>NC_092713.1:188479170-188779170 GCF_047496885.1 Scyliorhinus torazame
CCTGGTGTCCGTGTGCACCAGTCGCTGAAGGTAAGCATGCAGGTTCAGGAGGTGGTAAAGAAGGCTAATGGTATGTTGGCCTTCATTGCGAGAGATTTCGACTACAGAAGCAGGGATGTGTTGCTGCAGTTATACAGGGCCTTGGTGAGGCCACACCTGGAGTATCGTGTGCAGTTTTGATCTCCTTCTCTGAGAAAGGATGTTCTTGCTCTCGAGGGAGTGCAGCGAAGGTTTACCAGACTGATTCCAGGGATGGCGGGACTGTCATATGAGGAGAGATTGACTAGGTTGGGATTGTTCTCGCTGGAGTTCAGAAGAATGAGGGGGGAATCTCATAGAGACTAAGAAATTGAAAGGAAAAATGAAAATCGCTTATTGGCACAAGTAGGCTTCAAATGATGTTACTGTGGACTTCCGGGTGCGGCGATGACCAGCTGAGTCGCACGTTTCGGCAGCTCCCTGTGAAACGGACTTTTGGGCTCTTGATAGGAGCCCCAACGGCAATTTTAACGGCTAAAAACACCGTGCGGTAAACCAGGAGGGTGTTCCCCCTGGACACGGATGGAAAAAGGAGAGGAAAGTGGCCGGATTGCAGCGGATCCTTTGGAACAACGGCAAGGAAGGCAAGCAAAAACCAAGATGGCGTCGGAAGGTGGCAGTTTCATATGGGGCCCTGAACAACAAGAGTTCTTGAAATGCTGCGTGGAGGAGATAAAAAAAGGAAATGAAGAAAGAGTTGTTGGCCCCGATACTACAGGCGATCGAAGGGCTAAAGGAGGAACAAAAGACCCAGGAGCAGGAGCTTCGGGTCGTGAAGGCGAAAGCAGCCGAGAATGAGAACGATATACAGGGCCTGGTGGTGAAGTCGGAGATACAGGAGGCACACCAGAAACGATGTGTGGAGAGGTTGGAGGCACTGGAAAACAACGCAAGGAGGAACAACCTGAGGATTCTTGGCCTTCCTGAAGGTGTGGAGGGGGCGGACGTCGGGGCATATGTGAGCGCGATGCTGCATTCGTTAATGGGAGCGGAGGCCCCGACGGGTCCGTTGGAGGTGGAGGGAGCATACCGAGTGATGGCGCGAGGACCGAGAGTAGGAGAAACTCCCAGAGCCATACTGGTGAGATTCCTCCGTTTTAAGGATAGAGAAATGGTCCTTAGATGGGCGAAGAAAACTCGGTGCAGTAAATGGGAGAACGCGGTGATCCGCGTTTATCAAGACTGGAGTGCGGAGGTGGCGAGAAGGAGGGCGAGCTTTAATCGGGCCAAGGCGGTACTTCACAAAAGGAAGATAAAATTTGGAATGCTGCAACCGGCAAGACTGTGGGTCACATATCAAGGGAGGCACCACTACTTTGAGACGGCGGATGAAGCGTGGACTTTTATTGTAGAGGAAAAACTGGAATGAGTGGATTATGAAAAAGAACGTTTGGACAAAGTGGTGGGGCGAATGGGGGGGGCGAAGAGGGGTTTTATGTTCTAATCCTGCGGTATGGTAACTTTTCTTTCTCCCACAGGTGGTGATGGGGGGAGGTGGGGAGGGAGAGGAGATGGGGCGTTGGCCATGGGAGGCGGGGCCGAGGGAGAGGCGCGGGCTTGGCTCCCGCGCTATGATAATTATGGCGGGAATAGAGAAGCAGGAAGGAGGGGGCGTCGCACGGTGCGAGCCGTGGTCACGGGGGGAAGCCGAGGTCAGCCAGAGTTTGCTGACTTCTGGGAGCAACATGGGGGGAGTAATTACGCTAGCGGGGGGTCTAGCGGGGGGGGGTGGGAGGGGGGAATTACTGGGTTGCTGCTGCTGGGGAAAGGGGGGAGTGGGTACGGGAGAGGATGGGCGGGGGGGCACCGCCTGGGGGAGATACAGCTGCGTGGGAACTGGGTGAGAAGCTGGAAAAAGATGATGGCTAACCGGCAAGGGGGGGGGGGGTGGGAAGCCCCCCAACTCGGCTGATCACGTGGAACGTGAGAGGGCTCAACGGGCCGATAAAGAGGGCACGAGTACTCGCACACCTTAAGAAACTTAAAGCAGATGTGGTTATGTTACAGGAAACGCACCTGAAACTGATAGACCAGGTTAGGCTGCGTAAAGGATGGGTGGGGCAGGTGTTCCATTCGGGGCTGGATGCGAAAAACAGGGGGGTGGCTATATTAGTGGGGAAGCGGGTAATGTTCGAGGCAAAGACTATAGTGGTGGTTAACGGGGGCAGATACGTGATGGTGAGTGGCAAATTACAGGGAGAGATGGTGGTTTTGGTAAACGTGTATGCCCCGAACTGGGATGATGCCAACTTTATGAGGCGAATGCTAGGACGCATCCCGGACCTAGAGACGGGAAAGCTGATAATGGGGGGAGACTTTAACACGGTGTTGGAACCAAGGCTGGATAGGTCGAAGTCCAGGACTGGTAGGAGGCCGGCAGCAGCCAAGGTGCTTAAGGATTTTATGGAGCAGATGGGAGGTGTGGACCCGTGGAGATTCAGTAGACCTAGGAGTAAGGAGTTCTCGTTTTTCTCCTATGTCCATAAAGTCTATTCGCGCATAGACTTTTTTGTGTTGGGTAGGGCATTGATCCCGAAGGTGAGGGGAACGGAATATACGGCTATAGCCATTTCGGATCATGCCCCACACTGGGTAGACTTGGAGATAGGGGAGGAAACAGGAGGGCGCCCACCCTGGAGAATGGACATGGGACTAATGGCGGATGAGGGGGTGTGCCTAAGGGTGAGGGGATGTATTGAAAAGTACTTGGAACTCAATGACAATGGGGAGGTTCAGGTGGGAGTGGTCTGGGAGGCGTTGAAGGCGGTGGTTAGGGGGGAGCTGATATCAATAAGGGCACATAAAGGGAAGCAGGAGAGTAAGGAACGGGAGCGGTTGCTGCAAGAACTTTTGAGGGTGGACAGACAATATGCGGAAGCACCGGAGGAGGGACTGTACAGGGAAAGGCAAAGGCTGCATGTGGAATTTGACTTGCTGACTACAGGCACTGCAGAGGCACAATGGAGGAAGGCGCAGGGTGTACAGTATGAATATGGGGAGAAGGCGAGCAGATTGCTGGCACACCAATTGAGGAAAAGGGGAGCAGCGAGGGAAATAGGGGGAGTGAGGGATGAGGAAGGAGAGATGGAGCGGGGGGCGGAGAGAGTGAATGACGTGTTCAAGACATTTTATAAAAAATTGTATGAAGCTCAACCCCCGGATGGGAGGGAGAGAATGATGGATTTTTTGGATAGGCTGGAAATTCCCAAGGTGGAAGAGCAGGAAAGGGTGGGACTGGGAGCACAGATCACGGTAGAAGAAGTGGTGAAAGGAATTAGGAACATGCAGACGGGAAAGGCCCCGGGACCGGACGGATTCCCAGTTGAATTTTACAGAAAGTATTTGGACTTGCTCGCCCCGGTACTGACGAGGACCTATAACGAGGCAAAGGAAAGGGGACAACTGCCCCCGACTATGTCTGAAGCAACGATATCGCTTCTCTTAAAGAAGGAAAAGGATCCGCTACAATGCGGGTCCTACAGACCAATTTCCCTCCTAAATGTGGATGCCAAGGCCCTGGCCAAGGTAATGGCAATGAGAATAGAGGAATGTGTCCCGGGGGTGGTTCACGAGGACCAAACTGGGTTTGTGAAGGGGAGACAGCTGAACACGAATATACGGAGGCTGTTAGGGGTAATGATGATGGCCCCACCAGAGGGTGAAACGGAGATAGTAGTGGCGATGGATGCCGAGAAAGCATTTGATAGAGTGGAATGGGATTATCTGTGGGAGGTGTTGAGGAGATTTGGTTTTGGAGAGGGGTATGTTAGATGGGTGCAGCTGTTGTATAGGGCCCCAGTGGCGAGTGTGGTCACGAATGGACGGGGATCGGCATATTTTCGGCTCCATAGAGGGACAAGGCAGGGATGTCCTCTGTCCCCATTACTGTTTGCACTGGCGATTGAGCCCCTGGCGATAGCGCTGAGAGGTTCCAAGAGATGGAGGGGAATACTTAGGGGAGGAGAAGAACACCGGGTATCTTTATATGCGGATGATCTGCTACTATATGTGGCGGATCCGGCGGAGGGGATGCCAGAAATAATGCGGATACTTGGGGAGTTTGGGGATTTTTCAGGGTATAAATTGAACATGGGGAAGAGTGAGCTGTTTGTGGTGCATCCAGGGGAGCAGAGTAGAGAAATAGAAGACCTACCGTTGAGGAAGGTAACAAGAGACTTTCGTTACCTGGGGATCCAGATAGCTAAGAATTGGGGCACATTGCACAGGCTAAATTTAACGCGGTTGGTGGAACAGATGGAGGAAGATTTCAAGAGATGGGTTTTGGTAGCACTGTCAATGGCAGGGAGGGTGCAGGCGGTTAAGATGGTGGTCCTCCCGAGATTCCTCTTTGTGTTTCAGTGCCTCCCGGTGGTGATCACAAAGGCTTTTTTTAAAAGGATAGAAAAGAGCATCATGGGTTTTGTTTGGGCCGGGAAGACTCCGAGAGTGAGGAAGGGATTCTTACAGCGTAGTAGGGATAGGGGGGGGCTGGCATTACCGAGCCTAAGTGAGTATTATTGGGCCGCTAATATTTCAATGGTGAGTAAGTGGATGGGAGAGGAGGAGGGAGCGGCGTGGAAGAGATTAGAGAGGGCGTCCTGTAGGGTGACCAGCCTGCAGGCTATGGTGACAGCCCCATTGCCGTTCTCACCGAGGAACTACACCACGAGCCCGGTGGTGGTAGCTACACTGAAGATTTGGGGACAGTGGAGACGACATAGGGGAAAGACCGGAGCATTGGGGGGGTCCCCGATAAGAAACAACCATAGGTTTGCCCCGGGGGGAATGGATGGGGGATATGGAATGTGGCAAAGAGCAGGAATAACGCAACTGAAAGATCTATTTGTGGACGGGAAGTTCGCAAGTCTGGGAGCGCTGACCGAGAAATATGGGTTGCCCCAAGGGAATGCATTCAGGTACATGCAATTGAGGGCTTTTGCGAGGCAACAGGTGAGGGAATTCCCGCAGCTCCCGACACAAGAGGTGCAGGACAGAGTCATCTCAAAGAAATGGGTGGGGGATGGTAAGGTGTCGGATATATATAGGGAAATGAGGGACGAAGGGGAGACTATGGTGGACGAACTAAAAGGGAAATGGGAAGAAGAGCTAGGGGAGGAGATCGAGGAGGGGCTGTGGGCAGATGCCCTAAACAGGGTAAACTCGTCGTCCTCGTGCGCCAGGCTAAGCCTGATTCAGTTTAAGGTATTACACAGGGCACATATGACTGGAACACGGCTCAGTAAATTTTTTGGGGTGGAGGATAGGTGTGCGAGGTGCTCGAGAAGCCCAGTGAATCATACCCATATGTTTTGGTCATGCCCGGCACTACAGGGGTTTTGGGTGGGGGTGACAAAGGCGCTTTCAAAAGTAGTAGGAGTCCGGGTCGAACCAAGCTGGGGGTTGGCTATATTTGGGGTTGCACAAGAGCCGGGAGTGCAGGAGGCGAGAGAGGCCGATGTTTTGGCCTTTGCGTCCCTAGTAGCCCGGCGCAGGATATTGCTAATGTGGAAAGAAGCCAAGCCCCCGGGGGTGGAGACCTGGATAAATGATATGGCGGGGTTCATAAAGCTAGAGCGGATTAAGTTCGTCCTAAGGGGGTCGGCTCAAGGGTTCACCAGGCGGTGGCAACCGTTCGTCGAATATCTTGCGGAAAGATAGATGGGGGAAAAAAGAAGGCAGCAGCAGCAGCCCAGGACTTGGGGGGGGGGGGGGGGGGGGGGGAGGGGGAGGGATGGGGGTGGGGTGGGTGGGGGGGGGTATAGCCTGTGACAAGGCAGTTGCCAATTACGGCTAGTTTTCATTTTTGTTATTTAATATTTATTTATTTGTTGTTTTTTGTTTATATAAAAAAGGTCATTATTATCTGTATTGTTATAATGTTGTGTAAAGGATGCACAATGTACTGTGTTGGTTGACCAAAAATTTTCAATAAAATATTTATTTTTTAAAAAAATGATGTTACTGTGAAAAGCCCCTAGTCGCCACATTCCGGCGCCTATTCGGGGAGGCTGTTACGGGAAATTCTAACCGGACTAGACAGGGTAGATGCAGGGAAGATGTTACCAATGGTGGGTGTGTCCAGAACCAGGAGTCACAGTGTGAGGATTCAGGGTAAACCATTTTGGACAGATGTGAGGTGACATTTCTTCACGCAAAGAGTGGTGAGCCTGTGGAATTCATCACCACAGGAAGTAGTTGATGCCAAAACATTGAATATATTCAAGAGGCGGCTAGATTTAGCACTTGGGGAGAATGGGATCAAAGACTATGGTGAGAAAGCAGGATTTGGCTATTGAGTTGGATGACCAGCCGTGATGAATGGCGGAGCAGGCTCGAAGGGCCAAAAGGCCTCCTCCTGTTCCTATCTTCTATGTATCTATGTCCCTTGTCCCGTCGCTACTATTTTTTTACGGTGTCATTATCTGATACAGGTCTTTAATTTCTCTGCCTATCACTTTTCTTATTCTCCTTGCTGTCTTCTTCTCTTTATCTTGATCCCCCCTGCTCTGAATCCTTACATAGGTTCCCATCCTCCTGCCAAATTAATTTAAACCCTCCCCAAACACTCTAGCGTATACTGCCCCGAGGACATCAGTACCGGTCCTGCCGCGGTGTAACCTGTCCAGTTTGTACTGGTCCCAATGCCTTAGGAATCTGAAACCCTCCGCCTCACACCATCTCTTCGGCCATGTATTCATCTGATATATCCTGCTATTTCTTCTCTGACTAGCATGTGGTACTGGTAGTAATCCTTTTTTAAAAAAAATATATTTATTAAGATTTTTAACACAATTTTTCACCCTTACAAACAACCCCCCCCCGTAACAAATAGAAAGAAGACACACATAGCAAGACATAAACATGGTAAAACGATATGTTACAGAACTTTGTACATTGGATTCCTCCCGTATATGTCAGTTTTCCGGATCCTTCATGTATTTTCTTGCTCAAATACCCCCCAGACAGACCCCCCCCCGGTTGCTGCTGCTGCTGACCGACCTTCCTCTAACGCTCTGCGAGATAGTCTAGGAACGGTTGCCACCGCCTGTAGAACCCCTGCGCAGACCCTCTCAAGGCGAACTTAATCCTCTCTAACTTGATAAACCCTGCCATATCATTTATCCAGGCCTCCACACTGGGGGGCTTCGCCTCCTTCCACATTAGCAAGATCCTTCGCCGGGCTACTAGGGACGCAAAGGCCACTGGTAGTAATCCTGAGATCACTACCTTTGAGGTCCAACTTCTCAACTCTCTTCGTAACTCCCTGTAGTCTGCTTTTAGGACCTCATCCCTTTTTTCAATCTATGTAGTTGTATCTATGTAGTTTGTACCAATGTGTAACACGACCACTGGCTGTTCACCTCCCCCTCCAGAATATCCTGTAACCGCTCTGAGACATCTTTGACTCTCGCACCAAGGAGGCAACATACCATCCTAGAGTCTTGTTTGCGGCCACAGAAACCCTTATCTATTCCCCTTGCAATTGAATCCCCATAGCTATTGCATTCCCTCATTTTTTATTCCTGCCCGCTGCAGCAGAACCAAACATGGTGCTACAAATTTGGATGTTGCTGCTTTCCCCTGAGAGATCATTCCCCTCAACAGTATCCAAAGTGATATTTCTGTTTTTCAGGGGAATGGCCACAGGAGATTCCTGCACTGTCTGCCTGGTTATCTTGCTGTGCTTGGTGGTCACCCATTCCCTGCCTGCCTGTGAAGCCTGAGCCTGCGGTGCTCTTTATACATGCTATCCCTGATACTCTCTGCCTCACGGATGCTCCACCATGTCCCCTGTCACTACTCCAGTTCCAAAATACAGGCTTCTAGGATCTGTAGCTGGAAACACTTTCTGCAAACATGCTGGTCCTGGGAATTGGAAACGTTCCCACATGGAGCAAGAAGAGCAGACCACGGCTTGGGGCTCTGCTGCCATGCCTTATCCCTTAAATTAAATTCATCCTTTAATATTAACTAGGGCCTTTTTTCTCTGCTCCTTGTTATTATAGAATATACAAATGTACTTGCCAATCAGCTCTTTTGATTTCCTGGTTCTGCTTTAAGATTCACTTCTTCTTTATCCTCCAAGCTTTGTTTCCTAACTTGTCTTTTTCAGTTATTTAAGTTTCAGCTATTTAGACACATTCCCTAATTTCAGTTACTCACCAACCAATCAGCTTACCGCTTTCTGTGACATCAGTGTTGATTTTTCTTCCTCAAACCAAGCGCACTGAAGCTGCTCTCACTTTTCCTGTTCTTCAAACTGGCCAGGTCCGCTACTCTCTGCGCTGTTTCTGTCTGGGTCCGCTACTCTCTGCGCTGTTTCTGTCTGGGTCCGCTACTCTCTGCGCTGTTTCTGTCTGGGTCCGCTACTCTCTGCGCTGTTTCTGTCTGGGTCCGCTACTCGCTGCGCTGTTTCTGTCTGGGTCCGCTACTCTCTGCGCTGTTTCTGTCTGGGTCCGCTACTCTCTGCGCTGTTTCTGTCTGGGTCCGCTACTCTCTGCGCTGTTTCTGTCTGGGTCCGCTACTCGCTGTGCTGTTTCTGTCTGGGTCCGCTACTCTCTGCGCTGTTTCTGTCTGGGTCCGCTACTCTCTGCGCTGTTTCTGTCTGGGTCCGCTACTTTCTGCGCTGTTTCTGTCTGGGTCCGCTACTCTCTGCGCTGTTTCTGTCTGGGTCCGCTACTCTGCGCTGTTTCTGGCACTCAACATAAAGCGTTGGACGAAAATAATGAGAGCATACCCACATGCCAGCCCAATCGCTGAGACAACAACAAGAACCAGAACCAACCAGTCTCTCAACAGAATGGTGAACGGGATGTGCAAGGGTCATAAGGCCTCCAGACCATCTGAACCTCTAATTTCAACGACTTGGAAGGGGGAAGATGGAGAACCGAGAATGTTGTTAATGCTCATACTGTAATAGTAATAAAATTAGATTGTAACTAAGGTAAATACATAAGACGTCTAACAGTTAAAGACTTGAAGTGAACTAAAGTAACTCTATAACCATGGGATAATGACTTTGGCAGAGTGTGGGGGTAGGGGTGAGGCGGTGTAGTAGAAGACCTGGAATAATACAGGGTTAATGTGAGACTGAGTACAGTATGCTGATGTATGAAGGCATATGACCTAGACCCAGAGTCTATCTCAGTCCATCCAGGCAAGTTGACCAGAAGAAAATCCTATTGGCAAATTTCTGGTCACTGATACACATGGGTTTGTAGTATTCCTTGGATCCAACGTGGTCTGGATTCTACTCGCAGTAGGTGGTGCTGAAAGGGCTCCTTTTTTAGGAGGTATTCGACCAGAGGACCTTTACTGAATAATCAAAGTGAAACGGGAGCCCTGGGAAATATTAGTGTATCCTTAGTATGTATAGAGCAGCTGAGTTGCTTCATGATAACCAACATCCAGTTCAGCATTTCACCATGTGGAAATCCATACTGGTTTCTATTACATCTAATGGACTTGTGTGACTTAGTAGCTGTTGGCTCAGCCAAGAGCAATTCAAATAGAATATGTTCTTCAGGCTTGTTAGGTAACGTTAAATAGCATTAATGGAAATGCTGTTAAAAGTTGATAGAAAACAATGATCACTTAAAAAAACAATATTTTATTGAGGATTTGAGTGTTAACCAACATTTCTGTTCATTAATGTGTGGATGAACAGTCACTGACATGGTTATTGAGAGGGAGTTGCTCATGGCTAACTGCTGACAATTTGGATTATTATTTTTTAATATCGTATGAGAGCCAGGGTCATAACATAATGATATGGCCACTTCTGGAATGGGAGACTCAACAGCACAGAAACCAGCCATTTGCCTTTTCTACTGTGTATCTTCCCAACCTGTCACCATATCCTCTATTCCCTTCTCCCTTATGGATACGTATCCAGTATCCTCTTAAATGAGTCAAGGCTATCTACTTGAGCTATGCCCATGTAGTAGCAGTTTTCACATTCTCTCCACAATTTCTTTTCAATGTTATTGGAATAGTTGTATTTTGATTGAGCTTCTGCTGTTTAATGTTATTTCCCTTTTTTATCCACTTGACCTGGTCTGATGTCCCTTGAGCAGAAAACACTGGCCCTTCTGGGTCTCTTCAACTGCCTTATTGCTGGAAAGTGAGAGAAACCTCATGGTCCATTTTGAAATGCTGATTGTAATTTTAACATTAAGGAGTATTTCCTGCAGCTGGTTTAACTGTGTTCAGTTAACTCTGTGCTTTTCTCCAGATGCACTTTCAGACCAAAACCTGAGCCACTCTGGCAAAGAAAACTGTCTGTCTGGTGGGCTGATCAGCACTGAGGTTAAACTTCCCCCAGCACTCACCACCACCACTGAACCCTCCCCCCAATGCCAAGTCCCCCTTCAAATGCCTCGGCACTCTTCTTTCTCCTCCTCCTCCTCCTCCTCCTCTCCCCCCCCCCCCCCCCCCCCCCCCAAAAAAAAACCACAGGCACAGGTTCGCACTGTTAGTGGCTAACTTGTGCCAGGGGGCAGTGCTGGGGCATTGCCTGGTATGTGCCTCTCCCCCCGGATTATACTTACCTTGGCGCCCCTGGCAGAATCCCCTCGGCTGTTTCTAGAAAGCAGTTGTGAAGATTTATTGATGGGGGATCATGTGGCAGGTCGGCCCTTTAATAATATGCAAATTCATTAAAATGTATTTAAATGAAAGGGCAGGAACCTCGATACGTTGCCAGTGAGGGACGGGGAAAATTGGGAAACGAGATCCCTCTGCCCTGGCTGTGATTTGAATTAAAATCATCAGAGGTGCTAAGACCTGAATGATTTAAATGTATTTCAGAAGGCGAGTGAAAAGCAGCATTTATTTATATGTCTGCGCTACAATCTGTGCAACGTTAGTAGATTAACATATTGATTTGGGCGTATTTAACATTAATCAGTCATGTTTTGCTGTAAAGGTAAACAACATAATTGTTTTTGTGAAAATATATTGTGACATTAATTCGAATAAAAATTGAGCAGGCAATTTTCCTGACTAATTGATATGAAAAATAATCATCTTAAAATGAACAAAGTAATCTTTTCATCCTGTAAACATGGAACAAGGTATTCACTCTTGCTATCTTTATTTTCAGGACCAGTGTTCAAACACATGGGGAACTTGGTTCCTGACGTAGTCCGATGCTGTGTGAGGTTGAGCAGTGTTTGACAGGGTGGGTGGGTGTTGGGGGTTGGTGTGAGCAGTGGTGGGGGAAAGGGGTGAGCGATGTAGGGACAGGGGATGAGCAGTTTCAGAAGTGTGGGAGCAGGTTGCAAGATGTGAAGCTATATTTTACACCTGCAGGGAATGGCGCTAAGAACTAGGTAAGCAATTGCTGGACAAGCAGCACCAATTTTCCATGCTGAAGTGTCCTGAATGGGGACCATCTGTCATGGCTCTGTTTTCTTAAGTTAAAAAAATGGCCACAGTAGCTGGGCTGCCCTCGTGGAGGAGGCTCCCTCTGCAGGGCGGTGTGCAACCAGAATTGTAGCAAAGTAGGTGGGGTGATCCTCAATGGCTTCCTGGAGTGATCTCCCCCGGTCAGCTGCCAACAGGCTTGTGGTGTTGGGTGTTCTAACACACAGAAGAGCCAACACAGTTGCATATGGTACAACACTTGTTTATTTAAACTCACTATTTACAACTTGGTCTTTGCACTCTGCACGTGGGGGGCTCCCTGCTTGTGGTGTTTCAACAGCTCTTTCATGCTTCCTTCTCCCCAGACCTACTGACCTCCAGGTGTCGTGCTCGTGCTTTTTATGTGGTTGGTGTTCTTGTCTGTGATTGGTTGTGGTGTTGTGTACTCTGATTTGCCTGTTAGTGTGTCCATCATGATGTGTGTGTTTGAATATCATGACATCCCCCCTTTTTACAAAGATATGTGCCTACGTGGTAATAAATATGATCGTGACGTGAGTGCATCTAAGAGTGTGTGTGTGTCGTGTGCAGCATGTGTCTATGACGGAACTATGTACATGGGGCGATGTCGAGTGCGTCACATGAATCCAGTTGTACCATAACATAACAGAAATGCGAACGAGAGAAGAAGAAAAAAAATTTTGAACAGTTGTCCAGTCAGACGACATCTGGAACGATAAACAACAACAGGTTATCATGTAAAATTGTCCAACTTATTAAACATATGAACTGTATTATAAGTCCATTCTAATGGGTTTGCGACGAATTCGGGTTGACCGCCTTAAGGGTGGATCAAGAACCACCGGCTGCTGTGCAGGCATGGCCATGGGTGGCGATGGAAAGGGCGTGATGTGCGGCAGCTCCACAAAGTCATCCTCGGAAGCCTGTTGAGGATCTGGCGTGTTGTGTGGCTGTGAACGTGGAAGTCGGCGAAGGGCGCGCCGATTGCGGCGACGCACGGAACCATCCGGCATGCGAACCAGGAACGAGCGGGGAGCCACTTGTCGGAGGACTTCGGCCGGTGCTGACCAGCCACCATACGGTTGATGGACGCGTACTTTGTCTCCGGAGGACAGGGGGGGCAGGTCCGTCGCTCGTGTGTCGTACCGACCTTTCTGGCGATCACGCTGCAGTTGCATGTCCCGAAGAACCGCCTCATGGTCTGTTGTCGGTGCCAGGACGGAAGGTACCGTCGTCCTGAGGGAGCGACCCATTAGTAGCTGCGCTGGCGAGAGGCCCGTGGATAACGGGGCCGATCGATAGGCCAGCAAGGCAAGGTTAAAGTCCGATCCGGCATCAGCCGCCTTGCACAGGAGCCGCTTTGCGATGTGGACACCCTTTTCAGCCTTCCCGTTCGATTGTGGATGCAGAGGGCTGGATGTCACATGAGTGAAACCATATGCTGCGGCAAAGGACGACCATTCACGGCTGGCAAAACAAGGTCCATTGTCTGACATGACAGTCCTTGGAATGCCATGGCGAGCAAACGTTTCCTTGCAGGCCCCAATGACTGCGGACGACGTCAGATCATGGAGAGGCATGACTTCCGGGTAGTTTGAGAAGTAGTCTATAATAACAATGTAATCTCTGCCGAGCGCGTGAAATAGGTCAACACCCACCTTCGCCCAGGGGGACGTCACCATCTCGTGTGGTAGAAGTGTTTCCGGAGGTTGCGCCGGCTGAAACCTCTGACAGGTTGTGCAGTTGAGCACCATGTTGGCTATGTCTTCATTAATACCCGGCCAATATACCGCCGCCCGGGCCCTTCGTCTGCATTTTTCGACACCCAAGTGGCCTTCGTGTAGTTGACGAAGAATCATCTGGCGCACACTGTGTGGAATGACGATCCTATGCGATTTCATAAGGACCCCGTCTATATTGGTGAGATCATCTCGCACATTGTAAAACTGGGGGCACTGCCCTTTTAGCCACCCTTCCGTCATGTGGCGCATCACTCGCTGCAGCAGAGGGTCAGTCGCCGTCTCTGCGCGTATGTGGGCCAGACAAGGATCATCAGCTGGCATATTTGCTGCTGTCAGAGTCACGTGTGCCTCAATTTGACGCACGAACCCCTCCGCATCTGGTGGTGTGCTCACTGCTCGGGAAAGAGTGTCCGCCACTATGAGTTCCTTCCCCGGAGTGTAGATCAGTTCAAAATCGTACCTCCTGAGTTTGAGTAAGATGCGCTGGAGGCGAGGAGTCATGTCGTTCAGGTCTTTGTTAATGATGTTGACCAGGGGGCGGTGGTCAGTTTCGACCGTGAATCGTGGCAGGCCATACACATAGTCGTGGAACTTGTCCAGTCCAGTTAACAAGCCCAGGCATTCTTTTTCGATTTGCGCGTAGCGCTGTTCGGTAGGGGTCATGGCTCGTGAGGCATACGCAACCGGGGCCCATGATGACGTGCTGTCTTTTTGCAGGAGTACCGCTCCAATACCAGATTGGCTGGCGTCTGTTGAGATCTTTGTAGGGCGAGTCGCGTCAAAGAAGGCCAGCACTGGTGCCGTGACCAGTTTGTGCTTGAGCTCCTCCCATTCCTGCTGATGCGACTGGTGCCAGTTGAATTCCGTCGATTTTTTTACGAGATGGCGCATGTTTGTTGTATGAGAAGCCAGGTTGGGAATGAACTTCCCAAGGAAGTTGACCATGCCCAGGAATCTTAAGACAGCCTTCTTGTCAGCCGGTCGTGGCATGGCTGTGATGGCGCTAACCTTGTCTGCATCGGGACGGACCCCGGACCTTGAGATGTGGTCCCCGAGGAATTTCAGCTCCGTCTGGCCGAAAGCACACTTCGCACGGTTGAGACGCAGGCCATTTTGCCGTATGCGGGTGAAGACACGTCGAAGACGATGCATGTGTTCCTGCGGAGTGGTGGACCAAATGATGATATCGTCCACATATACACGTACCCCTTCGATGCCTTCCATCATCTGCTCCATAATGCGGTGGAATACTTCAGATGCCGAAATGATGCCGAATGGCATCCGGTTGTAGCAGAATCTGCCAAAAGGGGTGTTGAATGTGCATAGTCTTCGGCTGGCCGGGTCCAGTTGGATCTGCCAGAATCCTTTGGACGCATCCAATTTAGTGAATATGTTGGCTCGCGCCATCTCGCTGGTGAGGTCTTCTCGTTTTGGGATGGGATAGTGTTCCCGCATGATGTTGTTGTTCAGATCTTTTGGATCTATACATATACGGAGCTCGCCAGAGGGCTTCTTTACACAGACCATGGAGCTGACCCATGGCGTGGGCTCCGTGACCTTGGATAGGACCCCTTGGTCCTGAAGAATCTGCAGTTGTGCCTTGAGGCGGTCTTTGAGAGGCGCAGGAACCCTGCGAGGTGCGTGAACGACAGGGATGGCGTCCGGTCTGAGTCGAATCTTGTACGTGTGTGGCAATGTCCCCATGCCTTCAAAAACCTCCTGGTTGTGAGCGAGGAGGGAATGGAGATTCGCGTGGAACTCAGCATCCGGGAAGTCGGATATCTCATCTGGAGAGAGAGACATGATGCGCTGTACCAGGTGAAGGACCTTACACGCTTGTGCGCCCAGTAACGAGTCCTTTGATGAGCCCACAACTTCGAAGGGGAGTGTGGCCGTGTACCCCTTGTGAGTCACCTGTAGCTGGCAAGATCCTACGGACGGGATAACGTTCCCGTTATAGTCAACCATCTTAAGCCGGGATGGTGTGATGAGTGGTTTGACCTTCATGGCCTGGACTGCAGAGTAAGCAATCAGGTTGGCGGATGCGCCGGTGTCCAGACGGAAGGCGACGCGCGATCGGTTGACCGTCAGGGTGGCACACCACTCATCGTCTGGATTGATGGCATTGACCTTGTTGACATCAATGACGGCAACTCTGAAGTCATCCTGGTCATCTGCATCACTTAACTGGAAGTCTTGATGCGTGGGCTGGACGGTCCTGACTCGTGTGCGAGGTTGTCGAGGATGCGCCGGATCCATGGGTTGAGCCGCACGACAGCGGGCTGCGTAGTGGCCTATCATGGCACATCTGTTGCACTGTTGGTATTTTGCAGGACATTGCCCTTTTAAGTGTAGACCTCCACACTTGCTGCACGTCATGACGTCACGGCGTTCGTTGCGCCACTGCGCATGCGCAGTGCGATCTTGCGGTGGGCGCGCCTGCGCAGTGCGTCCCTCGTTGTGGCCGTTATTCTTGGCGCGCACCTGCGCGGGAGACCGCGAAAAGCGCGGGAAGCGGCCGCTGTCGTCCGGGCCGTGGGGCGGGAAGAAATTGACGGCCTGGATGCGTTCAACGTCGTGGGCGGCCTGGCTTGCCGATTCGACGGCTGGGGACCCCCTCCGTGCCAACTCGGACGCCTGGAATCGGGCAAAACGGCAGGTCGCATTTTCATGGAGGACACAGGCTTCCACAGCAGACGCTAAGGTGAGGCTCTTTATTTTAAGAAGCTGCTGGCGTAGGCCACTGGAGGCAACGCCAAAAACAATCTGGTCCCTGATCATGGACTCTGTGGTGGTGCCGTAACCGCAGGACTGCGCTAGAATCCGGAGGTGCGTCAAAAAGGGTTGAAAAAGCTCCTCCTTACCTTGCAGGCGTTGCTGAAAGATGTATCTTTCGAAAGTTTCGTTTACTTCAGTTTGAAAGTGCTGGTCCATTTTGAGGATGACCGTGTCATATTTGGCCTGGTTTTCGCCTTCCTCGAACACCAGTGAATTAAAGACATCATTTGGGTGGGGGCCTGCGTAGAAGAGGAGCATTGCAATCTTCGAATCATCCGAGACATTCTGTTTTTCGGTGGCACGGATGTACAGGTCAAATCGCTGCCTGTAGAGCTTCCAGTTGGTGCCTAGGTTCCCCGTGACTTGCATCGGCTGCGGTTTGCCGGTGTGGTCCATGTCCAGAATGGCAGGTTGGTAGGCAGGTATCGATCCACTCCTGTACCATGTGGTGTTGGGTGTTCTAACACACAGAAGAGCCAACACAGTTGCATATGGTACAACACTTGTTTATTTAAACTCACTATTTACAACTTGGTCTTTGCACTCTGCACGTGGGGGGCTCCCTGCTTGTGGTGTTTCAACAGCTCTTTCATGCTTCCTTCTCCCCAGACCTACTGACCTCCAGGTGTCGTGCTCGTGCTTTTTATGTGGTTGGTGTTCTTGTCTGTGATTGGTTGTGGTGTTGTGTACTCTGATTTGCCTGTTAGTGTGTCCATCATGATGTGTGTGTTTGAATATCATGACAAGGCTAACTGCAGCCAATGCCCTATTCCCAATGCTGTGGGGCATTTGTGAGAAATGCCCTTACTTTGCTGCCTGCTGCCCTGAGGCATTGCCTCCTTTTTACCCAGAAACCGACATAACTGAAAAGTGGACAAACAACAGTTTTTTCAAATATGTCTTATTAACTAACATTGTAGTCCTGTGTAGGAGATACTGGGTGGGATTTTCCGGTTCTTCCGGCCGGCGGAATCTTCTGGTCTCGCCAAAGACAACCCCCTCGCGGGTTCCATGCTGGTGGGGCAGGCGAGTCATGCAGAGTGCCATAGAATTTGGTGCCACCCGAAGATCCCACCGATGACCGACGGTGAGTCGCCTCCATCGCCAGAAAACACGCTGCGGGGTGAGGGGAGGGGGTGGAAAATCCTGCCCCGCCTCAATGCAGTAAATCAGTTGTGACTCGTTGTTACACATTTGCATGAGTCAGAAGATTGGGGGTTCAAGTCTGACTCCAGGATTTGAGCACACAAGTCCAGGCTGACACTCCAAGTATAATACTCAGGAAGGCAGGCGTACAAACTCCAGCATCCGCATTGAAGCCAATTCCTTCAACATCGCAGCCACGACCAAGTGAAATCAGCTCCGCTACTCGGGACACTGCATGCGCATGATCCCTTTTTCACAACTTAAGAACGGCATCCGATCTCAAGGACTGGAAAGATATTTATATTTTAAGAACACTCTGAAGGCCTCATTGAAAAGAGGACAAATTGACATTGGTGCGTAGGATGAATTTGCTGCAAATGGTGGCACTTCATCCCAGCTGAAACACACCACATAAACTGTGTTGTGGAGAAGCAGGAAAGTGGAAGAAGAGAAAGCACAAACCAGCTTGGGGACTGCCCTTCCTCAGGACATCTCTTGCCCTCTCTGCCAAATGAACTTTGGTGCTAGGATTGGCCAGATGAGTCACCTGAGGACACACAAATCATGATGCTTGGCAGATTGTATCCTCGTTTTGAGGTACAGTACTACCAATGATTGCAGTATCGGAGGGGGTGTCTTCTGGATGAAATGTTAAATCTACCCTCTCAGGTGGACCGTAAAGGTTCCATGGCATCATTCAAAGAAGAGCAGGCAAATTATTCTCTGTGTCCTGACCAATATTTATCCCTCAGTCAACATCACAAAAATCATTATCTGGTCATTATCAGGTTACTATTTGTGGGTGTTTTCTGTGCGCAGATTGGTTGCTGTCTTTCCCACATTACACCAGTAATTACTCTTCAAATGTAAAGTGCTTTGTGACGTCCGGCAGTTGTGAAAGGCATTATATGAATGTAAGCTTTTTTTTTCTTATGGCCGAACTTGCCAACAGTTCTGGGAAGTGAGTTGGTACCTGTGTTTGAGAGGGGAGGAAGGGTAAAGCTTCTCTCACCCATCCAGCCAAGAATGCTCCAATGGAGCTGCACTTTTTGTTTGCTCTTCATCTTCTTTCTCTTCGCAGAAAGCTAGGAGACCTTTAGTCTGAGATTCTTTTGTGCACTGCTACTTCTTGATGCAAACTGGATTATCAATTCCGTGATCGAGTGGAGGTACTGGTAATGTCACTGGACAGGAGATCCAGGATAGTACTCTGGGAACCAGGGTTCAAATCCCACCACAGCAGATGGTGGAAATTGAATCCAATAAATATCTGGAATTAAAAGTCTAATGAACATGAAATCATTGCCGATTGTTGTGGGGGAAAAAATCCAGCTGGTTCACTAGTGTCCTGTATGGAAGGAAATTTGCAGTTCGCACCTGGCTTGGCCTGCATGTGACTCTTGAATGCCCTCTGAAATGGCACAGCAAGTCACTCTGTTGTATCAAACTGTCAATAAAAAGGAAGGAAATCGGACAGACTACCTGGCATCGACCTAGGAACTGAAAATGATAACGCAAACTTAACCCTGTCAACCCCGCAAAGTCCTCTTCACTAACATCTGGGGGCTTGTGCCAAAATTGGGAGAGCTGTCTCATAGACTAGTCAAGCAACAGCCTGACATAGTCACACTCACAAAATGATACTTTACAGATCGCATCCCAGATATCACTATCACGATCTCTGTCCCACAGTCGGGACAGACCAAGCAGAGGTGGCGGCACAGTGGTATATAGTCGGGGGGGGGAGTTGCCCTGGGAGTCCTCAACAATTGTTCCAGACCCTAAAGAATCTCATGGCTTTAGGGCAAACATGAGCAAGGAAACTTTCTGTTGATTACTTCGTGCCGTCCATTGTCAGCTGATGAATCAGTACTCCTCCATGTTTAGCACCACTTGGAGGATCACAAGGGCACAGATTGGGGCAGCATGGTAGCATAATGGTTAGCACAATTGCTTCACAGCTCCAGGGCCCCAGGTTCGAATCCCGGCTTGGGTCACTGTTTGTGCGGAGTTTGCACGTCCTCCCCGTGTGTGCGTGGGTTTCCTCCGGGCGCTCCGGTTTCCTCCCACAGTCCAAAAATGTGCAGGTTAGGTGGATTGGCCATGATAAATTGCCCTTAGTGTCCAAAATTGTCTTCGTGTTGGGTGGGTTTACTGGGTTATGGGGATAGGGTGGAAGTGTGGGCTTGGGTAAGGTGCTCTTTCCAAGAGCCGGTGCAGACTCGATGGGCCGAATGGCCTCCTTCTGCAGTGTAAAAAATTCTATGAAGGCACTCTGGGTGTTGGACTTCAATGTCCATCACCAAGTGGCTTGGTGGCACCACTGCTGGCTGAGTCCTAAAGGACATAGCTGTTAGACTGGATCTGCGACAGGTGGTGAGGGAGCGACCACCACACAGTCCTTATGGAGATGAAGTCCCATCTCCACATTAAGGACGCCCTCCATTCTGTTGTCTGGCACTAGCATTGTGTTAAATGGGATAGATTCAGAACAGATCTAGCAACTCAAGTCTTGGGTGTCCATGAAACGCTGTGGGCCATCAGCAGCAGCAGAATTGGACTCCACTGTAACTTCATAGCCTTCCATATCCCCCACTCTCCCACTACCACCAAGATAGGAATCAACCCTGGCTCAATGAAAAGTACAAGAGGGCATGCCAGCAGCAGCACCAGGCATACTGAAAAATGAGGAATCATCCTGGTGAAGCTATAACACAGGACTACTTTCATAACAAGTGATAAACAGAGCTCAGCAACTCCACAACCGATTGGATCATATCTAAGCTCTGCAGTGCTGCCACGTCCAGTTGTCAATGGTGGTGGACAATTTAAACCACTCACTGAAGGATGAGGCTCCACAAATATCCCCATCCTCAATGATGGAGGAGCCCAGCACACAGTGCAAAAAACAAGGTTGAAGCATTCACATAATCTTCAGCCAGAAGTGCTGAGTGGATGATCCATCTCGGTCTCCCCTGGAGGTCCCCAGCATCGCTAATGTCAGTCTTCAGCCAATACGATTCACTCCACGTGATATCAAGAGACGGCTGAAGGCACTAAATACTGCAAAGCCTTTGTGCCCTGAGAATATTACAGCAATAGTACTGAAGACTTGTGCTCCAAAACCAGCCAGGTTCCAGCAATCTACAACATTGGCATCTACCCAGCCATGTGGAAAATTGCCCATGTATGTCCTGTACCCAAAAAGCAGGACTTTTCCAACCTGGCTAATTATCGCCCTATCAGTCTACTCTCAATGATCAGTAAAATGATGGAAGAGGTCATCAACAGTGCTATCAAGCGGCACTTACTTCGCAATAACATGCTCACGGATGATCAATTTGACTTCCGCAAAGGTCACTCAGCTCTTGACCTCATTACAGGTTCAAACATGGACAAAAGAGCTGAACTCCAGATGTGAGGTGAGAGTGACTGCTCTTGACATCAAGGCAGCATTTGATTGAGCGTTGCATCAAGGAGCCTTGGCAAAACTGGGGTCAATGGGAATTTGGGGGGGGGGGGAGGTGGTGGGGGGGGGGGTGAACTCTCCACTGGTTGGAGTCCTACCTGGCACAAAGGAGGATTGCTGTGGTTTTTGGAGATCTCAGTCCCAGGAATCACTGCAGGAGTTGGTCAGGGTAGTGTCCTAAGACAATATGCAGGCTTGGGCTGACGAGGGGCAAGGAACATTCGCACCACACAAGTGCCAGGCATGACCATCTCCAATAAGAGAGAATCCAATCATTGCTCCTTGACATTCAGTGATAATATCATCACTGAATCCCCCACTATCAACATCCTGAGGGTTACCGTTGACCAGAAACTGAACTGGACTAGCCATATAAATGCAAGCAACAGGATTGAAAAATTTAAAATGGATACTTTTGTAATAAGAAAGAGAGGGTCAGAGACACAAACAGGCCAGGATATCAGAACTGATGGAGTCAGTGGCTCAGGAGAATCCACAGCAGGACAAAGCAGTGGTGGTGTGAGCTCTAGGACCTCTGATGAACAACCCACACAGAAATGTAACATTGAATGACAAAGCAAGTGAGATCGTGAGGACCAAGCAGGCTCACCTGTCTCATTAAAGGTAAGCGAAAATGGTAGATCACGACGTTTGGGCAGCGTGGGTTGCGAAAATCGACTGGCATGGGTCGTGACAGTTGGCTGGCGTGCGTCCCGAAGGTTGGCCGGTTGGTAAAATTGGGTCCCCGGAAAAAAAGTTTGAAAAACGCTGATCTGCAAGATGCAAAGCAGGAACTCAGCAAGGCTCCTTAGGCAGCACCTTCCAAACCTACGACCACTACTGTCTAGAAGGACAAGGGCAGCAGGTACATGGGAACACCACCACCTGGAGGGTCCCCCAAGTCACTCACCATTCTGACTTGGAACTATGTTCCTTCATTATCGCTGGGTCAAAATCCTGGAACTCACAGGGATGCCCCCTCTCCCCACTGTTCGCGTTAGCCATAGAGCCTCTGGCAATTGCGCTGAAAGCTTCTAGGGGCTGGTCCGAGGGGAGAGTGGAGCACAGAGTCTCTCTTCACGCAGACGACCTGCTCATGTATGTATCAGACCCATTGGAAGGGATGGAAGAAATTATGAAGATTCTGGGGGGAATTTGGCCAGTTTTCGGGTTATAAACTAAATATGGGGAAAAGTGAGATGTTTGCGGTCCAAGCAAGGGGGCAGGAGAGGCAACTGGGGGAACTGACGGTTAGGGTGGTAGGGGGAAGCTTTCGGTACTTGGACATCCAGGTGGCACAGGAATGGAAACGGCTGCACAAGTTAAACCTGGCCCGACTAGTAGACCAAATGAAGGAGGATTTTCAGAGGTCGGACGCGCTCCCGTTGTCTCTAGTTAGGAGGGTGCAGACAGTGAAAATGACCGTCCTCCCGAGATTCCTGTTTGTGTTTCAGTGTCTCCCCATCTTTATTCCACGGTCCTTTTTTAAACGGGTCAATAAGGTGATCACTGGCTTTGTATGGGCGGGCAAGACCCCGCGAGTAAAAAAGGGGATGCTCGAGCGGAGCCGGGGACAGGGCGGGCTGGCGCTGCCGAACTTCAGTAATTACTATTGGGCGGCAAATATAGCCATGATCAGGAAGTGGGTGGTGGGGGGAGGGTCGGTATGGGAGCGTGTGGAGGCAGCTGCATGCAAGGGCACCAGCTTGGGGGCGTTGATAACAGAGCCTCTGCCGTTCCCGCTGGCACGGTACTCCACCAGCCCCATGGTGGTGGCAGCCCTGAGGGTCTGGGGGCAATGGAGGAGGCATGTAGGAGCGTAGGGAGCATCAGTGTGGTCTCCAATCTGTAATAATCACCGGTTTGCCCCGGGAAGGATGGATGGAGTTTTTCAGAGATGGCAGAGAGCAGGGATTGAGAGGATGGGGGATATGTTTACAGAGGGGAGCTTTCCTAACCTGAGGAGAAATTTGGATTGGTAAGGGGAAATTAATTTAGGTACCTGCAGGTGCAGGACTTCCTACGCAGGCAGGTTTCAACCTTCCCGCTCCTACCACCAAGGGGGATACAGGACAGGGTAGTTTCTAGAGTGTGGGTGGGAGACGGGAGGGTCTCTGACATTTACAAGGAACTTATGGGGTCAGAGGAGGCGCAGACTGAGAAGCTGAAGCGCTAGTGGGAAGAGGAGTTGGGAGGAGAGATAGAGGATGGTCTCTGGGCGGACACGTTGAGTAGAGTCAACGCGTCCACAACATGTGCCAGACTCAGCCTGATACAATTCAAGGTCATTCACCGGGCTCACATGACAGTGGCCCAGATGAGCAGGTTCTTTGCGGTAGAAGATAGGTGCGCCAGGTGTGCGGGAGGGCCAGCGAACCATGTCCACATGTTCTGGACATGCCCAAAGCTTAGGGGATTCTGGTAGTGGTGTGCGGATGCCCCGTGGTGGTGGCACCGAGTCCAGAATGCGGAATATTTGGCTAATGGTAAAGTTCTTGAAAGTGTGGATGAGCAGAGGGATCTAGGTGTCCATGTACATAGATCCCTGAAAGTTGCCACCCAGGTTGATAGGGTGGTGAAGAAGGCCTATGGAGTGTTGGCCTTTATTGGTAGAGGGATTGAGTTCCGGAGTCAGGAGGTCATGTTGCAGCTGTACAAAACTCTGGTACGGCCGCATTTGGAGTATTGCGTACAGTTCTGGTCACCGCATTATAGGAAGGACGTGGAGGCTTTGGAACGGGTGCAGAGGAGATTTACCAGGATGTTGCCTGGTATGGAGGGAAAATCTTATGAGGAAAGGCTGATGGACTTGAGGTTGTTTTCGTTAGAGAGAAGAAGGTTAAGAGGAGACTTAATAGAGGCATACAAAATGATCAGAGGGTTAGATAGGGTGGACAGTGAGAGCCTTCTCCTGCGGATGGAAATGGCTAGCACGAGGGGACATAGCCTTAAACTGAGGGGTAATAGATATAGGACAGAGGTCAGGGGTAGGTTCTTTACGCAAAGAGTAGTGAGGCCGTGGAATGCCCTACCTGCTACAGTAGTGAACTCGCCAACATTGAGGGCATTTAAAAGTTTATTGGATAAACATATGGATGATAATGGTATAGTGTAGGTTAGATGGCTTTTGTTTCGGTGCAACATCGTGGGCCGAAGGGCCTGTACTGCGCTGTATCTTTCTATGTTCTATGTCCACGGTGTTAAAAACAATGGTGGCACCGAGTCCAGAGGTGGCAATTTTCGGAGTGTCGGAAGACCCGGGTATCCAGGAGGAGAAAGAGGCAGACATTCTGGCCTTTGCCTCTCTGGTAGCCCGGAGACGGATATTATTAGCTTGGAGGGACTCAAAGCCCCCAAAGTCGGAGACCTGGCTAACTGACATGGCTAGCTTTTTCTGTTTGGAGAAAATCAAGTTCGCCTTGAGAGGGTCAATGTTAAGGTTCACCCGGAGGTGGCAGCCGTTCATCGACTTCTTTGCGGAAAATTAACTGTCAGCAGAAAGGGGGAGGGGGAGGCTGGGGGTTAGCTTAGTTTAGAGTAGGGGGTTAGTAAAGGTGGGACCTGTAAGGGAGGAAGACTGCTTTTGCACTATGTTTATAAGTTTATGTCCATTGTTTATTTTGTTGTTGTTGTAAAACAATAAATACCTCAATAAAATGTTTATTAAAAGAAAATCCTGGAACTCCTTCCCTTAACAGCACTGTGTGTATCCACACCACATGGACTACAGTGGTTAAAGAAGGCGCTCACCACCACCTTCTCGATGGCAATGAGGGATAGGCAACAAATGCTGGCGTAGGCAGCAAAGCCGACATCTCGTAAAAATTATTTTTTTTAAAATTGTTATTGTACGTAAATTGAAGGACTGAATAAAAACTATTAAACTTAGTTGCACTGTGCTTTTACACAAAGGTGCCTCTGAGCGCTCCGTACAATGAATTACTTTATTGAAAATAACTGTTAAATAGGCAAAGCCTGAAAGAAACATGATTTCAGACAACATGCTATTCTCTGTTTTTATTCAACTCTGATTTGTTAGCTTTGAGTTTATTTTGCGTCACATTAGTCAATAATATCCTGCACTCTGCGGACAAAGTCATAACTTCAGATTTAGGAATGAATTCTGATTTGAAATTGGAGGCAGATTTAGGAATGAATTATGATTTGAAATTGGAGGCAGACATCAGACTGCAGCTGAGACTGTACATGTTAACTGCCTCATTTAATCCTTGTGATTGACCACAAAAGAAAACAATTTTATAGTTGCCATCAGAGAAACTGCATATGGTATATTAGACGCCATGTCAAAGACCAGGGGTCCAGAGCATGTTAATGTTACCTCTTCCTAAATTAGTGATTCGCTATTTCCTTCCAGGCTTCGTCATCTTGTGTAATTCTGGTGTCTAATGATGGGAGTTCAAACAAATATTTCATGCCCTGGGGAAGGCTGGCTTGTGTTTGTGATCCAGCTGATCCTGCTACCAATCAGCCCCAGTTTCAAAAGCTACATCCTTGGAACTATCCAATTACTCATCACCGGTTATTGCAAAGTGACAGTTTGATCTACCCTAGGGGCAATGAGTGCACCGGAATTGAATTCATGGGGGAGAGGTTTCTCCTTGTATTCCAGCACAATCCGTGTGGAATAGGGGGAACCAGTGTAAAAAATCAGGGGTTTTAAAACATAAGTGTGTTGCGCCTCAAACCACTTGTACTGGTGTATTCTGCAATCTTTCATACTGGTTCAAGTTTCACGTTTTCCAAATTAGGCCCTGCCCACAAACTGGCCACACCTTCCCATGTTGAAATTGTGTTTGAAATTACATTTGTTTATTTAAGTGTATAAACACACCTCGGCACATTTTGAAATATTTTTTCAGATCAAATGTATTTAATGTACAAAGAAATTGATCATTGCACACCAATGAAACTACTAAATGCTTCTGGGTAGTTTTTTCAAGTGGATCTTTCAGTGATTTTGAATCCATTTTCAACTATATTAACACAACTGCATCAGGGCACCATTCTTAGATCAATAAAAAATACTTTGTATGAACGAAACAAATATGTTGTCTGCTGCTTTCTGGAAGATTTGTGGTTGTGCAAATGAATCTTAGTGGAAATGTGAACCATAACCTAACCAGCACAATTTCGAGCATTTCTGGGTGCAATTACCTGATTGCAGGGACTAAAACAGAGCCTCAAGCACCGCAGTTGTGATAATTATTTTTTTTTAAGCAGGCAATGTAAATAAATACGGCTGGATTCTCTGGTCCTTCAGCTGCGTGTTTCTCGGCGGCATGCCGTTCG
Organism: Scyliorhinus torazame; assembly: GCF_047496885.1. Taxonomy (NCBI): domain Eukaryota; kingdom Metazoa; phylum Chordata; class Chondrichthyes; order Carcharhiniformes; family Scyliorhinidae; genus Scyliorhinus; species Scyliorhinus torazame. Next base: position 188,505,043 of record NC_092713.1, read on the forward strand.
CTGGCAGCGGGATTCTCTACTTCCACTGCTTGTCAATGGGATTTCTCACCTTGTCAGAGACCCAATGGGCAGGAGTGTGTTGCTGTCGGGAACAGAGAATCCCAACAGTTGGAGAATAACAGCCATGTTGCAAAGTTCTGAAGAAGAATCATGCAGACTCTATGTTAAATTTATTTCTCTCTTCGCCGATGCTGCCAGACCTGCTGAGCTTTTCCAGCATTTTCTGTTTTTTGGCATCCACAGTATCCTGTTTTATTAAATATATAGTCATTACTTCAAAGTACTTTTTTGCTATGCTTTTCATATTGTAATTCTTAAAGCTATGTAAGAGAGGATTGGCTGTATGCATTTTCAAATTACCATAATTCTGTTTTGCATTAGCAGTCGTGAGTTTTTTAATTCTACATGGCATTATGAACATGAGCTTGGCAGTACTTTCTGAGGCGAATCCATTGTGCCATCACAAAGGTTTGCTGGTGTCCCCCTCGATAATTCATGGGACATCCTTATTCTAGTGCTGATCAGGTCAACAAGAGAATGCACATTATTTTCTTCTTTCTATGTCCTAGTTTTTTTATGCAGAGTTGAAAGGGTGGAAACAGATTCATCAATGACTTTCAAGAATGAGAAAAAATGTAGAACTATGTGGAAAGAGCAGGAAATAAGACATTGGATATTAGTACTGCTGAAGAAAGACAAAATGCAGAGCTATGTGGAAAGAACAGGGAATGGGGGGGCGATTCTCTGCTCGCGGGATGGAGTGTCCACGCCGTCATGAACACCGTAGCGTTTCACGACCGCGCGAAACTGGCGCGGGCACTAGTGATTCTCGCCCCCAGCATGGCGCTGAAGCAGTTCAGGCCGCTCCAGCCTCACTTCCTGACGCGCACTGGGGGCGGTGCCAACCCACGCATGCGCGGTGGCTTTACGGAATGCGCCGCTCCCGAGGCAACACGGTACGGGGGTTCTGGGGCCGGGCGCGCAACAAAGTAGACCCAGGGGGAAGAGGCTGGCCTGCCGATCGGTAGGCCCCACAGGCGGCCCCCTGACCCTTCGCGCAGAGTTCCCGCCAGCAGCGACCAGGTGTTGATGGCGCCGGCGGGACTCTGCTTTTTCCGCTCGGCCCATACGGGCCAGAGAATCGGCGGCCCGGCCTCGTACAGAGGCCTGCGGTGCCGCGCCAAATGTGCCGCTGCAAATGGAGCCGATTCTCCGCACATTGGAGAATTGCGCACCGGCGTCGGGGCGGTGTGGCGCGGTTGCGGCGATTCTCCGGCCTGGCGTGGGGCTGGGAGAATCACGCCAGGATATTGAATATTAGAGGTCTGTTGAAAAAAGAGACATGCTGTTGAAGTGTTTCATTTTGCACTCATCAGGTTGATGCAAGGATGCCAAATTTCAAAGGAACAACAATATGTAGTTCATGAGAAAAAGATTGTTGTTACATTTCCAAATCCGCTCTGGTCGAAATGTTGCCACAGCAAATGCACCAAGGAGTTATTGACCCCCTTGATTTAATTTGTAATGCCTGGGCATATTCCTTTTACCTGCAGAGTATCTTTCAGAGCTGGCACAGGCACGGTGGGCTGAATTGTACCCTTCTTCACTAGATTATTCACTTTTGCTAGGATATGGGTCTACAGCTGCCCAGTATTTTCCCCAAGGGCAATTCTGTGAGCTTCTGTGCCAGTGGGCTGTTTGGTCACAGTGAGCTGAGCATTACAATTGAGCAGAATCCTGCCCAATGTTTATGTGTGTGCACCTTCCTCCAGAGATCATTTAATGCTGTTGAGGAGAAGGAAGCCAATATTTCAGGATGGTAAAGTTTGGGTGCCATTATTGTGGTGATTTCATCACATGACATCCAACTTCCGCACCCCAACTATTGGCATCTAAACATACCGATCCTTGTGTGTGCTGCACCGCCTTTCGATGCTAATTGGAAAGCCCATGAGACTCTTCATTACCAGATTGGATGAATCTTGACTGTCATTTCTCCATTTCAAATAGTTTCATGACTAATGAATGAAGGGTGGAATTTTACAGCCCTGTTGTGGTGTGGTTTGGGGGCCGTAAAATACAGCAAACCGTTCAAAAGTCCATCGTCTGTGGCGGGACCGAAACATTGTGCCAGTGGAAGGGCCATAAAATTCCACCCAAATCCGATTTAAAAAGCACTTTTTGTTTAAGGCCCTGTGATCTTTCTCTATGGCTTTCTTGCAACATTATCCTGGACATTGTAATTCCTGGAGACCCAAGACACTCTTGGAATGTTGACGACCCTGTATGTGATAGTGTCACTTCTCCCTGTGAACATGAGATGATTCCTTCTACCTTCCACCCTTCATTCATTAGTCATGAAACTATTTGAAATGGAGAAATGAAAAAAGGTTATGATTGACAGTCAAGATTCATCCAATCTGGTCATAAAGAGTCTCATGGGCTTTCCAATTAGCATCAAAAGTGGTGCATCACACACTAGGATCGGTATGTTGACAGAGAGACAGTCTGACTGACTGATGTCAGTAGTACATCATAATATATTAGCATATCCCATCTGGTAACCCTTTATACAATGCCATACAGGCTGGCATTTGAACCTGAGACCTTCTACTCTGAATACTTTGTTGGTCACACTGGGCAGTACCTTTCCTCAGTTAAAACACTTGATATGTTTAATTGATTTAATTAATGATTAATTCAAAATATGCTGAATCACGTCAATCACGAGGAATCATTGGTACAAAAGGTTTTGACAATTCTTCCCTAGTCTTCTGTGTCTTGCATTGCTCTGCTGTAATCACAGCTGTTTTGACACTCTCTGCGAAATGTGTGGTTAAATGTTCTAGTTTATTTTTGATCTGCCACTTCTATATTATTGAAAATTAGGAAATTAACAGTGACTGATCACATATAAAGTGAGCAACAGGTGAGGGTAGCACGGTGGCATAGCGTTAGCATTCTAGCTGTCTGTGTGGAGGTTGCACGTTCTCCTTGTGTGTGCGTGGGTTTCCTCCAGGTGCTCCCGTTTCCTCCCACAGTCCAAAGATGTGCAGGTTAGGTGGATTTGCCATGCTAAATTGCCCTTAGTATCCAAAATTGCCCTTGGTGTTGGGTGGGGTTACTGAGTTATGGGGATAGAGTGGAGGTGTGGGCTTGGGTAGGGTGCTCTTTCCAAGAGCCGGTGCAGACTTGATGGGCCGAATGGCCTCCTTCTGCACTGTAAATGCTATGATTCTATGAGTTCAGGGGAGTGGGCCTAGGTAGAGTGCTCTTTTGGAGAGTGGAGCAAACACGATTGGCTGGGTGCCTCCTTCTGCACTGTAGGGATTCTATGAATTCCAACCTAATGGAAATGTGGGGTGCGATTCTCCGCTCCCGCGCCGGTTTGGAGAATCGCCTTGGTCGCCAAATTTTCCCGCGACGTTGGTCCGACGCCCTCCCACGATTCACGGAAGCGGCCAGATCGGCACAATCGCGTTTTGCGCTGCGCGGTCCAGTGAATCGCCCGGATAGCTAAAATGGCGATTCACTGGTACCCCCGCGGTTCTCAGTGCCGGATGGGCCGAGCGGCCTGCCCAAAACGGCCGACAGAAAACTGGCATGAAAGGGCCACATATTCATAGTCCGGTAGGGGTATAGCAGTGACCCGTCGGGAAGCTCACAGCTTTTGCTGCAGATATGGGCCCTCGCATGTCCATGTCAGAGGCCGCGCATGCGCACGGCGGCGGCCTCCAGTGGCCGCGCCATGCTCCATGGCGGACTCAGACCGCAGAGCTGGACCTCCCAAATAGTGCCTCCGATTGGCCTCCTGCCCAAAATTAGCTCGATGCCATATAAGGCCCCCCCCTGCCCTCCGATTGGCTCGCCCCCGACCATGGCGGCTGCGGACTACTAGTATCCCGACTGGCAGGACCATATTAGATCCATGCCGTTGTGACTTCGGCCGGTCGAGGGCGGGGAATGGCGGGGCGGGCCTCCAGCAATGGCCGCAGGTAGGGGATACGCAGCGCAAGAGTACGCCGCTTATCGGGGGCCAGAGAATGGGGGAACCAGCGCCAGTCCCAATTCCAGAAATGGATTCCCCGCCCAGCCGTCGGCTGCGATTTTGCCGTCGGGGTGTGGAGAATACAGCCCCAGGTCTTTCCAGATAAATGAGAGAGAGGAGGCTCCAAAATCAAGGCTTCCTTTCCAACTTTAACTTTTGATTTTTAAAAAAGTAGACTGAACAGCCAGACGATCAAATATCTCTACAAGGCAACCTGGAGCTGCAACTGAAGCCAGGCAGGTGGGAGGGTCTCTAAGCCTGCCTCCACTGGGGCCCAGAAATTGAGATCAATGGTTCACGTTGATGACCTTTCATCAGAACTGTATATGGATAGTTAACAATTTATCAGCAACTACAGAGTCAGGGAAAGGTTGGGATGACGATGGGGAGGGGCAGGGTAGTGGAGATGGGAATGATTCCATGACAAAAGGAATGAGGGCGGAAAGCAGAAGGGGTGGTAATGAGACAAGAAAAAAAGATGGATGCAGAGGAGGCCTGATCCATCTCCCCCACCTTGGCCTTGCCCATCCCCACCTCTCTCAAAACCTCCAGTCCTACTACTCTTCAAGATCTTTGTGGTCCACCAATTTTAGTCCCATGTACTCCATCATTGCCAGTCTTTCATTCAGCTACCTGGGTTCTAAACTCTGAAATTCAGTCGCTAAACTTCTCCACCTCTCTCTTTTCTTTTAAAGATGCTTTGTAAACTTATTCCTTCGACCAAACTTTTGGCCACCTGTCCTAATGCGGCATTTGGCTTTGTGCCAAATCTTGTTCAGTAGCATTACTGTAAAGTGCCTTGGGGCATTTTATTATGTTAAAGGTGCTGTATAAATGTAGGTTGTTGTTATTGAGGGTTTGAAGTCAAGGAGGTTAGATGGAATTAAGATACAGAACAGCAATGGTCCAATTGAATGGTGGAACTGGGTCAAAGGGTCTGAATGGCCTCCTCCTGTTGATCATCTTATTGGCTATTTTTCCAGCACAAAGCAAGGAATTCAGACATGTTTTTCTATGTTGAGGGCACTAAGTGTAAAGTGGATTATTATTTGCTTTCTGGACCATCGGCTCTTGCTGTCGTCCAGGTTTCACACTTGAAATGAAAATGAAAATCGTTTATTCTCACAAGTAGGCTTCAAATGAAGTTACTGTGAAAAGCCCCTAGTCGCCACATTCCGGCACCTGTCCAGGGAGGCTGGTACGGGAATTGAACCTGCGCTGCTGGCCTGCCTGGGTCTGCTTTAAAAACCAGCTATTTAGCCCTGTGCTAAACCAGCATTTCACAAATATTGTGCGAAGTACAAGATACAATATTAAATATTTCCTGCTTCCTTTTGAGTATTTAATTCCTCATTATGCACAAATAAAATTCAACAATACTTTATAAGACATGTGGCTCCTATTACATTAAATGGGTCCCAGTAATACAGTACATTAATCTTCAAGAGATGATTCATTAATTCAATTTCAAGATACTGGAGTAGAAGCAAATCTAAATCTTAACATATTTCCATTCTGTACTTGCTCTAATTCTGTGTTTCAGGTTTTCTCTTGCACCACGCATTTCCTTGATCATGCTGTTCCTATAATAATTTTAGTCAGCTTGTAGGAGATACTTGAGATCAGAAGACTTGTTTGTGCTATCAGCTTCTACTTATAAAAATGTTAAAGACCACACATTGATGAAGGAATCCTATTTATATTCTATTTTGAATTTTGTAGAATGTATAGTACAAAACTAGTCGTGTGGTCTATGGTGGTGCTTGTGCTCCACACAAACTCATCCACCTTACTTAATTTGATGTGGAGATGCTGGCGTTGGACTGGGGTGAGCACAGTAAGAAGTCTTACAACACCAGGTTAAAGTCCAACAGGTTTGTTTCGATGTCACTAGCTTTCGGAGCGCTGCTCCTTCCTCAGGTGAATGATTACTTAATTTGAACTCATTCCTTTCTAATCTGTCCATTAGCTTTTGGGATAAATTGTTTTCAGACAGACTAACAAACGGATGAAAACAATACCTCTGTTCACTTTGAGTGGTGGAGGTAATCAAAAAGGCTAATCGAATGATGTCCTTTGTATGCTGAGGTGGTAGAAATAATGCTTTAGCTGTACAAACTCTTTTATTGACCCACATCTGAAGTACTGTAAGCAGTTTTGGGTACCACACTTTAGGAAATAAATAGGCCGGGATTCTCCGACCCGGAGCCGGGTCGGCGAATTGCCGGGGGGCGTGAGAATCGAGACACGCTGCCCCAACACCGGTTCACCAATTCTCCGGCACCGATTTTCGGGCGCCTGCGGGATCACCACCGCGCCGGTCGGGGGCCGTTGAAAGCGCACACCCTGGCAATTCTCCGGGCCTTGGCGGGCCAAGTTTGGATTGGATTGGATTTGTTTATTGTCACGTGTACCGAGGTACAGTGAAAAGTATTTTTCTGCGAGCAGCTCAACAGATCATTAAGTACATGAGAAGAAAAGGGAATAAAAGAAAATACATGATAGGGCAACACAACATATAAAATGTAACTACATAAGCACTGGCATCGGATGAAGCATACAGGGTGTAGTGTTAATGAGGTCAGTCCATAAGAGGGTCATTTAGGAGTCTGGTGACAGTGGGGAAGAAGCTGTTTTTGAGTCTGTTCGTGTATTCTCAGACTTCTGTATCTCCTGCCCGATGGAAGAAGTTGGAAGAGTGAGTAAGCCGAGTGGGAGGGATCTTTGATTATGCTGTCCGCTTTCCCCAGGCAGCGGGAGGTGTAGATGGAGTCAATGGATGGGAGGCAGGTTCGTGTGATGGACAGAGCGGTGTTCACGACTCTGAAGTTTCTTGCGGTCCTGGGCCGAGCAGTTGCCATACCAGGCTGTGATGCAGCCCGATAGGATTGTTTCTATGGCCAAGTGCCCGCCGAGTCCCGCCGGCGTGGGTTACGTATGGTCCCACCCGCCGGGACCTCGGAGTTCTGTCTGCGGGGCCGTCCTGGTTGGGGGGGGATCCGACCCCGGGGGGGGCCTCCACGGTGGCCTGGCCCACGATCGGGGCCTACCGATCTGCGGGCGGGCTAGTTCCGTGCGGGCGGGCTAGTTCCGTGGGGGCCTATGTTCCTCCGCGCTGGGCCCCTGTAGGGCTCTGCCATATTGCCCGGGGGCCGGCGCGGAGACGCGTCGGCCGTGGCGCGCATGTGCGGACTTGCACCGGCCGCGGGGCACCGACATTCGGACGCCTGAGCTGCAGACACCACTCCGCCGCCTTACTAGCCCCCTATGAAGGAGTGGATAGTTGCCAGTTGAGGCCCGTTGACGCCGGAGTGGCTCGCGCCCTTTTCACGCCGGCATCAGAACTTGGCCGCAGGATTGGAGAATACTGGCCAGATTGTCTGTGGAGGGAATGCAGTGTAGGTTTACCAGAATGATACCTGGACCCGAGGATTAAATTACTAGGAGAGATTACACAAACTATGATTGTATTCCTTGGAATTTTCGTTTGGCAGTTCAGAACTTTAAATATTACCGAAAAAAGACATCTTGTCGAAGCTTTTCAGCAAGACAATCCCAAGAATACCAATGTCAGGAGAAACAATAACTTTATACTGCATGAGAAGAGAGTGCTGATTGGTTTGCAAGTGGGCTCTGAATGGTAGAAGCATTGCCTTGGAGAATGCTCCAGTTAATGGAGACTGACAAATATTGTTTGGAAATTTAAACCAGGCAACTTGACTCTGATTGGTCAATGATGTGGATTGGTCAAGGCATTGTCCTTGGGAATGAACCAGCAAATGGGTATCACTTATCTTGTTTAGCTGATACAGGCTCATTGTGTGTACTTGTTCTTGGTATCTGCAAAGAACAGGGCCCTGTGTATTAATATATGAAGCTTCCAGTACACACAAATGTGCTACACTGTGAGCTCGTCCACAATCTTTAATTGGTTGTCTGTGTAGTTTGTTCGCAACAAGCCAGTGCTTGCAAAACTCAAAAACAGAGTCCAACATGAGATATGATTCTGTGATTGGACAACATTTGCTAATTTAAGATTGTCAGTCAGGCTGCTTCTACGTTCTAAATGGGTTACTTCCTTTTGAAAAAAGCAGGGCGGTTCTATAACAGTGGAACTCGGTTGCATGAAGGCTCTCTGCGTTTAAGATCCATTTTCTTCCGCTCAATGGGATTACTGATTAGGATTTATTAATGTTCTGCTATTTTCAACATTTATAATAGGCAAAAGAAGCACAAACCTGATATATCACAAATCCAACACATCCACACGCTTAAAATAATTCAGTTCAAAGATCCTCTGCAAGGTATTCCAGAAGAGCCTGTGCCTCCATTGGTACCATTCTGCCTATGGGTTAGTGAGTATAGGGTTTGATCTCTTCTCCAGAGAGTACAGGCAATGAAGGCTGGAACTCCGGCTTGGTCCTCTAGGCTCAAGTCCATCTTTGTTTCCATTATCGGAGCTCAATTAACCTCTGCCATATAATAATAATCGCCTAGTCACCACATTGAACCTGCACTGCTGCCTTGTTTTGCATTACAAGCCAGCTGTTTAGCCCACTGTGCTAAACCAGCCCCTTAGATAGAACTGAGCACACTGTCAGTTGTGTAAAGATGGTTGCGGTCATGGAAGGCAGATTCATTTTGTGGTCCGTCATCTGCAAATTCGTCTACTGCTTCACGTTACTCTCCATCGAGAAGAGTGCAAAGAAACAAAAATAATTTAACATAGTTCAAAACAAAAAAAGTAATTACATTTATTTTTGATTTGATAGCAATTTGAGACCATAAGGAAATTCTGAATGAAGGAATCCTTCTTGAGTCTGCTGCTGATGTCCTCCCTGTATCAGTTGCCTTTCTATTTCCCAGTGCACTGCCACTCCTAAATCTGTCCATATGTCATGGAGATGTCTTACATCCTTGACATGTTCAGCATTTGCATGTTTCTACTCCAGTATCTTAAACTAAAATTTGTTGCACAAGATTAATTCTGAACTTTCAATCTTGTTCACTAAGATATTTATGGGTGGAATTTAATGCCCTCCCCTCTGGCAGATGTTGTAGCAGGTAAATGCTTTTAATCTGGTAAGAGGGTGGCAGTGAGCCCTCTGCCCTGATTAATTCCACAGTGAGAAGGCATGTGGACAGCCATCCCGCCCTCTCCTGATTGAGGCACTTAAATGGGCAGTTATTGTCCTCTTTTAAGGCCGTCACCCTGTAGTGGTGGTGGGCTGGGACTTGCCATGTGGGAACCCTAATGAGCAAACCCTGCTGGAGTTGTTTGTGGATTCTGGGGTGGGTATGTACCCTTGTGCATTGGTGCTTGGTGCATCATCAAGGGACCCAGCATCAGGAACGGGGGCTGCGGGGTCCGCTGAGAGACATTGCCCTGCCCTTGCTCCCGATCCCCATCTCCCCACTCTTGACCCATATCCCGCCATCGTTCGCTAATTGCCTGGATCTTTCGGCGATCTTAAGTCTCAGATGGGTGCATTACCAGCAGAAGCCATCATATTCCTTGTGGCTCTGCAGTGCAATGAAGAGCGGCTGGCCTCTGGCTCTCGGTGGTTGGGACCTCTGCCCCAGGGTCCTTAATCCTGAGAATGGTCTGCCACTGCCCAGTAAAGTGCTTGATGGGCACTTAGTTTAGCAGGTCATCCTGAAGAGGCGATCCGGGGCTTTCGCCGGTTCTCCAGCCAACAGGAGATACCCCCATTGCCTATTTGAAATTTTGCCCTGTGTGCATGGATTTTAGGATCATTGGTACAAATAACATCCCTGGGAGGTAAGTGATGGATATTTCAGATTTGTAATATTCATTGAGATAAGTGATGAGTGGCCTCTAGTGGCAGAAATCAAGTAATGATGGTATTTGTAGAGCTGATTAAATTTGCCAAATTTTAACCGTTTTATGTTCTGGTTTTTGTTATTCTCTAGTCTAGTCTAAGACTGTGTGGCTCCTTTGAAGCTGGTTGACAATTCAGTTGTTTTGATTTTTTTTCAACTGAGGAGCAGCTTTGCCTTTTTTTTTAAATGGGTGATCTTTCCAAATCCCTACTGCTGAGGGAACTTTTTTTTTGGAGTACTGGTCTATAAAATTACTTTTTACCCACTTCACTTGTCCATGCAACCCTTCTTCATTTGCAAGCCTGGAGATTGTGTATTGAAAGTCTGTTTAACTGTGAAAGTAGATCTTGAGTTCACTCCTCTCTTAATATCTTGCAGTATCAAGACTCTGGAAAGCAATTAAAGGCAGACTTAATTTTCTCTTCTCGCCCCCACCCCCCAGCTCCCAAACCCAGGCATCAAGAGGAATTACTGCCATTCTGACTGTGATGAGCTATCTCAGCACATTCTGGTGCTCATAGTACAGCTGTTTGGAAAAGTGTGAGAGAGAGAGAAGCAATTACTAAGGAAGAAATTGGGTGATTTTGAGATAGAGTATATTCAAGTAAAAGTTTTATTTATATAAAAGCTGCCAAATCTGTGCTTTAGAGATCAGGAAAAGGGGAAAAGTGACTTTGTATTGAAATTTCCTGCAGGGCATCTTTTGACTTGTGAAATTCTGTTCATAGAATCACAGAATATTACAGCACAGAATGAGGCTATTGGGCCCAATTGTACCAATGCTGACTCTCAAAGAGCTACCTGATTAGTCACACTCCCCTGTTCATCCTAGAGCTCTGCATTTTGTTTCCTTTTTAATTATTAATCCAGTTCCTCTTTGATAGTTACTACTGAATCTGTTTCCACCAGCCTTTCAGGCAGAGAATTCTTTAGTGTAACAACTCGCTGTGTTTTCTTTTAAAAGAGAAAATCTCCCCTCTGACTGGATTTTTACCAATTATCTATGTCTCTTCTGTTCTGTTTAATTTTTGCATCACGTAAAGATTCAGGTGATTTTTTTTTTGTTGTTTAGTCATTCACAAAATTACTCATCTGCCTTTTCTGTAGATTGTGTGCAGCCAGATGAGGCGTGTTTGAATCAGCCTACTTTTCTGGTGAGTGGCTGAAATGGTGAGGTGAAACTGAATATTTGATCTTGCAGCGAGTGAAGTCTGATTAGCTATAACACAGTGGGTTAATAAAAGAGTGTTTGAGAGGGTAAAGCAGACACTTTTCAGATTCACTTGGATGTTGCCTGGGATGGAAAGTTTCAGCTATGAGGAGAGCCTGGGTAGGATGGGTTTGTTTTCCCTGGAGCAGAGGAGTGTGAGGGGGGAATCTGATGAAGATGTACAAAAATTATGAGAGGCACAGATATGATAAATCATAGAATTTGCAGTGTAGAAGGAGGCCATTCGGCCCATCGAGTCTGCACCGGCCCTTGGAAAGAGCACTCTACCCAAGCCCACACCCTATCCCCACACCTCCAACCTATCCCGATAACCCCACCAACCTCTTTTGGACACTTAAGGGCAATTTAGCGTGGCCAATCCACCTAACCTGCACATCTTTGGACTGTGGGAAGAAACCAGAGCACCCAGAGGAAATCCACGCAGACATGGGCAGACTCCACACAGTCAGTGACTTAAGCCGGTAATCGAATCTGGGACCCTGGAGCTGTGAAGCAACTGTGCTAACCACTGTGCTACCATGCTGCAAACACGGGGAGAATGTGCAAACTCCACACGGACAGCAACCTGGGCCCGGAATCGAACCCGGGTCCTCAACGCTGTGAGGCAGCAGTGCTAACCACTGCACCACTGTGCCATCCCTTCATAAGAATCTTCCCCATGACAGTGGTGTCTAAGACCAGAGGGCATAGGTTTAAGGTGAGGAGTAAGTGGTTTAGAGGGGACCTGAGGAAACATTTTTACACCCAGAGGGTGGTGGAAATATGAATGCACTTCATGAGAGGGTGGTGGATGCAGGTACACTCACAACATTTAAGAAGCATCTGGACGAGCACTTAAATCATCAAGGCATAGTAGGCTATGGACCAAATGCTAGTAAATGGGATTAGTGTAGATTGCTATTTGATGGTAAGCATAGACACAGTGGGGCAGCACAGTGGTTAGCATAGCTGCCTCACGGCGCTGAGGACCAGGGTTCGTTCCTGCCCCAGGTTACTGTCCGTGTGGAGTTTGCACGTTCTCCCCGTGTTTGCATGGGCCTTGCCCCACAACCCAAAGATGTGCAGGATAGGTGGATTGGCCATGCTGAATTGCCCCTTAATTGGAAAAAAAAAGAATTGGGGCCTTTAAAAACATTTTTTAAAGCATAGACCTAGTGGGCCGAAAGGCCTGTTTCTGTGCTGTATGATTTTATGGCTCTATGACTTTTATTTAAGTAAAAAAGGTTCAAAATATTTCCCACAGCAGAGATAGCTTATGGTGATATTGAGAGTGAACCTCTGCATCAAATCAAATGGTTCTTAGTTCACCTCTCTACCATTCTGAAGGTTGCTGTTGTAAAGGGAATCAGTGAATGTCACCAGATTATTTAATGTTTGCCCAACCTCCACTGGTGGCCTCCAGCATCACCGATGCCAGTCTTCAGCCAATACAATTCACTGTACGTGATACCAAAAAATGGCTGAAGGCACTGGATACTGCAGAGGCTATGGGCCCTGACAATATTCAGGCAATAGTACTGAAGACCTATGCTCCAGAACTTGCGTGCCCTGAGCCAAGCTGTTCAAGTGCAACTACAACACTGCATCTACCCAGAAATGTGGGAAAGTTCCAAGGTGTGTCCTCGACAAAACAAATAAGACAAATCCAACCCGGCCAATTATTGACCCATCGCTCTACTCTCGATCATCAGTAAAGTCATGAAAGGAGTCATCAACAATGCTGTCAAGGGACTTCCGATGGTGGCCAGGGAAAGTAGGTCGCACATTTGGTAGTTCCCGCTTGTGACGGAATTTTTGGACTTTTTCTCCCGTTTTTTTCGGAATTTCACTGGATAAATGGGTGGAGAGTGAGGAGCAATCCCTCACCAGTGTATGGAGAGCTGGCCGTGTAAGCAAGGAAGACGCGGGTAGAGCTGGCAGCGTCAGAAAGCATGGCGGAATTGCAGGACCTTGGGGAGGTGGCACAGTGGTCAATGGTACAGCTGGTGAAGTTCTTTGAAGAGTGCTTCGCTAAGCTAAAGAAAGACACGCTGGACCCAATCAAGGCATCGATTGATCAGGTGGAGCAGGGTCTAGAAACCCACGAACGGGCGATTCAGAAGGTGGAGAAAAAGGTGTCCGAGCACGAGGAATATATAACCGTGCTGGAGGCCGAGGTGGGGCTGATGAAGGACCACCAGGAAAGATTACAGGAGAAGCTGGAGGACTTGGAGAACATGTCCAGGAGATAGAATCTGAGGATCGTTGGCCTCACTGAGGGCAGTGAGGGATCGGACGCGAGGGCATATGTGGCAAGTATGCTGGAAATATTGATGGGGAATTGGCATTTACTCGACCCCTGGAAATGGATAGAGCGCTTGTGAGGAAGCTGCGAATGAATGAACCGCCGAGGGCGATGGTGGTGCGAATACACCGGTTCCTGGACAAGGAACCGATTTTGCGGTGGACCAAGCAGGTACGGAGCAGCAAGTGGGAAAAGTGTGAGTTGCGCATCTACCAGGACCTGGGCGCGGGTCTGGCCAAAAGACGAGACGGATTTAATAGGGCAAAATCGTCCCTCTTCAAGAAGGGGGTGAAATTCGGGATGCTGTATCCAGCGCATCTTTGGGTTATGTTTGAGGACCAGGAACTTTACTTTGAATCACAAGACAAAGTAATGAATTTTATCAAGGACAAAAGACTAGCTGGGGACTAAAGACACTGAACCTTGGGACAGGGCACTGCGGTGGCGATTTGGTGAAAATCACTTTTGTGCTGTTTTGAATATGAAGTGCTCTATGTAACAAGGGGTTATTTCTGTTTCTAAAGGGAACTGTGTTGCTTTGAATATGTATGTCCAAGCCGGGTGGGGGAGCCGGGGGGGGGGGGGAACAATGGGGAGATGGGATGTCTTGTGCCATGGGCGGGAGCTACGAGGTTAGCTAACTCACGGAAGCACAGTGGGGAGTGAGCAGGTGATAAGTTTGATATGGGGGTCTGCTGACAGTGGAGGAACTGTGATTAGGGGACAAGTGGGAGCTCGAGGACAGCGGATGCCCGAGGGCGGACTCGAGGAAGCGAGGGACGCGAGCTGGAGGCTGGCCTAAGAAGGGTAATGGCTAGTTGGCTGGGGCGGGGGGAGGTAACCCCCCCCCCCCCCCCCCCCCCCCAACTAGGCTGATTACTTGGAATTGGAATGTCAGAGGGCGAAACGGGCCAGTTAAGAGGGCTCAGGAGTTCGCGCATCTGAGGGGATTGAAGGCGGACGTGGCAATGTTGCAAGAGATACACCTAAAGGTTATAGATCAGACCAGATTGAGGAAGGGGTGGGTTGGACAGGTATTCCATTCAGGGTTGGACTCTAAGATTAGGGGGCTGGGATCCTGATTAACAAACGGGTGGCATTTGAGGCAGGGAGAATCGTGGCAGATATGGGGGGCAGGTACATAATGGTGAGTGGGAAGCTTGAGGGGATGCGGGTGGTACTCGTGAACGTACATGTTCCAAACTGGGATGATGTGGACTTTATGAGGCGGATGTTAGGCAAGATCTCAGACCTAGAGTCGCATAATTTGATAATGGGGGGAGATTTCAACACAGTCATCGGTCCAGGATTGGACCGGTAAAAATCTAGGACAGGGAGGGTACCAGCCGGGGGAAAGAAACTAAAAGGGTTTATGGAGCAGATGGGGGGAGTAGACCCGTGAAGGTATGGACGGCCAAGAGTGAAGGAATTTTCTTTTTTCTCCCATGTCCACAAGGTATATTCTCGGACAGACTTTTTTGTTCAGAGCAGTGCTCTACTGCCGGGGGTGGTGGATACCGAGTACTCGGCAATCGCCATGTCGGATCATGCCCCACATTGGGTGGATCCACGGGTCAGTATGGAAAGAGGGCAGTGCCCGCTATGAAGGTTGGATGTGGGACTATTAACGGATGAGGCGGTCTGTGGGCGGGTGAGCAAGTCCATCCAGAATTATCTAGAAATAAATGCTACGGGGGAAGTCTCAGCAGCAACAGTGTGGGAAGCTCTGAAGGCAGTGGTGAGAGGGGAATTAATTTCGATACGGGCCCATAGAGAAAAGGTGGAATGAGCAAAGAGGGATAGATTGGTTGGGGAGATACTCTGGGTGGATAGGAGATATTCGGAAGACCCGGACGCGGGGTTACTGAAGGAGCGCGGAGGTTACAGGAGGAGTTTGGGCTGTTATCTACAGGGAAGGCGGTGGAACAACCGAGGAAGGCAAGGGGAGCGGTGTACGAGTATGGGGAAAAGACAAGCAGGGAGGTGACAAAGGGAGGTGACCAGGGAAATAGGGAGAGTAAAGAACAGAGGTGGGAAGGCGGTCCTGGAGCCAGTGGGGGTGAATGAGGTGTTTAAGGATTTCTACAGTAAATTTTATGCGTCGGAACCCCCGGTGGGGGTTGAGGGGATGAACACGGGGCAAAGTGAGGGGTTGGTGATCCAGGCAAGACGCAGGAGAGGAGACTGGGAGAGCTGCCCTTTAGAATGGTAGGAAGAAGCTTTCGCTATCTGGGAATCCAGGTGGCTAGGGAATGGGAGACATTGCACAATTAAACCCGGCTAGTGAAACAATGAAGGAGGACTTTAAGAGATGGGATATGCTCCCGCTATCACTGGCGGAGAGGGTACAGACCGTGATTGGGAGGGGGGGGGGGGGGGGGGGGGCGAGGGGGAAAGAGGAGGAGGGGGGACGTGGGAACGAGTAGAGGTGCATCGTGTAAGAACACAAGTTTCGGAGCACTGATAACGGTTCTCGACGGCCCGATACTCCACAAGCCCGGTGGTAGTAGCGGCTCTGAGAATCTGGGGGCAGTGGAAGAAATACAGGAGAGTGGAGGGAGCATCAGTTTGGGCCCCGATATATAACAGCCATCGTTTTGTTCCAGGTAGACTGGATGGTGGGTTCCGGGGATGGCAGAGAGCAGGAATTGTGGAGATGGGAGATCTATTCATAGACGGGAGCTTCCCTTGCTTGAAGGCTTTAGAGGAGAAATTTGAATTGCCAGCAGGGAATGGGTTTAGATATCTGCAGGTACGAGATTTTTTGAGAAGGCAGGTTCCGACCTTCCCGCTCCTGCCACCGCGGGGTATACAGGACAGGGTAGTTTCCAGAACATGGGTGGGAGAGGGAAATGTATCAGATATCTACCAAGTACTTATGGAGGCGGAGGAAACTCCGATAGAGGAACTAAAGGACAAGTGGGAAGATGAGCTAGAGGGAGAGATAGAGGCAGGTCTGTGGGTGGATGCCTTAAGCAGGATTAACACATCCTTATCATGTGCCAGGCCTGGCCTAATACAATTCAAGGTAGTCCACCAGGCACACATGACGGGGGCCCGGATGAGCAAGTTCTTTGGGGTAGAGGACAGGTGTGCGAGGTGCGCGGGAGGTCCAGCAAATAATGTCCACATGTTTTGGGCATGCCCGAAGCTTAGAGGGTTTGGGCAGTATTTGGTAAGGCTATGTCCACGGTGTCGTGTTGAGCACACTGAGATAACACGGGCTGCAACTGGATGCAGCTTTAACTGAAAGATACTCCAGACCTTGAAGTTAGTTCAATTTGATTTATTGAACCTGTCGCACAGTTAGCACAGTTCTCTGTGAGTTCAACTCTCTGCTAACCTAAGTGTGATCTCTCTGTCTGACTGAACCAGACTAGCTCTTCGCCACGTGCTGGAGGGGTTATGTGATATATACACCCTGACTCACTCTGTAGATGTCCCCAGTGGAAAGAGGTGGAGTGTGAGTGCCTCGTGCCTTTTATAGTGGGAAACCACCCCCAAGTTTTCTGCCTGCTGAATGATTATGTCCTGTCTGTATCTCATTATGTGCATGTCTGCATATCATCACATCTCCCCTTTTGAAATGTTTTTCTGTCGCATATGTGAAGGTATTGACATGTGTCGGCCGAAAAATTAACTTATTTACATACAATGGCAGATGGGAACAGATGTACATGTGAAAACAGCTGTCTAATGTGCAAAAACAGAACATCGCAAACAAAACAAATGTTTATAAGTCCAGTCTCCGGGACTTGCGCCTGATCCTGGTCGACCGCCGGAGAGGTGGTGGTGGGGACGACGGCGCCTTCATAGGCAGGATTGAAGCCTGACTGGTGGCCTCGTGGTTCGAGGTATCAGGAGGTGGCACAATAACAGATGGAAACAACGAAGAATGTGGTTGCGGGCGGGCAACTGTGCGCAGTACCCGTCTGTTTCGCCGCACAACAGAGCCATCAGCCATACGCACAACATACGATCGAGGAGCAGCCTGTCGAACAACAACAGCTGGAGCTGACCAGCTTCCATCAGGTAGCTTGATCTGAACAGCATCCGCCGGGGATAGCACAGGCAAATCGGTGGCATGAGCGTCATAACCCTGCTTTTGCCGGTCCCTGAGTTTCTGCACCTTCTGCAGCACCGGGAGGTGATCCAGGTTTGGCACGTGTATGGCTGGAAGAGTCGTCCGCACGTCCCTGTTCATCAGGAGTTGAGCCGGTGACATGCCGGTAGACAGAGGGGTTGCCCTCTATGCAAGCAGCGCAAGATTGACGTCAGAAGCAGAATCCGCAGCCTTGCAGATGAGCTGCTTCACTATGTGCACCCCTTTCTCAACCTTCCCGTTGGACTGCGGGTAATGTGGGCAGGAAGTGACGTGATGAAACTGATGTAACTGGGCAAATCTTGACCACTCTTGGCTGCTGAAGCAAGGACCGTTGTCACCCATGACAGTGAGTGGAATACCATGCCTGGAGAACGACTCCTTACAGGCCTTTATGACGGTCTTGGACGTGAGGTCCTAGAGCTTCACGACTTCGGGGTATTTGGTGAAATAATCAATGATTAACACATAATCACGACCATTGGCGTAAAAGAGGTCGATGCCCACCTTGGACCACGGGGAAGTCAAGATTTTGTGCTGCTGAACCATCTCCTTGCCCTGTTCTGGCTGGAAGCGTTGACAGGTCAGACAGTTGAGGACCATATCTGAGATGTCCTGACTAATACCGGGCCAGTAGACAGCCTGCCTGGCTCTGTGCCTGCACTTCTCGACAACCAGGTGTCCCTCATGGATTTGACGGAGCACCAAGCTCTGGAGACTGCGTGGAATGACAATCCGGTCCAGCTTGAGGAGGATGCCACCAACCACCGTCAGGTCATCCTTCACATTGAAGAATTGAGGGCACTGCCCTTTTTGCCAGCCATTGGTGAGGTGGCGCATGATACTCTGCAGAAGAGGGTCTTTGGATGTCTCGTCGTGAATGCGGATCACCTTTTCATCCGACGCCGGGAGGTTGCTGGCCCACAGCTGCACCTGTGATTCAATCTGTTGGATGAATGCCGGCGGGTCGGCAGGCAAGGTTATGGATCGGGACAAGGCATCCACGATAATGAGCTCCTTGCCAGACATGTACACGAGTTCAAAGTCATACCTTCTGAGTCTGAGGAGGATGTGCTGCAGCCGGGGCATGTCGTTCAGGTCCTTGTGGATAATGTGAACCCGAGGCCTGTGGTCCGTCTCGATGGTGAACGTCGGCAGGCCTTGGACATAATCGTGGAACTTGAGAATTCCAGTGAGAAGGCCCAAGCATTCCTTTTCAATTTGGACGTACCGCTGCTCGGTGGGTGTCATCGCACGTGATGCGTAGGCAACCGGTGCCCAGGATGAGGTGGCATCGCGCTGGAGCAACACTGCGCCGATGCTGTCCTGGCTCGCATCTGTCGAGATTTTTGTTTCCCTGTCAGGGTCAAAAAATACCAATACAGGTGCAGTGGTGAGCTTGACTTTCAGCTCCAACCACTCTGCTTGATGAGCTGCCTGCCACTCAAAGGCAGTAGACTTTTTCACCAGGTGTCTGAGGGACTTGGTGTGTGAGGCCAGGTTTGGGATAAACTTGCCCAAAAGGTTTACCATGCTTAGGAAGCGCAGCACCGCCTTCTTGTCTTCAGGGGTCTTCATGGCTTTGATGGCCTTGACCTTGTCTGTGTCTGGGTGCACACCCTACTGAGATATCTGGTCACCTAAGAACTTGAGTGTCGACATGCCAAAGCAACACTTGGCCCTGTTCAGCTTGAGGCCATTGGCATGAACACGGCGGAATACCTGCTGGAGACGAGAGATGTGCTCTTCGGGGGTCGTGGACCATATGATAACGTCGTCCACATACATATGAACCCCTTCAATGCTCTCCATTATCTGCTCCATGATTCTATGGAAGATCTCCGAGGCCGAGACAATGCCGAATGGCATACGATTGTAGCAGTACCTGCCAAACGGTGTGTTGAAGGTGCAGAGCCTTCTGCTGGACTCCTCCAGCTGGATTTGCCAGAACCCGTGTGACGCATCTAACTTCGTGAAAAACCGGGCTTGTGCCATCTCACTTGTGAGTTCTTCCCGCTTCGGGATGGGGTAGTGTTCCCGCATTATATTCTGGTTGAGATCCTTGGGATCAATGCAGATTCGCAGCTCCCCCGAAGGCTTTTTTACACATACCATCGAGCTGACCCCGTCAATCGGTTCTGTAACTTTAGAGTTGATGGCCTGGTCCTAAAGATCCTTTAGCTGTGCCTTCAGGCGATCCTTCAGTGGAGCCAGGACCCTGCGTGGACCACAGGCGTGGCATCAGGCCGTAGCAGGATCTTGTACCGATATGGCAGAGTGCCCATCCCGTCAAACACATCCGGATACTGAGCGAGGATGTCGTCAATGCCGGCTTGAAGTGAAGATCCACATTGGGGGAGGCCATTGTGTAAACTCGCTGCACAAGGTTTAGCTGCTTGCATGCATGTGCGCTGAGCAGGGAGGCCCCGTCTGGCTTGACGATTTCAAACCTTAGCCTTGCGAGAATGCTCCTGTTGGAGACGAGCAGATGGCAGGATCCCAGTGCTGTGATGGCATTGCCGTTATAGTCCAGGAGCTGGCAGGCTGCTGGAAGGAGCTTGGGTGGCTTCTTGATGCGTTTGAAATCTGCCTGTGATAGGAGATTGGCAGAAGCACCTGTGTCCAGCTTGAACTGGATAGAGCATTGATTTACTTGCAGCACCGCACGCCATTCGTCCGCAGAATCCACAGCGAGGATGGACAGGCTTCGTGATGATGTCGGTGAGGCATGTTCACATGTGGTAATAATGCCCACATGGTAGGGGGACTCCAGGCAGTCGTCCTCTGGATTCGTTGTACTGCCAGGATCAGAATCCTGTAAACCTTGTTGTACACTCCGAACGCGCCTGCGTTGGAATTGGCAGCGCTGGCCCTTCACTGGTGGTGCAGACCTGCACATGGCTGCATAGTGTCCAGGCTTTCTGCAATTTAAACATCACCTGCCTCTTGCAGGGCAGTGTTTCTTTAAGTGGGCGGTGCCGCAGTTCGGGTACGTCATGACGTCGTTACGCTCCGTGCGTCGTCGTACATGCGCAGTGCGGTCGGCAGACGGTCGCACCTGCGCAGTGTGGTGATCGGCCGCTTCGTTATCCCATTCGCATCACGCATGCGTGGGGCTCCGGGAAGAGCGCGCAAAATGGCCGCTTTCATCAATGCTGAGGCGCTGCATCCGGGCGATGGCCTGCACCCACTCTGCCTCGTGGGAGGCAAGTTTCTCATTTTCAGCCGATTTGTATTGGGAATACCGATTTTTAGCGTGCTCATGCACTGTACATGTTTCAATCGCAACTGACAGGGTCATATGCTTGATTTTTAAAAGCTGCTCTCTGAGGATCAGAGTGACAGCAAAAACGATCTGGTCTCTGATCATGGAGTCAACAATATCACCAAAGTTGCAGGACAGCGCTAGCAGGCGGAGGTTAGTTAAGAAGGAGGTGAAAGATTCATCTTTACCTTGTAGGCGTTGTTTGAATATATAGCGCTCAAAGATTTCACTTCACTTCACATGACTATCAAACTTGTCCAGGACGGTCTGAAACATTGTCTTGTCCTGGCCTTTGGTGAAGTTAAGCGAGTTGAAGAGTTGAATGGCTTGATCCCCTGCAGTTGAGAGAAGCGCAATCTTTCTTGTATCAGATGCACCCTCGAGGTCTGAGGCTTCGATGTACAGCAGAAACCTTTGCTTGAAAGTCCACCAGTTGGCACTGAGATTGTCGGAGGTCCGCAGCTGTTGAGGAGCCTGGATCTTCTCCATGGTGCCGGGATACATTTGCTGGTCGTCACGGAACAGATTGAGGTAAAGCACCTAGAGATAGCAGTCTTCTGGTACCATGTCCTATTAAGCACACTGAGATAACACAGGCTGCAACTGGATGCAGCTTTAACTGAAAGATACTCCAGACCTTGAAATTAGTTCAATTTTATTTATTGAACCTGTCACACAGCACAGTTCTCTGTGAGTTCGACTCTCTGCTAACCTAAGTGTGATTACTCTGACTGAACCAGACTAGCTCTTAGCCACGTGCTGGAGGGGTTATGTGATATATACTCACATAACTCACTCTGTAGATGTCCCCAGTGGAAAGAGGTGGAGTGTGAGTGCCTTGTGCCTTTTATAATGGGAAACCACCCCCAAGTGTTCTGCCTTCAGATTGGTTATGTCCTGTTCTCTGTGTTCATTAGCAGCCTGTCTGTATCTCATTATGTGCATGTCTGCATATCATGACACACGGTATTTAAAACACGGGTGGTGCTGAGTCCAGAGGTGGCGATCTTTGGAGTGTCGAAAGAACCAGAAGTCCAGGGGGCGAAAGAGGTCGACGTCCTGGCCTTTGCCTCCCTGGTAGCCCGGAGACGGATTCTGTTAATGTGGAGGGACTCGACGCCCCCGACATTAGAGACCTGGGTTAGTGACATGGCTGGGTTTCTCAGTCTGGAGAAAATAAAGTTTGCCCTAAGAGGGTCAATGGTGGGGTTTGTCCTGAGGTGGCAGCCGTTCGTCGACTTTCTCGGAGATAATTACAATGTCAGCAGAGGCAGAAATCTAGGAGGGGGCGGGGTTTCGGATATTGTTTCATTATTGGGGGTGCGAAGCACGGGATAGGGATGGAAATGTTTTATGTACCATGTTTATGTTGATGTTACTGTTACTATTATAAAAACTACAAATACCCGAATAAAATGTTTTTTTGAAAAAAAAACAGTGCTGTCAAGCGGCACTTGCTTAGAAATAACATGTTCAGTTTGGGTTCCACCAGGGGTCCTCGGCTCCTGACCTCATTATAGCCTTGGTCATTACATGGACAAAAGAGCTGAACTCCAGAGGTGAAGTGAGAGTGATGGCTCTTGATTTCAAGGCTGTATTTGATTGAGTGTGTCAAGGAGCTATAGAATCAGGCGGAATCCGGAGGAAAACTCTCTGCTGATTGAAGCCATACCTAGCACAAAGGAAGAAGATTGTGGTTGTTGAGGATCAGTCATCTCTGCTCCAGGACACCACTGCAGGCCTTCCTCAGGGTAGTGCCCTAGGCCCAACGATCTTCAGCTGCTCCATCAATGACCTTCCTTCCATCATAAGGTGAGAAGTGGGGATGTTTACTGATGAGTGCACATACATGCACAATGTTCAGCACCAATCGTGACAGCTCAGATACTGAAGCAATCCATATACAAATGCAGCACAACCTGGATAAAACCAGGCTTGGGCTGTCAAGTGCCAAGTAACATTCGTGCCACACAAGTGCCAGGCAATGATCATTTCCAATAAGAGAATCCAACCATCACCCCTTCATATTCAATGGATTACCATCACTGAATCCACCACTGTCAATATCCTGGGTTTACCATTGACTAGAAATGTAACTGGACTAGCCATATAAATACTGTAGCTCCAAGAGCAGGTCTGAGGCTAGGAATCTTGCATAGGGTAACTCATCTCCTGACTCCCCAGATCTTGTTCACAATCTACAAGGCATAAGTAAGGAGTGTGATGAAGCATAGCTCCATCCAGGACACTGCAACCCTCTTGATTTGCATCCTGTCCACAAACGTTCATTCTCTTCACCACCGAAGCAGAGAAGCAGCAGGGTGTACCATCTATAAGATGCACGACCGGAACTCACCAAGGCTGCTTAGATAGCTTCAGACAAACTCACAATCTAAAAGTAGAAGGATTGCAGATACTTGGGAACAAAATTAACTGGCAATTTCCCTCTAAGCCACTCAACATTCTGACTTGGAAATATTTCACCGTTCCTTCACTGTTGCTGGGTCAAAATCCTGAAACTCCCTCCTGAACAGCACTGTGGGTGTACCCTGACCACATGGACTGCAGTGGGTCAAGATGGCAGTTCACCACCATCACTAATTCAAGGGCAATTGGGGATGGGGAATAAATGCTGGCCTGGACAGTGACGTTCACATCCCTTGAATTAATATTCATGGATTTGAGCTCTGCTCCAAATCTTGGACACATAACTTCAGTGCAGCAATAAAGGGATGTTGTGCTGTCCTTTGCATGGCATATTAAAGTTGTGCCAGTGTCTGCCCTCTTGGGTATTAAGAAAAGATTCAGTGCATATGAGGAAGAGCATGGAAGTTCTTCCTCGAGTCCTGGTCAATATTTATTCCTAAACCAGTATCACTAAATTGTTTGTCCAATCTTACTGTACTACAGATTGGCTACAGTGTTTTCTGCATTGCAACAGTGACTACATTTCAAAATTACTTACAACATAGGAACAGGGGTAGGCCATTCAGCCCCAAATATTTAACAAGATAATGAGCCTTTGGCCCATATCTCTTAATATCTTTGCTTAACAAAAATCTATTGATCTCAGATTTAAATTTGCGGGGTGCGGAGCTGCGCGCAGCTGCATAAACTGATCTTGGCTCCACTGATGGAGCAGATGAAAGTGGATTTTAAGAGGTGGGATGTGTTGCCGCTGTTGCTGGCTGGGCGGGTGCAGTCAATGAAAATGACGGTGCTGCCGGGGTTTCTGTTTGTATATCAGAACCTCTCTATCTTTGTCCCCAAGTCGTTCTTTAGGAAGGTCAATGATCTCCAGGTTGTATGGGCAGGAAAGGCCCCGTGGGTGCGGTGGGCTTTTTTGGAACGGGGGGAGGGGCGCTGGCATTGCCGAATATGATAATTTATTATTGGGTGGCGCATATTGCAATAGTGCGTAAGTGGGCTGTGGGGGAGGGGTGGGTGGAGGCGACATCATGCAGGGGAACGAGTTTGATGGCTTTGTTGTTGGCGCCTTTACCGTTCTCGCCAACCAGATACACGTGCGCCCAGTGATGGCGTCGGCCCTAAGGGTGTGGGGGCAGTGGAGGCAGCATTTGGGGCTGGAGGGTGCCTCAGTATGGGTGCCGATCCATAACCATAGGTTTGCACCAGCAGGACTGGATGCAAAGTTTAAGGGGTGGCGGCAGGTGGGAATTGACCGCTTCGGGGACGTGTTTATAGGGGGCAAATTTGAGGGGCTGGAGTACTTGGAGGAAGTGTACAAGTTGCCCAGGGGGAATGGCTTTAGATACCTGCAGGTTCGTGAGGAGAGAGGTGCCGTCCTTTTCTGGACTGCCGCCCCTGGGGTTGCAGGACAGGGTTCTGTCACATGATGAAATAGGGGAGGGGAAGGTGTCAGACATCTATAAGGAATTGATGGAGTGAGAGGGAGCGCTGGTGGGCGATATTGCGTATAAATGGGAGGAGGAGGTGGGGGCTCGGACATGGGCAGATGCCATGCGGAGGGTGAACGCAACCTCGTCGTGTGCGAGGTTAAGCCTCATCCAGTTTAAAGTGGTGCATACGACCCACATGACGGTGGCGAGGATGAGTAGGTTTTTTTGTGGGGGTAGATGATAGGTGTGGGCTCTGTGCGGGAGCCCCACAAATCATGTCCACGTGTTCTGGGTGTGCCCAACACTGAGGGGGTTCTGGCAGGGGTTTTCGGATGTGATGTCCAAGGTTTTGGATGTGGGGTGGTTCCGAGTCCAGAGGTGATGATATTTGGGGTGTTGGAAGACCTGGGGTGGGTGAGCAACCTGGCAGAATTCCTGAGGCTGGAAAAGGTCAAGTTTGCTCTTCGAGGGTCGGCAGAGGGGTTTATCTGGAGGTGGAAATGGTTTATCAATTTCTTTGAGGAGGATTGAAGGGTCAGCAAAAGGGGGGGGGGGTATTGGGTAGGGGGGCTAAGGGGGTTAAAATGTGGAAGGTGGGATTTGGTGATTTGTTGGTGTCAGGGAGACAGGCGGGTTGTGGTTGTTTATTGAGTTGCTTTGTTGTTCTTCTGATATTTATGTACCTGTGTGAAAATGCCTTGAGTAAAAATATTTTAAAAAATTAATAGGAAATGAGGACGCATCATCACAGATAATTAATACAAACAAATCGGTTTCAATAATGCAACCTTGAATCACAGACCTAATAAGCAAAGAGGGGGGTTTAGTCCAGGTTACAGGACTTGCCATTGATTAAACGACATGTGTACTCAACAATATTGGTCAACAATATCAAAGGAAATTAGCTTGTGTGGGAACACAGTTATTGCAGCAATAATGAATTTTGAACATTAGTGAGGGGAAATATGGTTGAGATAATGCATTTATTTTAATTTGGATCTAAGGGATATGATTACCCCATACCAGTGTTAATTATGTGACACTTGATGTGGCCAATTTGCCCATGTTTAAGTTCACAGTGTATCTCTGCTGTTAAAACAAGAATAGTTCTTTCCTGGAAGGTTCAAAGATATTTTCAAATTTAAAAATTAAAGCAGTTTTGCGCACTTCAATCTGACTTTTACAGAGGCTGAGATTAAATGGAGCCCACCGGCGTGTACATGATGGCAGGGGAGCTGGGAGAGTTGGGCAAGAGTATCTTCTTCCAACTCCCAGCATTCGGAAAGCTGTTACAAATTTTTAGTGACGAGCGGGAAGGGACCGACACAGGAATCCAGCCCCCAGGATAGGTGCAGCAGGATATCAATTTGGTTCTATGGTACTTGACCACAAAAATGTACTCAAAATCGTTAATCTTAAAACACGTCCCCTTAAATTTTAATCCCCCTTAAAGACAGAAATACGATGTACCTATTGTCTTAATTATACGTCAGTCTTTCAGGAGCTTTGAGACTACTCTTGTGATCTGCACAGTACCATTGGTGGTTCTGTCAACTTTGGTGATGTTTGATTTTGTTCAACTGAACTTGTGGGCACAGGAGGAGGTTGAGTATTTGTGCATGCATGCCCCTTTCCTAAAGGAGAATCCATAGGAAATCCTGGTACAGTAGGAACCACTTCTTGTTGAATTTCCACAGCAGCATTTCCTTCTATTGTGTTATCTGGAACGTTTTCTGTCTCCGAGTCATGGCATAGTCGAATATGATCTTGGTGCCTGCGAACAACTCTTCCATTGTTCAATTTCACTACCAAAGATACTGGACCACTTTGGCTTAGTGATAGAAACTGGGCTGCATGGACAAGCTGGGCCGAAGGACCTGTTCCAATGCTGTAAAAATATATGACTCTAAGAGTCATGATTTATTCCATTCCTTTGCATAGACTATTGGAACATCCCGCTTGTAAATGTTGTACTGTTATCAGAAACAAGAGAATCCAATAACCTATGAGTTGCAGAGATTTGGCGTATCTTCTCTATGGTACTGGGGTCTGTAATGTTGCTCACGTTGTATACTTCGAACCACTTAGAATGTACATCCACGATGACTTAAAAACATTTGACCCAGGAAAAGACCTGCAAAAAGGACCTGCTAAGAGCAGGTGTGGACGGTGCCGGCGGGACTCGGCTTTTTTAGCGTGGCTGCTCTGCCCATCCCGGACCGAGAATCACCGGGGGGGGCCCCGCAGAGCAGGCCCTGACCGGCGCTACACCGAATGCGCCGGCGCCAATGGCGGCAGTTCTCTGCTCTCCGGAGAATTAGCGGACCGGCATCGGGGCGTCGTAGCGCGATTCGCGCCGGTCCCGACGATTCGCGCTGGTCCCGACGATTCTCCGGCCTGGCCCCGGGGTGAGAGAATCCCGCCCAGGATATCTATCCATCCACTACTTAATTTGTTTAGCACTCACCAGGGATCGGGCAAGTCTCTCTCGTAAGAAAATTGTCTCCGAAGGGCACAATACCCGACAAATCTGGTAAAGGGAGACAACTTAATGTGTCCACATTAGAATTGTCCTTCTCTGCCCTGTACACGATATTGTACTGCTACGCTGCCCAATGTAAGCGCCCAGCCCTGTATTCTTGCTGAAGTCATGGGAGAAATGCATTTTGACTCCCTGAAAAGGCTCATTAGTGGAGTGTGGTGAACAAGCGACCATAGCGATACTGATGGAATATTTGTTACCCCAAAAATCATAACTAGACCTCCTTTGTCCAACTGTGAATACCCATTTTCAGCCTTTGCCAGAGTTCTAGATGCAAAACGAATGTTTTCTTCCGTTCTCCAATACATTGGAAAGTACCGCCTCCATACCACAGGGCATGGCATGGCATTGCATGACAGAATAGGTTCCCTGTCAGGATCAAAATGAACGAGCAGATTTTTCGATTGCAGCAGCGCTTTCACATCTTTGAAAGCCTTCTCTGTGCAGTTTCCCATTTCCATCTGGTATCTTTCTATAGAAGAACGTACAGTGGAGCCAACATTGTAACAGGTCTGCCAAAAACTTTCAATAATAGTTTATCAAATGACCTGCGCTCAGCCACTCTTGTGGGCTACGGAGCTTCCTTAATCACTCAAACTTCCCTTCCACAGGAGATGTACAGTGATTCTGTGACCGAGATACTCCATGCTTGGTACTTGAAAAATGCACTTGCTCCTCTTCAGACACAGTCCCGCCTCTGAAAACCTTTTTAAAACTCGATCCAGATTGCTCAGGTGCTCCTCCTCAGTCTTACCAGCCGGAGAGCAACCACCGGTGGTGACCCCTCTGCAATAATCAACAAGGAAACAACGTTCACCGTCCGGATATACGCTCCCTGACCCAGCCCTGCAGGTGCAAGAGGCGTAACCACAGGTGGAAAACGTTTAATATTTTGGGTTGCTGTAAAGGTGATGAGAGTTCTGCTTCTCCACAAAACACTCTTATTTCTTTGATCCAACTTCACACATAAATCCCCACCAACCAATAGTGCCACCTGTAACCCCTTTATCTTTGTGACTTCTATTGGATAATTAACTAACATCAAATTAGTATTTAATTGGAAGGTCTGTTTGGATTGGATTTGTTTATTGTCACGTGTACCGAGGTACAGTGAAAAGTATTTTTCTGCGAGCAGCTCAACAGATCATTAAGTACATGAGAAGAAAAGGGAATAAAAGAAAATACATAATTGGGCAACACAACATATACTATGTAACTACATAAGCACTGGCATTGGATGAAGCATACAGGGTGTAGTGTTAATGAGGTCAGTCCATGAGAGGGTCATTTAGGAGTCTGGTGACAGTGTGAAGAAGCTGTTTTTGAGTCTCTTTGTGCGTGTTCCCAGACTTCTGTATCTCCTGCCCGATGGAAGAAGTTGGAAGAGTGAGTAAGCCGAGTGGGAGGGATCTTTGATTATGCTGTCCGCTTTCCCCAGGCAGCAGGAGGTGTAGATGGAGTCAATGGATGGGAGGCAGGTTCGTGTGATGGACTGGGCGGTGTTCACGACTCTCTGAAGTTTCTTGCTGTCCTGGGCCGAGCAGTTGCCATACCAGGCTGTGATGCAGCCCAATAGGATGCTTTCTATGGTGCATCTGTAAAAGTTGGTAAGGGTTAATGTGGACATGCCAAATTTCCTTCGTTTCCTGAAGAAGTATAGGCACTGTTGTGCTTTCTTGGTGGTAGCGTCGACGTGGATGGACCAGGACAGATTTTTGCAGATGTGCACCCCTAAGAATTTGAAACTGCTAACCATCTCCACCCCTATGCTGACAGAGGTGTGTACAGTACTTTGCTTCTTGAAGTCAATGACCAGCTCTTTAGTTTTGCTGGCATTGAGGGAGAGATTGTTGTCGCTACACCACTCCACTAGGTTCTCTATCTTCCGCCTGTATTCTGACTCGTCGTTATTCGAGATCCAGCCCACTATGGTCGTATCGTCAGCAAACCTGTAGATGGAGTTGGAACCAAGTTTTGCCACGCAGTCGTGTGTGTACAGGGAGTAGAGTAGGGGGCTAAGTACGCAGCCTTGCGGGGCGCCGGTGTTGAGGACTATTGTGGAGGAGGTGTTGTTGTTCATTCTTACTGATTGTGGTCTGTTGGTCAGAAAATCGAGGATCCAGTTGCAGAGTGGGGAGCCAAGTCCTAGGTTTTGGAGCTTTGATATGAGCTTGGCTGGGATTATGGTGTTGAAGGCGGAGCTGTAGTCAATAAATAGGAGTCTAATGTAGGAGTCCTTGTTTTCGAGATGCTCTAGGGATGAGTTCAGGGCCAGGGAAATGGTGTCTGATGTGGACCGGTTGCAGCAGTATGCGAATTGCAGTGGATCAAGGTGTTCTGGGAGTATGGAGGTGATGCGCTTCATGATCAACCTCTCGAAGCACTTCATTACGACTGAAGTCAGGGCCACTGGTCGGTAGTCATTGAGGCCCGTTGACCCATCCCTAGTAGAAAAGAGCAGGTGCCCTCCTGCTCCACCTTTCTCCGATGGGTCTGTGGACTTTGGGGGAGGGATGTTATAACCTGCAGGAGACCTACGGGGCCAGACCAATTAATAACCCGCAGGAAACCTACGGGGACAGACCAATTAGCCTCCCCATTAGCCTCTTAGAATACAAGCTTCCCCCCTGAGGGGTGGGGACCCATCAGCAGAGTAAATGGACTCTAGCATAAAAGCTGGCCCACATGGGAGTTGAGTATGAGTAGTTCCGACTGGGACCTGAAGTTTATTGTGTATATAATTAACTCTATAATAAAATAAGTTTCTTTATGCCACTTGGTTTAGATGCCTCTCATTTTAGACTTCTCTATGACCACTAAAAGTATTCTTTAAGCTTGGCCAAAAATATTTTGGTGTACTGGCAATAAAAATAATTACCATCTGTAATTATTTTATTCTTTAAAAATAAAGGTGTATGAGACTATGGCTTGCAGGGACAAGCAGAGGGAGCTGAATCTAAAGCACATGAATAGACTTGACTGCTTGCCAATCTAGAGTCTGTGATTTACAAATCTATTATGCTCTTGATTAATCATGCCACTCCTCACATTTCCTTATGCTACCGTGGATGGGGCAGGCTCTATCTCTGACAATGCTTGGTATCATAGCGACCTCCTACACAAGTACATAAACAAGCTGTAAACAGTTTTTGAAAGTTAAAATAGCATATCAGACACTGGCCCAATGCCAGTTGCAATCCAAGTGCATCCGAATCCTGAATGTAGGATTTGTCATTGTTAAAAGAAAAGTAACTAAAGTTCATCAGTCCTCTGACCTGCAACCTGTATTATATTTCCAGACCGTGGCATTTTCACAAATGTTTTAATAAAGCCAGGTAATGCGTTACACAAGGGAACATCCTGCTAATTTTAAACAAAGTAGCTGCAATTAGTCACAATATACTTAGCAAGAAAAATGGCAAGACATGCAGCAGAACGTTTCTTTGAGATAATTATGAATGAGGTGGAAAGCTCTCCACTGGTTGGAAGTCATATTTAGCATAAAGGAAAATGGTTGTGGTTGTTGGAGGCCAATCATCTCAGCTCCAGGACCTCACAACAGGAGTTCCTCTGGGTAGTGTCCTGAGCCCAATCATCTTCAGCTGCTTCACCCTGACCTTCTCTCCATCATACAGGCAAAGTGGGAGTTATCCATTGATGGTTTCAGTCTGTGCACCATTCCCAGCTCCCCCGACACTGAAGTAGTTAATCCCCACATTTAGCAAGACCTGGACAACATTCAGGCTTGGACTGATAAGTGGCAAGTAACATTAATGCCACAAAAGTGCCAGGCAGTGACCATCTCCAACAAAAGAGAATCTAAACATCTTCCTCTGACATTCACTAGCATTACCATCCTTGAATCCCTACCATTAACAACCCAGTGGTTATCACTTAACAGAATCATATAAAGACTGTGGTTACAAGAAAGTTCAGAGGTTTCAGATATAGCAGCGAATAACTTATTTCCTGATTCCCCAAACTTGACACCTATCTGCAAGACACAAGTTAAAAGATCAGAAGAAATTTCAGCCGCAAGCCTGCTCCGCCATTTAATAAGAGCTTGACTGACCTGTTGTGCTCTTAACAACACTTTCTGCCTGTACCACTCTCTTGTCGATCAAAGCTGAGTTGGATAGATTTTTGAATGTATTTAATGACCCAGCCTCCACTGCTATCTGTGGAAGAGAATTCCAAAGGCTAACAACCCGTTGAGAAAACAAATTCCTCCTCACCTCCATCTTAAATGGGAGCATTCTTATCTTTAAACTGTGCCACCCTAATTCTAGATTCCCCCACAAGAGTCAATATCCTCTCAGTATCTATTCTGCCAAGCACCTTTAGAGCCTTGCCTGTTTCAATAAAATTATACGGCAGGAATATGATGGAATACTCTCCACTTGCCTGGATGAGCGCAGCTGCAAAAATACTCCACAAGCTTAACACCACCCAGAACAACACAACCAACTTGATTGGTACCCTTAAACATTCGGTGATTAGCACTACTGTCTCACAGCACCAAGGAACAGTGTTCGATTCTGGCATTGGGTGACTCTCTCTTTGGAGTTTGCACGTTCTCCCCATGTCTGTGTGGATTTCCTTGGGGTGCTCCAGTTTCCTGCCACAGTCCAAAGATGTGCGGCTGAGGTGGATTGACCATGCTAAATTGTCCCTTATTGTCCAAAGATGTGCAGGTTAGGTGGGCTACAGGCATCGGGCAGGGGGAGTGGGCCTAGGTTTTGCAGGGTCGGTGCAGACTCAATGAGCCAAATGGCTTCTTTCTGCACTGTAGGGATTCTGTGGTTCACTCCCTCTACCACTGATGCACAGTGGTTTAAGTGTTTAACCATCCACAAGATGCAATGCAGCAATTCACCAAGACTTTTCAACAGCATCTTTAAAACACTCAACCTCTACCACCTAGAAGAACAAGGGCAGCAGAAATACGGGAACACCACCACCTGCAAGTTCCCCTCCAAGCTGCACTCCATCCTGACTTGGAACTATACTGATGTTCCTTCACTGTCATTGGGTAAAAATCCTGGAATCCTTAACAGCACTGTGGGCGTAACTACAACATATGAACTACAGCGGTTCAAGAAGACATCTCCTCCACCACATTCTCAAAGGCAACAAATGCTGCCCTTGCCAGCACTGCTCACATCCATAAACTGCATTTTCGCAGCGTATTTGGGAACACACATACATTAATTGTGTCTCTCAGAAGACAGTGATTTAGGGGGCAGCACGGTGGCGCAGTGAGTAGCACTGCAGCCTCATGGCGCTGAGATCCCAGGTTCGATCCTGGCTCTGGGTCACTGTCCGTGTGGAGTTTGCACATTCTCCCCGTGTTTGCGTGGGTTTCGCCCCCACAACCCAAAGATGTGCAGGGTAGGTGAATTGGCCACACTAAATTGCCCCTTAATTGGAAAAATGAATTGGGTACTCTTTTTTAAAAATTAAAAATAATTTTTTTTTAAAGAAGACAGTGATTTATTTTACATCTTTTCTGCCTCAAGCATACACACAACAGACAGTGGTGGAAAGAAGCTATATTTGTTTCCAACTGGTTTCAGTCCCACCTTCCAACTGCCGAATGGTTGATACTGACTACAAAGGTGGAGTGATCGTTTTCATTTCCAATCCAAAGCACATTATTTTAAAATTTGATTTTACAGGGTAGTCACTTTCGTTGATTACTGCAAAATCTGTATATTTGAATTGATTAATGTAGAAGCCAGTTTTGCTGTGGTATCGGTAATATGTATGACCTTTCACATACATTCAAGCCAGGAAATTGCTTATGCATTTGTGCAGGAGAGAGTTTATAGAGACAACACATTTGTGTGTGTATGTTTTGATTGTAAACCCATGTGTTGTGCATATATCTTGAAGAGAATCCACTTAATCCAAATGCATGCTTTGTTCTGTCGTTGACAAACTAGTCCAAAGGGGTTTTGCAGCGAAGTGAAAAATGGAACTGTAGCATTAATAATGTGTGGTCAGCTTTGGTTCAGTGGTAGCACTCTTGCCTCTGAGTCAGAAACTCCATTCCAGAGTCTTGAGCACATGACCTAGGGCTGACACTTCAGTGCAGTACAGAGGAAGTGCTACATTGTCAGAGAACTTTTCTGGTGAGGTGTTAAACTAAGCCCTCGGGTGGAAGTAAAGAAGAGCATGAAGTGCATGAAGAGCAGGGCATTCTCCCTGGCGTCTCGGCCAACATTCCTCCCTAAGGAAGGTTTAGAACAGATGTTCCCGTCATTTATTTCATTGCTGTTTATTGACCTTTTCTGTGCAAATTGGCTACGACATTTCTGATATCGCAACAACGAATACTCCAACTACACTTCAGAAAGTACTTGATTAGTCGGAAGATGTTTTGGGATATTTCTGAAGATGTGAAAGACACTATATAAATCCTAGGTTTTTTTGTCATTCACCATGAGCAAGGCCATTTATTATCACTCTTGGTTGTCCTTGAGACGATGGCTCATAACGCCGCCTTGAGCTGCTTCTGTCCATGTTGTGCAGGCACACTCACAGTGTTGTCAGGTAGTGGGTATAGCCTTGCTACATGTGGACATGGACTGTGAATATAATCTAATGCTGAGGAATCATCGCCGAACATCCCCACTTCTGTCCTTGTAATGGAGCGAAGATCATTGATAAAACACCTGAGGATTGTTGGTCCTAGAGGATGCTGTCCTCAGGAACTGCTGTGGCAAGATCTTGGAATGTTACAATTAGCCTCCAACAACCACAACCTTCTTTGTTTGTGCGATTTGAGAATTTTCCTGATTCCCATTGTCTTGAATTTGACTAGGGTTTCTTGATAACTCATGTAATCACTTTCCCTCACCTTTGAAATTTAGCTCTTTTCTATATGTTGAAACCAAGGCTTTATCAAGGCCCGGAACTGAGTGGTCCTGACAAAGCCCAAATGGAATATTGGTGCACAGGTTCTGATGGCGGTAGATGGTTGCGAAGGCTTCAGCTTTGTTTTTTGCACTGATGTGCTAGACTCCACCATCATTAGGCATGGGGGTGTACGTCGAGCTTCCTCCTCCATTAGCTCTTTGTTTCTTTCTTGCTTAACATCAGGTTGGTCTGAAACCTTTCCTGCTTTGATTACTGCAGATGCCCACAGCAATTGGCTCAATTCAAGAATTTCTCACGGCAGTGGTCGGACATCGTCCTCCGGAAGCTTTTAACTGGCAGCTCTATGCTGAGATGAGGAATATATTTTGAAGCCAAAGCAACAGCTCGTATTTCTTCTTGATGGGCAATTGCACATGTGAAGACACCATGTCTGCCACAACTTTGTTCAGGAGAGTCCAGTGCTGTGTGTTACATTACTTTGTGAAATGTGAAGTGGAACGTTTACAGGATCATGACACGTACGCTGTGTCACTTTCTTTTGTTTTAAAGATATTTTACCAAACATACACGACGTAAACAAAATACATAGTGCATCAAAACATAATTAACAGTCCTCTTTTAATCCTGCCCCCCGCCCTCCCCCAGCCACCCCCCCAGCCCCCTAAGACGCACCGCCATGCCCCTGGCTGGGGGACTTGTACGACCTCCAATTCAATAGGGTCCTTCGTCAGGCAATCAGAGAAGTGAAGGCCACTACGTCGACCCCCTTCCCCTGCAGCAGCTCCAGCTCCTCCGAAACCCCAAAGATCGCCACCACAGGGTCCGACCTGACCTCAGCCCCGTCTGTCCTGGATAACATCCCAAACGTTGCCTCCCAAAAGCTCCCCAGCTTCTCCAAACATACACTATGTCAACAAAATACACAGTGCATCAAAGCATAATTAACAGTCCCCATTTAATCTCCAAACCCCAGAAAATGTAAGCATGATTCACCGGCCCCCACCCACACCTCTCACACCCATCAGTCACCATCTGGAAGAACCCACTCATCCTCGCCTGCGTCATGTGCACCCTGTGCACCACCTTGAATTGGATCAAGCTCATCGTTGTGCAGGAGGAGGTTGAGCTCACCCTCTGCATCCCCACACACTCGAGTCCCCATCCTATTTCCCTCCCCAACTCCTCCCACTTACGCTTTATCCTCACCACCTCTGCCTTGCCCTGCTCCCCAACCACCCATATATGTCCTCAATCCTACCCTCTCCCAAATCTTCAGGGAACAGCAGTTGCTCCAACAACGTGTAGTCCGGTAACTGGCGGAACGCCTTCCGTGCAAAGTCCCACACCTACGTGTACCTAAACTCATTGCACCTTGGCAGCGCAATCTCCCCCCCCCCCCCCCCCCCCCTCCCCGCCCCCCTCCCCGCCTGTCCCTGTCCCCTCACAGACCAGTAATAATACATCATGCTCTGGAGCGCCAACCCCTCCTTTCTGTCTCTGCCTCTGTAGCTGAACCCTCTTCATCCTATGCATCGCCCCACCCATATGAACTACAAAATCAGTGTCTCCACCCTCTGGAAGAAGGCTTTAGGGAGAAAGATTGGGAGGGTCTGAAAGACAAACAGGAACCTTGGCAGCACATTCATCTTTACCACCTGCACCTCCCTGCCAACGTCAAGTGGAAAGTATCCCACCTCTTGAGATCCCCCTTAACCTCCTCCACTAACACTGTCAAGTTCTACCTGTGCATCGTGGTCCACTCGTGTCACCTGAATCCCCAAATACCCAAACTGCTCTCTAGCCCTTTAATGGTAGTACCCACAAATTGGCACCCCCGCCTGCCTCATTCACCGGGAACACCTCGCTCGTCCCTATGTTCAGCTTACACCCGGAGAAGGCCCCAAACCTCTCCAACAGGCCCAGCATTCTGCTGATACTCTCCAGTGGGTCCAGCACACAAAAACAGCAGGTTGCCTGCGTGCAACGAAACCCGATGCTCCCTGGTCCCTCACAATCCCATGCCACTTGGCCGACCCCCGAAGAGCCATCGCCAAGGTCTTAATCACCAGTGCAAATAACAATGGCGAAAGCGGGCACCCCTTCCTTGTTCCCCTATGCAGCCCAATATACTCTGAACCGGTCTCGTTCGTACACACACTTGCCACTGGGGACGCATACAAAAGACGCCCCCACGCCACAAACTTCGGCCTAAACCCAAACCTATCCATGATTTTGAACTCTACCCGGTCAAAGTGAGTGACCATGAATATAAGTTAGGGGTGTTTCCATGGAGAGCGAAATTAAGAGAAGATAGGCTGTCAGGCAACATGGAAAATGATGGACAACTCGGAGGATGAGAGGCAACTCGGCGGACTTAAACAAAAATGATGAATTGAGCTGAAGTTTTAAGTCATCTAGGATGAGAAATTGCTCGGTGAAATTGCTCAATTGGATTGCAAAAAAAGGTAACTTGTCATGGTACTTGTTCCATTATAGTGAACCAGCAATTTAATTGAGAGATGTGAAAGGTGGAACAAAGGAGGAGAAAATGCCAGAGGCATAAGGGATAGGCCAAGTGAGACATGCTCACAAGTCTGGACAAATGGTCTGGACAAGTCAAGTCACAAAAAGGAGAAAGGTGTCATTTTCCTCAGCCAGATTTCTTTTAGGGCCAGCAATTATGTTGTTGCAGCCACCCACAATAAGGTCATGGATTGCAAGGGATTTGTTCATGACTGAATGGACATTCTGAGGGATATGCAGAGAAGGTGGTTATAGTTTTGATCACTGGCAGAGTCCACAGGGTCAGTAACAAGTAAAGTGAGTTGGACAAAGAGGCATTTGGTAAGATCAGTCCTCAAGACGGGTGGTCTGGATGGGTAGGTCAGCAAGAGAATAGGACGGAATTCCTGTTCACGAGGAGGTAGCAACAATTGTCTTGATGAGCCTTTCTGAAAATGCCAAGGGAGACCCAGAGGGAATATGTAGGCTT
The DNA here is from genome assembly GCF_047496885.1 of Scyliorhinus torazame. NCBI lineage: Eukaryota > Metazoa > Chordata > Chondrichthyes > Carcharhiniformes > Scyliorhinidae > Scyliorhinus > Scyliorhinus torazame. The sequence goes on from NC_092713.1 coordinate 188,542,093, forward strand.
ATCTAAGTAGGAGGCAAACCTGCAACAGTGGCAGGAGAGTAGGATGGTGGAGGAGTACTGATTGGTTTTATTTGATAAGGTCAATGTGAAGTGCCTTGGGGTGTTTTGCTCTGTTAAAGGCACTATATGATTGCTTATTATTGTTGCTGAATGTCACTGCTCCTGACCTTGCTGCTTGCACTGTGTGTTTAGGCAATTTAAGCATGTGTAAGTTACTTCTAATTGTGAGCTTCAATGAATTGAAGATTGTGGACAGGCTTTAATTTCCCCATGCAAGGGACTTTCATACAGAGCCCAGTGGTGGACGAATGGAAGTAGGAAGGCTGCCATCACCTAACTTTTGCCCTAGCCGCCGCCATTCTGCACCCAAGGCTTGGAGATAAATCAGAGACCCAGCCGTGACTGCAACACAGCTCAAGACTCGAAGATGCAGCTTGCAGATAGTTGGAGATCAGTTCCACACTGGGAACTATACCAGATCAAATAAAATATAACTTGAAAAAATAATCCATGATGTAATGGTGCAGGGCGGGCAACCGCAATTGTGCCTGCTTTTGGAAGAGTGATTCAGCTGACTGTAATTACATTTGCAAAACAGGATAACCTTTTGAGAAAGAGCTGAGATTATGCTGGTTTCATTTGTGCAAAAACAATTCTACACCAGAAGCAGCTATCGACACAAGAGAAATGTTGCATGAATAAGAAAACTGATCACCGACGGAATATCATTTGATTTGTGCGTATATATGCCACAAATAATTTGACCTACAATAGACCCTCTGTAATTGTTCAAAAGAAGTTTACTTGACTCCAGCATTTCACTTCGTAACATCAGGTCAAACGTCTGTTACACGGGTAACATTCTTGCTTTATTTGCAATTAAAGAGGGCATAACAAAGGTATTCGATTAAAGATGAGAAACCTTAGCGACATAAATGGTGAGATTGAATTTATTATCTTGCTTAATCCTTAACTGGATGCTCGTAATTTAGCTCAAAAGGAAGAAAGAACTAGCATTTATATTATTTATATTACAGGCCGAATTGTGCTGGAAAAATAACATGTTACATATGCACACGGTTACTAATGTGCAATTCGGCATTCCTTCAGCACTGCATTGGAGTGTCAACACAGATTTTACACTACCATCTCCGTAGTGGGACATGAACTCATAATATTCAAACTCCACTGAGTGAAGACTGAAACCTAAATAGATGCCATACAAGAATGAATAAGCAAAGGCAATTGGAAGCCAGCAGGCATTTAAAGGCGCGATCTGCCGGCCGCGTTGCACCGAACGAGAGCAGGACGCGACAGGTAGATGGCGGGAGATCCCAGTAGCAAGTCTGCCTCCCTCGCGAGATCAGGATCCCGTCCACAATGGGCGTGACCAAGCTTTGCGCGGCTAAGTCTGTTTTAAATCCATTTAGGCGTGCTCACCCGTTATCCACCGGGACCCGACATCGAACAACCTCCCCAGGGAGTCCCCAGCTGGGCGCCATTCGGGCAGAATGGCACCCGGGAGGATTCCCGCGCATCGGAAGCCCCTGGTGGTCAGGGACAGGACAGGGTTGCCCCATGGTACTGGAATGCGGGCACCTTGGCCCTGCCACCCCAGCAGGGCCAAAGTGCCTGGGCAGCACTGCAAAGCCAGCAGGAGCATTGCCAGGGTGCCCAGGTGGCACAACCAAGAGTCAGGGCTTGGGAGAGCCATGCCCATGAAAGGAGGGTGGAGGGGACGGTAAAAAGAGTGGGAGATGCAGTGCAGGTATGAAGGTGGGTTAGGGGGGTGAAAGGTGGGGGTGCTGAAAATAGGCATGGGAAGGCCTGAAAGAGGGGGGGGGGTGCTTCAGCCACCCCATAGCAGGATGTCATCACTTGGGAGGGGGGGGGTGCGTGTTTGGGGGGGTGACATTGCCCATGCATGTAGGGGGGCCACATTGTCCATGTGTGTGGGGGGTGACATTGCCCATGGGTGGGTTTGTGGGGGACCCACAAGCCCTCTTCGAGATTAGGGCACCCTTAATGGTGGCCCGATCTCAGGCGCCAATCTGGCCAGGGTGTTAAACTCCCCAGTGACGAAAATAATTCTAAGTGACTTCCAGTAATGGCCATGGAGTCAGTGGTTTCACATTTAGTGGCTCCTGCTTGAGGTGAAATTCTATGGTCCTTTTTCACCCGAATTAAGGAGTGTTGGTTAGTGAAAGGTGCATGAGCACCAAGGGATAGTTGTCCTCCGTCAGTGAGTCCAGTTTATGATTTACTTGACCAGAAATGTGATGAGTAGGGGGCAGCTGCTTGAGCGAGACGGTATTCATGGTGCGACACAAGAAAAGATGGCGGGGAGTGCTGGATTAGCATTGCGCACCCAATGGTCTACCGAGTAACTGTGGAATTCCTGAATGCAAAATTTTAGCAGAGGTTGGAGGCCTCAGAGGACCTGGCGAAAGGGGTGGAGTCGCTTGGGCGGTGATTGAGAAAGTGGAGCAGAGGTTGGAGGTGCAGGGCCCAGCTCTCCAGAAAGTGCAGGAGTCGGTGGGCGAACATGACGAACGGCTGGCCTCGATGGAGGTCGAGATGGCGCTTGTGGTGGAGTCAAAAGAGGTTGAGGGAGCAGGTAGAGGACCTCGAGAATCAATCAAGGAAGCAGAACCTATGATTGTGGGGCTGTCTGGAGGGATCGAGAGAACGTAGACCACAAAATATATATCGAGCATGTTTGTCGGTGGGGAAAGGGCTGTTTGACCGTCCCCCTGAAAAGGATCGAGCGCACAGGGCACTGAGGAGGAGGCTGAAGGTGGGGGAGGATCCGAGCGCGATGGTGGTACTACTGCCTCCTTGACAAGGAAAAGATTTTGAGGTGGGTGAAGCAGACAAGAAAGTGCACCTGGGAAACTAATGAGCTGAGGATCTACCAAGACTTGGGAGCAGAGTTGGCCAAGAGACAGGTCGGGTATAGTCGCAAAAGGCTGCCCTCTACAAGGAACGGGTGAAGTTTGGGGTGTTGTACCCTGCTCATTTGTGGATCATGCATCAGAACCGGGAGTTTTATTTCAACATGCCGGAGAAGCATAGCGAATTTATGAGAGATTCTGGACTGAGCAGGATCTGAGGACATTGAACTATGGGTGGTGATTGTAACACAGTTCTGGAACCAGGGTTGGATCAGTCATGCCCTAAGTCCAGGACGAGGTCAGTGACGGCCAAGGAACTGTTGGGGTTTATGGAGTGTATGGGTGGGGCAGATCCGTGGTGGTTTGAGAGGCCGAGGGCGAAGGAGTTTTTTTTCTCTCGTGCACTGGGCATACCCCCGTATTGATTTCTTTGTTTTGGACAAGGCATTGTTGGGAGTGGTAGCGTCAGTGTTCGGCAATTGTGGTCTTGGACCACGTGCTGCACTTGGTTAATGTGGGGAATGTGAGTTTGTACGGCGGGTTGATGGGTGTGTTTAATGGTCACAGTTGTGAAGTGGATGAGTTCTTTGACTTTTTTCTCTTTTTTACTGTGTTTTTCAGGAAGTTGTGGGTGAAGGGTGGTTGGAGAAGGGTGGTTGGAGAAGAGTGAGTAGGCCAAGGCCTCGAGCGGGGGTTACCATGCTAGCTGGTTGGTTAGTTAACGGGAGTGAAGTGGGGGTTTGAGTTGTGGAAGGAGGAGGGGGATGGGTGGGTACCTTTTGTTTTTGTTTTGGGGGGAGGGAGGCTGATGTGGGCAGAGTTGGTATGGTGTAGTTGTGAAGAAGGAGATGGTGGCCAACATCTTGGGGAGGCCCCGAGGGGGAGCGGGGCGTGGACCTGGGGTACTGGTTGAAGAGGGATTATGGTTTACCGGCAAGGAGGATGTCTGTGATAGAGATGGGCAGCCCCCGACCTGGTTGATTACGTGAAACGTCCGGGGGTTAAATGGCCCAGTCAAAACGTCACACGCTTTTACTCATTTAAGGAGTTTGAAGGCGGATGTGTGTTTTTGCAGAAGACGCACCTGAAGTTATGGGACCAGACAAGGCTGGGTGGGTCAGATGTTCCACTCGGGGTTAGATATGAAGACGAGGGGGGTGCTGATTGACAGAATTACAATTTGAGGTGCACAGTATTGTGACTGATCCAGGGGGAAGGCTTGTGATGATGAGTGAGAAGCTGGAGGGGGACACCTGTGGTGCTCGTGAATGTATATACCCCAAATTGGGATGCTGTGGATTTTTGTGAGGTGGGTTTTAGCGAAGATTCTGGACCTGGACATGTACCGATTGATTATGGGTGGTGATTGTAACACAGTTCTGGAACCAGGGTTGGATCAGTCATGCCCTAAGTCCCGGAAGAGTTCAGTGACGGCCAAGGAACTGTTGGGGTTTATGGAGTGTATGGGTGGGGCAGATCCGTGGTGGTTTGAGAGGCCGAGGGCGAAGGAGTTTTTTTTCTCTCGTGCACTGGGCATACCCCCGTATTGATTTCTTTGTTTTGGACAAGGCATTGTTGGCGGGAGTGGTAGCGTCAGTGTTCGGCAATTGTGGTCTTGGACCACGTGCCGCACTTGGTGGATTTGCAAATGGTGCAGGAGGGGGTCCAGCGACCACAGTGGAGGCTGGATGTGGGGTTACTGGCCGACAAGGGGGTTTGCGAGAGGGTGTCCATCCAGAATTATGTGGAGCTGAATAAGACAGGGGCGATTTCAGCCTCTGTGCTGTGGGAGGTGCTGAAGGCAGTGGTAAGGGGGTAATTTATTTTGATTTGGGCATATAGGGAGAAGGTGGAGCTGGCAGAGAGGGTGAGAGTGGTGGAGGACATCCTGAGGGTGGATCGGAGGTATTCGTTGACGCTGGATGAGGCGCTCCTAAAGGAGAGGCAGAGGCTCCAGATGAAATTTGAGCATGTGTCTATGGGGAAGGTGGTGGGACAACTGCGCAGAGGCCCGGGGTGGGTGGTTTTGGGGGGGGGGGGGGGGGGGGGGGGCGATGTATGAGTATGGGGGAGAAGGCGAGGAGGATGCTTGCACATCAGTTGAGGAAGCAGCTGGCAACTAGCGAAATTGGGAGGATGAAAGACGGGAGGTGGTATTGGAGCCGGAGGGGGTGAATGTGGCTTTTTATGGGGTCTGTATAAGTCGGAGCCCCCGACGGGGATGAAGGGATGAGATGATTTCTAGATTGGTTGCCACTCCCGAGTTTTTGTTTGTGTTCCAGAACCTCCCGATTTTTGTCCTCGAGCCCATTTTTAGGAGGGTGAGTGGTATGATTTTGAGGTGTTTTAAAAATTCATTTACGGGATGTGGGCGTTGCTGGTTATGGCAGCATTTATTGTCCATCCCCAGTTGCCCTTCAGAAGGTGGTGGTGAGTTGCCTTCTTGAACCGCTGCATATCCTTGAGGTGTAGGTACACCCACAGTGCTGTTAGGGAGGTAGTTCCCGGATTTTATCCCAGCGACAGCAAAGGAACGACGATATATTTCCAAGAAAGGGTGGTGAGTGACTTGGAGGGGAACCTCCAGGTGGTGGGGTTCCCAGGTATCTGCTGCTGTTGTCCTTCTAGATGGTAGTGGTCGTGGGTTTGGAAGGTGCTGACTAAGGAACCTTGGTGAGTTACTGCAGTGCATCTTGTAGATGGTACACACGGCTGCCACTGTTCATCGGTGGTTGAGGGTTTGAATGTTTGTGGAAGGAGGAGCAGTCAAGCGGGCTGCAGTGTCTTGAATGGTGCCAAACGTCTTGAGTGTTGTTGGAGCTGCACTCATCTAGGCAAGTGAAGAGTATTCCATTACACTCCTGACTTGTGCCTTTTGATGCTTGAGATGGGTCAGGAAGCGAGTTACTCACCGTAGGATCCCTAGCCTTTGACCTGCCCTGGTAGCCACAGTATTAATGTGGCGAGTCCAGTTCAGTTTCTGATCAATGGTAACCCACCAGGATGTTGCTGGTGGAGGATTCAGTGATGCTGATGTCAAGGGGAGATAGTTCGATCCCCTCTTGTAGGAGATGGTCATTGCCTGACACTTGTATGGCGTAAATGTAACTTGCCACTTGTCAGCCCAAGCCTGGATATTGTCCAGGTCTTGTTGCATTTGGACACAGACTACTTCATTATCTGAGGAGTCGCAAATGATGCAGTCATCTGCATACATCCCCACTTCTGACCTTATGATGGAAGGCAGGTCATTGATAAAGCAGCTGAGATGATTAACCTCCAACCACCATAACCATCTTCCTTTGTGCCAGGTATGACTCCAACCAGCGAAGAATTTTCCCCCTGATTCCCATTGACTTCAGTTTACCTAGGGCTCCTTGAGATGCCATACTCAGTCAAATGCTGCCTTGATGTCAAGGGCAGTCACGTGTGGGTGGGGAAGGCCCAGCGGGTTGGGAGTGGGTTTCTGGAGAAGGACGACGGCGGAGAGGGGAAGCCCGTGTAAGGGGAACGGTTTGAGGGCATTGTTGTTGGTGCCCCTTCTGCCGGTCAGGTACTCCACGAGCCCGGTGGTGGTACCAGCGCTGAGAGTCTGGAGTCAGTGCAGGCAGCACTTTGGTTTGGAAGGCATGTCTTTGTGGGCGCCAATCTGTGATAATCATAGATTTGCGCAGGCAGGGTTGGAAGCAAGTTTATGGGGGTGCCAGCAGGTAGGTATAGAATGTTACAGGGATTTATTTATTGGAGGACAGGTTGCAGACCTGGAGGAGCTAGCAGGGACTTGCCAGTTACCAAAGGGGAATAGATTCAGGTATCTGCAGGTTAGGAACTTTGTTAGGAAGATGTTGCGTTGCTTCTGAGACAGCCACCCTCAATGCTGCTGGATGATCTTCTATCCGAGGATGAAACTGGGGAGGGCAGACTGGCAGGCAAGTATGGGGAGTTGATGGAGAGGCAGGGCGCACCCTTGGAGGAGATTAGGCGCAAATGGGAGGAGCAGCGGGGAGGCCACATTGGCGGACATTTATGAGGAGTTGAGGGGGTGGGAGGAGATTAAGCCTTATTCAGTTTAAGGTTGTGTACCGGGCCCACATGACGGTGTTGATGATGCGTCAGTTCTTCTCTTGAGTGGAGGATAGGTGTGGGCCGTGTGCAGGGGGGCTGGCAAACCATGTTCAAATGTTCTGGGCTTGACTGAAGTTAAGGGGATTCTGGAAGAGCTTTCCAAAAGGCTTTGGGGGCAGAGGTAACGCCGAGTCCGGAGATGACGTTATTTGGAGTGTTGGAGAATCTGGGAGTGCAGGTGGGGAGAGAGGCCGATGTTTTGGCCTTCGCCTCCCTGACAGGCTGGAGACAGACTTTGTTGTGCTGGCGGGACTCGGAGCCGCCGAAGGCCAGGGTATAGGTAAACAACTTGGCAGAATTTCTGCAGCTGGAAAAGATCAAGTTCGCCATTCGTGGGCCGGAGGAGAGGTTCACCTCGAGGTGGAAGCCGTTTATTGACTTCTTTAAGGAGGATTCGTTAAGGGGGGGTGGTTTTGGTTATAGTCTTCGGTTGGTGGAGGGGAAAGAAAGGTTGGAAAAAGAAGTCAGATGCTGGGGCGGGAGGTGGGTGAATGGGTAGTTTCTGAGGCGAAGGAGGAATTTTGTGGCCATGTATGCTGGTTGGGGTTTGTATTTCCTTTGTCCTTTTGGTTTTGCCATTTTTTTTTCATAGAATTTACAGTGCAGCAGGAGGCCATTCGGCCCATCGAGTCTGCACCGGCTCTTGGAAAGAGCACCCTACCCAAGGTCAACACCTCCACCCTATCCCCATAACCCAGTAACCCCACCCAACACCAAGGGCAATTTTGGACACTAAGGGCAATTTATTATGGCCAATCCACCTAACCTGCACATCTTTGGACTGTGGGAGGAAACCGGAGCACCCGGAGGAAACCCACGCACACACGGGGAGGATGTGCAGACTCCGCACAGACAGTGACCCAAGCCGGAATCGAACCTGGGACCCTGGAGCTGTGAAGCAATTGTGAAGCTATCCACAATGCTACCGTGCTGCCCCATTTTGTGTTTGTAAATATTTTAAAGTGCCTTCAATAAAATGTTTTTTTAACTCCCCAGGGCCCAAAAAAGTGACTAAGGATGATTATAGAGTGGTGGGGAAATTGCCAACAGCGCCAGTGGGAACCTCCCAGCAAATCCCACCACAAATGCCACTTAGAAACATTCCCGTGAGATACAAAGTGCCTTTGAAGCACTTTTTGGACACATGAGATCGTGAAAGTCACTACATAAATACAAATTCTGTTCTTCTTATTCATGAGGGGGAGGGGTGGGCGATATTCCATGCACCCCCCACGGCATGTTTCTTGGCGGTGGGAGGTGGCCCATCGTTGACATGTGGCGGGATCTTGCTACCAATGGAATTTCCCATTGAATCCACCCCATGTCGCCGGGAAATCTGTGGTGGGGGTTCGCCATTGGTGGGATCAGAAGATCCCGCTGACGTGAACAGCCGGAAAATTTCCCCCGAGATTTCACCGATGGAATTTCCAAGACAGTAACAGTAAATGCACTGTCAACATTTATTTCCTGCCTTGTAACCACCCAGGTAACCAGTATTTCTTGATTAAGCATAATTCAGTATTTGTAAGATACGAAGTGAAACTGTTACAAGTTAACAGATAACTAGGCCAAAGACTACCATCTGGTAAAAGGCAAAGTTAAGCTTGATGTTGAGAAGTAGATTGTTGTTGTTGCATTTGTAGAGTTACTTTTAATGCAGTAAAACATCCCAAGGCGCTTCAAGGAGAGTAATCGAACACAGATTGACACCAAGCCAAAGGAGGAAATGTAAAGGTAACTGATATTAATAAACGCTCTTTGGAACACAACAGTGAAGACGTGATTGATTTATTTAAAAATTGTAATTAAGTTAAGTTTTATTATTTATTCTTTGCATACACATGAATATTTAATTAAACATCAGCAAAGGATGTCGAGCCTTCAGATAGTTTTCATTGTACCTTTAGTGATAAGATAAGCAGCCACATTCAGATGAAGAATGCCCTTTCGGACTATGTTGTGAAAATGTTTAATTTCAGGATTCACATGTTTTCGGAATATTACTTTCAGTTTCAGAAAATTGGTATTTTAAATACAATGTAAGTGGGGGAAAAAACCTGGGTTTGAGAAATTGGTAAACACACCTAAGACAATCACCCCATTCAAAGGATTGTCCATCTGTACTTAAAGAGGTCAGAGGTGGAAGTGCGAAACACTAAACAGTGGATAACTCTTTCGAGTCGCAGTGGAGATGAGATGTCTACAGTGTCTTCATAAGGGAGTTTCAATTATTCAGATTAGAGAAAGGTTTGAAAGCAAAGGGTAAACCGGGAGACCTTAGTGTCCATATACATTTCAGGTCAAAAGACTGGTTTAAAATTCAAGTTAATTAATTGAAACCTATCTGGGTGGTGCCATGCTGCCTTGGGGATCGATTGCAGGGAGGCAGTTTTTTGTCTTGACTTTGTGTGTGTGTTTTCTCACAGACACAGATGGAGAGAGATAAAGCAGCTAGGAGTCAGCTTGCTGAGTGGACAGTGGTGTATCTGCTGGCAGACAGAACAAGGAGCATAGAGATCATTAGGAACTGGGGTGTTTCTGATTTAGAATCAGTAAAGAGGAATTGCAACTGAGATGCAAAGTCCAAATTAATGATGAATTAAAAACTGTCAGATCCTCCTGATAAAGTGTGTGGAAGAGATGGATAGTGGAATTCTTGAAGAAGAAGATGGAGCAAGCAGGGAAACTGAGGAGAGTCAAAGTTAATTCTTGAGAGCTGTGGCGCAGCTTGATTTCATTCCGGAAAAGTGAAAGATTTCTCAAGATCCTTCGGGGGTTTGGAGTACAAGAATAAAGAAGTTTTGCTACAGTTGTACCGTGTTTTGATGAGACCGCATCTAGAGAACTGTCGCAGTTTTGGTCTCCACATTTATGAAAGGATATCCTTGAATTTGAGGCAGTACACTGAAGGTTCAATAGATTGGTCCTTGGGATGAGGGGTTTGTCCTATGATTGGAGGTTGAGAAATAGGCCTTATATTCTCTCGAGTTCAGAAGAATGAAAGGTGATCACTGAAACCTACAAAATTCTGAAGGGGCTTGATAGGGTGGACGCTGAGAGATTGTTTCCGCTGATTGGGGAATCTTCAACACCAAAAGTTATGAATCTATGGAATTCTCTTTTCCAGAGGGTTGTGGAGACTTCATCGTTGAATACATTTATGGCCATGATAGATAGATTTTTGATCTCTCAGGGAATTGAGAGATATATGGAACGGTTGGGAAAATGGAGTGAAACCCCAGATCAGCCATGATTGTTTTGAATGGTGGAGCAGGCTCGATGGGTAGTGTGGTCTACCCCTGCTCCTATTTCTTATGTTTTTATCCTGAAAAATATAGGGGGGAATGGAATCAAAAGTTGAATGGGAAGTGGTCTGCTAATAATAAGGGTTTAAATAACAAGGGTTTATGAAATATATAGGCCCAGATCTACTGTGTTTTGCACATTTTCAGCTGGGACGTCCGATCCCAGCTTCATTGCAAATGGAGATGTACAGACTCATCAGAACAAGACCAGCTAGCATTTAAGATGATAGCCGGAGAGGAAATGCCTGCCCCCCCCCCCCCCCGCCCCCCCCTTAAGACACCACCTGCTGTATTCAGATTAGTTTTTAACGGTCCCAGGGTTTTCAGTGACAGAATGGGAAGGTGAGTGAGTGGGTGGGTAGCTGGTTTGGGTTGGATAAAGATGATTCAGGGAAGCGGTGGTGGGGGTTAGTCAGGTAGGGGATAGACTGGTTGGATGGGTTGTTGGTGGTGGGTGTGGGTGAGTAGTGCGGTTGAGGGAGTAGTTGGGTGAGGTTGGAGGTTGGATCGGTATTTGCGTCAGCTGGTGCTTGGATAGGTAGTTGAGTTAGATTGGCATGGGGAAAGGGGGTAGTTGAGCCAATGGGTAATTGGGTTGCGGTTGGGTCAAGTGGGTGGTCGCATCAAAGGAGGTCGTTGGGTGGAGGGTAGTCCAGTTGGTGGGGTAAATGGGGGTTGAGTTAGATTAAGAAGTGGTGGGAGAGAGGGTCGGGGTTGGGGTGTTTGGGGGTTTTGTTATGGTGCTCAATTCAGTTACACTAGTTCATCTCTTGAGTTACACCAGAGATTAAGATGTGCAGCATTTCCAAAGTATGCTGGTAAATGCCATGTATCTGGCCTGAGTCTCTGACATAGAGCTCAGTGTCAGACATTTGGAAAGTGATCCAGGCAGTGAAAATTACCCCATTGAAAGTTTACATTTCCCAATCAGCTAAGTAGTGTGCTCCTGTAGGGTTCCGATGTTTATCACAGCCTTCGGTCCAGATTTATCTGCCCTGGACATCGGAAGATTTGAGCCACTGTGCTAAATTAGTAATATTTGCTTTGTTTAATGCTTGTACAGTAAACGTTTTCTGTTTAAAATGTGAACTTTTGTGGCGTTTTTTCAGTTAATAACTGGGAGTTGAAAATCCTTTTTGAAGGTTAATGGTTTCCCTCAAGATCCCAACACCTATTTTCTATCATCCTTCCAGATTACCAATCTTATTTTCATCCCCTGAAAATGTTCAAGAAACTCTGTATAAATCTTGTGTAAAGAAATATTTAATAAAGCTCAAAAGTCCAAAGTAAGCACTCTCTTGTCAGTCGGTTCCAAACTGGCCTGCCTTTTATACAGGGGTGGATAAACTACCCCGCCCCTAGTGGGGGAGCTTGTACTCCTCGAGGAGCACGGGAAAACAATCATCCCCACACCGTATGTCCCGTGCAGGTTATTTCATTTCTTCCCCCCCACCTCAAGTCCGAAGACCCCTTCGAAGGACGATGATGAGGGGAAGATGACAAAGTTGCAAAGATTGTTGATGAAGAAGAAGAAGAAGAAACTAGTGCAGCACTTGGAGCAGTCGGATTATGAAGATGTTTCAGCTCTGATAGGTTGCCGTTGAGTGGAGGAGTGGGATCGGCCAGCATGTCCCTTGCCGGTGAACGACGTTTACGGCGAGAACACCCAGGCTGATCATCAACCGAGGGTGGAGGAGCCACAATGTTGGCGTGGAGATCCCAGATGTTTGTGTCTCCATGTCAGAGTCTGAGGGTAGGAGAATGTGAGGCATGTCTGCGTCGCTGGAAAATGAAGGTGTCGCATCTGCAACCCGTACCGACAATGGAACCAGAGGATCCGAAGAAGAGGTCTGCCGCGTACCTGATGAAGAAGAGACCGCCGGGTGTGGATATGATCCAGGTGCCATCACATAAACTGCCCATGAACCTGGTGAGACACAGGACCCGATTGACGGACGATGATCCCAGAGAGCCAGCGAGCGCCTTCGGCAAAGTTACGAATGTAGACTGCATTGTCAGGTGTGAAGCGTAAGAGGGCGATGTCAAGCCGATGATCAGAAATATTGACCCCAAAAAAAGAATTTGCAAAATCCACATGAACGCAAGCAAAAGGACGACCCCAAAAGCCACTCCCAAAGCCCTTGCGATTCTTGGCTATGGCACACCTTCGCACCAGTGTCCAGCATCAGCAAACACAGTCGTGTCCGAAACCGTCGACCTATTAACAGCTCGGCAGGGGCCACTCCAGTCATTGCGCGAGGAGTGGTCCTACAGGAAAACAGGAATCTTGCCCGGCGGGTAGCAATCGAGCCCACAGTCTGCTTCTTCAGTCCCCTTTTTACCATCTGTACGGCTCTATTGGCGAACCCATTCGCGCTGGGTGTTAAGGGGCAGTGCTGGCATAGCGAATTTCATTTTGCTTTGCAAAAGCGGTGTGGTAAACCACTGTTGCACCTCTATTCGGTGACGTATGGTAGGACAGGTACATTGGTAGTCCCTGCTTGCTGGCTCCGCTCAGTAGGCGGAGTATAAATATGTGTGTCCTCCATGCTGCAGCCATTTCGCCAGCTGCTGTGGGAGGCCACACATCTTAGCGCAATAAAGCATCAGTTGTACCCAACTCAAATCTTTGTGCAATTGATCGTGCATCAATTTATTGCTCTAAGATTTTCAAAAGATGGACCTCCGTATCCAACTGGATCGTCTGCAGCTGAATCCGCATTCAAGCGACGCCAAAAAGGACTTTCAACACTGGCTAGCTTGCTTCGAGGCGTACATCAACTCGGCGCCCAGCCCTGTCTCGGAGACTCAGAAGATACAGATCCCGTACTCAAGGTTGAGCTCCAGCATCTTTCCGCTGATCCAGGATGCACCGAACTACGCCGAAGCCATGACGCTTCTCAAGGAGAATTACGCTCAGAAGACGAACATGCTCTTCGCCAGGCATGTACTCGCCACTCGCTCTCAACTCCCTGGTGAGACCATAGAAGACTTCTGGCGGGCCCTAATCCCACTCGTCCGGGACTGGGACTGTCAGGCCGTTACGGCTACTGAACATTACTGAACTCCTTATGCGGGACGCGTTTGTTACATGGATTGGGTCGGACCTCATACACCAGCGACTGTTCGAGGGGGCCACACTCGACCTAGCGGAAACAAAGAAACTAGCGCTCTCCATGACGGTCGCCTCGCGCAAGGTTCAGGCCTACACCCCCAGCCGAGCGGCGCACCCCTTCTACGCATCGTGGACCCCACAGACGGCCACCCCCGCGGGGGCCTTACCCAGCCAATACGCTTGCGCCACATGCCAGACAGCAAACCCCGGGGGTCCCCAATGTTATTTCTTCGGCCCGCAGAAATACCCCCGCCAACGCTGCCCGGCCCACGCTGCCCTTTGTAAGGCTTGCGGCAAGAAGGGGCACTTTGCCGCGGTGTGCCAGGCCCGTGCAGTCGCTGCTATCGCCCCCACCCCCCTTGTTTACGGACAATGGGCGCCGCCATCTTCTCCTCCTCAGACCACGCGCGGCCAGTGGGCGCCGCCATCATCTCTTCCTCAGACCAAACACGGCCGGTGGGCGCCGCCATCTTGTTCAACTCCCGCCACGTGCGGCCCATGGGCGCTGCCATTTTGTACTCCTCTGGATCTTCAGCCACCATCTTGTCTCCCCTGCGGCACGTGGGCACCACCAGCGTTCCAGGACCAGGGCCCCCCGGGTTCCCTGTCATCCTACACCAGTGACGACCGACCACGACTCGCCTCAGTGACCATCGACCAGTCTTGTCCGCACAACCTGCCCAACGCATCGACCAGCGTGAAAGTCAACGGACACATGACCTCTTGCCTGCTGGACTCCGGGAGTACCGAGAGATTCATCCACCCGGATATGGTAAGGCGCTGCTCACTCGCGGTACACCCCCGCCAATCAAAGAATCTCCCTGGCCTCCGGATCTATGTCCTCCCTAACGTCTGTGCTGTCCTACTACTAGGCCTGGATTTCCAGTGCAACCTCCAGAGCCTAACCGTGAAATTCGGCGGGCCCCTACCACCCCTCACTGTGTGCGGCCTCGCGATCCTAAAGGTCGATCCACCTTCCCTCTTCGCAAATCTAACCTCTGATTGCAAACCCGTCGCCACCAGGAGCAGATGGTACAGCACCCAGGACAGGACCTTCATCAGGTCCGAGGTCGAGCGGCTGCTTCGGGAAGGCATCATCGAGGCCAATAACAGCCCTTGGAGAGCCCAAGTGGTAGTAGTTAAATCTGGGGAGAAATACAGAATGGTCGTGGACTACAGCCAGACCATCAATCTGTACAGGCAGCTCGACGCGTAACCCCTCCCACGAATATCTGATATGGTCAATCAGATTGCACAGTACCGGGTCTTCTCAACTGTAGACCTCAAATCCGCCTACCACCAACACCCCATTCGTAAATCGGACGGTCCATACACTGCCTTCGAGGCAGACGGCCGCCTCTATCACTTCCTCAGGGTTTCCTTCGGCGTCACCAACAGGGTCTCGGCCTTCCAAAGGGAGATGGACCGAATGGTCGACCGGTACAGTTTGCGGGCCACCTTTCCGTACCTAGACAACGTCACCATCTGCGGCCATGATCAGCAGGATCACGACGCCAACCTTGCCAGATTTCCCCACACCACCACTCTCCTGAACCTCACCTACAACAAGGAGAAGTGCGTGTTCAGCACGACCCGCTTAGCCATACTCGGCTATGTGGTCCAGAACGGAGTTCTGGGGCCCGATCCCGACCGCATGCGCCCCTCATGGAGCTCCCACTGCCCCAAGGCCCTCAAACGCTGTCTGGGGTTCTTTTCGTACTACGCTCAGTGGGTCCCAAACTATGCGGACAAGGCCCGCCCACTCATACAGTCCACCCATTTTCCCCTGACGGCCGAGGCACAACAGGCCTTCGCCAGTATCAGAGCCGATAACGCCAAGGCTGACATGCACGCAGTAGACGAGACACTGCCCTTTCAAGTAGAAAGCGACGCATCAAACGTCGCCCTAGCCGCCACTCTCAATCAGGCAGGCAGACCCGTGGCATTCTTTTCCCGCACCCTTCATGCCTCAGAAGTTCGGCACTCATCCGTCAAAAAAGAGGCCCAAGCTATCGTTGAAGCTGTGCGGCATTGGAGGCATTACCTGGCCAGCAGGAGATTCACTCTCCTCGCTGACCAACGGTCGGTAGCCTTGATGTTCAATAACACACAGCGGGGTAAAATCAAGAATGATAAGATCTTGAGGTGGAGAATTGAGCTCTCCACCTACAATCACGAGATTTTGTATCACCCCGGTAAGCTCAACAAGCCCCCAGACGCCCTATCGCGAGGTACATGTGCCAACGCACAGGTAGACCGACTCCGGACCCTGCAGGACCGTCTTTGTCACCCGGGAGTCACACGGTTGTACCATTTCATAAAGGCCCACAATCTGTCCTACTCCGTTGAGGAAGTAGGGACAATCACCAGGGACTGCCAGGTCTGTGTGGAGTGCAAGTCGCACTTCTACCGGCCGGACCGTGCATGCCTGGTGAAGGCTTCCCGCCCCTTTGAGCGCCTCAGTATGGATTTCAAAGGGCCCCTCCCCTCCACCGACGGTAACACGTATTTTCTCAGTGTGGTCGATGAGTACTCCAGATTCCCCTTCGTCATCCCATGCCCCGACATGATGTCTGCCACCGTCATCAAAGCCCTCAACACAATCTTCGCTCTGTTCGGTTTTCCTGCCTACATCCACAGTGAGAGGGGATCCTCCTTCGTGAGTGATGAGCTGCGTCAGTTCCTGCTCAGCAGGGGCATCGCCTCCAGCAGAACGACAAGCTACAACCCCCGGGGAAACGGACAGGTAGAGAGGGAGAATGGGACAGTATGGAGGGTTGTCCAACTGGCCCTACGGTCCAGGAACCTCCCGGCCTCCTGCTTGCAGGAGGTCCTCCCTGAATGCACTACACTCCATTCGGTCACTACTGTGCACCGCCACTAACAACACACCCCAGGAAGTCCACATCCAGAGTGTCGCTCCCGACTTGGCTCGCAGCTCCAGGACCCGTCCTGCTCCGTAGGCATGTCCGACTCCACAAGGCGGACCCGTTGGTGGAAAGAGTGCAATTGCTCCATGCAAACCCCCAGTAAGCCTACGGCCGCCAGAAAACTGTCTCCCTCAGGGACCTGGCACCAGCAGGTCACACACACACACTCACACCCCCGGCCCGGCACCATCCTTCCCTCCCCCGGCACTCCCAGCAGCAACCCTCCCGGGACCATCCGTCCTTCCCCTGCCCACGCTCGAGGATGAAGAGGATTTCGGCATGCTCCCGGAGGCTCCGGACATCAGACCAGCATCGGCATCGCTGCCACCACTACGTCGCTCCCAGCGGCACATCAAGGCCCCAGACCGGTTAAACCTCTAACTGGTCCACTGGACTTCAAAAGACATTTTTTTCCCTCTCTATCAAAAATTGTAAATGTAAATGTAAAAAGAAAACCATTTGTTGTATATAGTTCTCCACCAACCCCGCCGGACTCAATTTTAACAGGGGGTGAATGTGGTAAACCACTGTTGCACCTCTATTAGGTGATGTATGGTAGGACCTGTAGTCGCTGCCTGCTGGCTCCGCCTAGTAGGCAGAATATAAATATATGTATCCTCCATGTTTAAGGAAGTATTTATAGCTTTCAGCTCAGATATGTTCCACTGAAAAAGAAAGATTTGAGGAGAAGGATGCACAATATGTGGCTAACTAAGGAAGTTAAGGGTTAGTGTCATATTAAAACAGATTTTAGAAACCAGCAATGAGTGTCCATAAAAAATAAGGAGGGAGGAATTGGTGTATGAAAGAAAGATGGATAGAAATATGAAAACAGATGGGAAGAGTTTCTTACTAATGTAATCGTTGGTTGGACTGAATTTGTTTATTGTCACGTGTACTGAGGTACAATGAAAAGTATTTTTCTGCGAGCAGCTCAACAGATCATTAAGTATATGGGAAGAAAATGGAATGAAAGAAAATACATAATAGGGCAACACAAGGTATACAATGTAACTACATAAGCACCGGCATCGGATGAAGCATACAGGATGTAGTGTTAATGAGGTCAGTCCATAAAAGGGTCATTTAGGAGTCCGGTAACAGCGGGGAAGAAGCTGTTTTTGAGTCTGTTCTTGCGTATTCTCAGACTTCCGTATCTCCTGCCCGATGGAAGAAGTTGGAAGAGTGAGTAAGCCGGGTGGGAGGGGTCTTTGATTATGCTGCCCGCTTTCCCCAGGCAGCGGGAGGTGTAGATGGAGTCAATGGATGGGAGGCAGGTTCGTGTGATGGACAGGGCGGTGTTCACGACTCTCTGAAGTTTCTTGCGGTCCTGGGCCGAGCAGTTGCCATACCAGGCTGTGATGCAGCCCGATAGGATGCTTTCTATGGTGCATCTGTAAAAGTTGGTAAGGGTTAACGTGGACATGCCGAATTTCCTTAGTTTCCTGAGGAAGTATAGGCGCTGTTGTGCTTTCTTGGTGGTAGCGTCAACGTGGGTGGACCAGGACAGATTTTTGGAGATGTGCACCCCTAGGAATTTGAAGCTGCTAACCATCTCCACCTCAGCCCCGTTGATGCTGACAGGGATGTGTACAGCACTTTGCTTCTTGAAGTCAATGACCAGCTCTTTAGTTTTGCTGGCATTGAGGGAGAGATTGTTGTCTCTACACGACTCCACTAGGTTCTCTATCTCCCGCCTGTATTCTGACTCATCGTTATTCGAGATCTGGCCCACTATGGTCGTATCGTCAGCAAACCATCTTCCATGGGATTTGGGCGTCACCGGTTAGGGCAGGATATATTGTCCATCTTTTATTGCCCTTGAGAATGAGGTTGATGGAAGCAGCTGCTTCATGAATCGCTGCAGTGCATGTGGTGTGAATACACCCAAAATGCTGTTAGGAAGGAATGTTGACCTTCTGGTAGTGAAGGAACGGTGATATATTTCCAAGTCAGGGTGTTGTGTGATTTGGAGGGGAACTTGGTGGTGTTCCCATGACTCAGCTGCTCTTGTCCTTCTGGGTGGTAGCGGTCATGGGTTTGAAAGGTGCTGTCAAAGAACCCTTGGTGAGATGTTGCAGTTCATCTTGTAGATCGTATACACTGTTGGTACACATTGGTGCCACTATGTTGGTGGTGGAGGGAGTGACTGGAAGGGTGGTGGAAAGGGTGCCAGTCAAGCAGGCTGTTTTGTCCTGAATGGTGTTTAATTTCTTCAGTGTTGTAAAAATGCTGGCGTTCTACTCCAGACTTTCCTTCAAAAAAATATACAGCTATTCACCTATCTGCAGGGGGCTGGCAGGGACCCGGAGTGTTTCACGCAGCTTTGGCTGCCGATGCAGGCCCTCGCACCTCCGGTTCCGAGTCCACGCATGCACACTGAGGCGGCCTCTGGCGGTCGAGCCGAACGCGATGGTGGACTCAGCCGGCTACCGGGACCAACAAACAAGGTCCCAACGATCTGCCCGCGCCATTCCATCTAACCCACCCGATCGCCGCCCCGGCCACCCATAAGGCTCCCCCCCGGTACTTGATCCCCCCCACCCCCCACCAGGGCGGCTGCGGACTGAGTCCCAACCGGCCATACGTCGTTAGAACCACACCGTCGGGCATTCGACCGGTCGGGACCAGAGCATTGCTGGGAGAGCCTGTGGCAATGGCCCCCCAGCCGTCCCGCGTAAATCGCGCATGAGCGATTCTCCGGGGACCATTTGGGTCGTCCTTTTGCTTCCGTTCGTGTGGATTCTGCGGAGAATCCAGCCCCAGGTCTTTCCTGGCCAACCACCCTCATTGTACCCTCCATTAACCTGAGTTCATTTGAAACTATTTTCTTCATACCTCCTGTGCTTACTGTACGATATATACTGTTTCCTCGTCTGGCATTACCTCAGTTTCAAAAACTTGTTTTCAAATCCATCTTGTCTGTCCCTTTCTTTGTAATTTTCTCCAGCACCATTATACTCCAATATCTCTGTTCTCCTCCAGTTCTGATCTTTTGCACATCCCCGCTTTTAAACATTCCACCATAGTCCAGGCCCGAAGTCCTGGAATTCTATCCTTAAACCTCTCCCTTGCTCAAGTTCTCTTTCCTTCAACTGGATATTCCTTAAAAATCTCTTTGACCAAGATTTTGTTAACTGCCCTCATATCACATGTGGCTTGGTGTAGATTTTTAAAATAATTTTCCTTTGAAGCACTTGGGAAAATCTTACTACCTTAAAGGAGCTACATAAATGCAAATTGTTGTTGAGACATCTTCCCTCCTGACATGCCAGAAAGAATGTGAAATAAAGTGACCGATCCAATTTCTTCCAAAGACAATGAACCCCTTTTTTTATTTTCAACTGGGCGCGGCTACACTGCTCCCTCAGTCTGAAATTGGTAGCTATAGAGTGCACAGTACTTCTATGAGTACCCAGGTTGTACTGGAGACTGGGCCTGGCTGTGAGTGGCACTCTGTACATGTGCACAAGGTTCTGCTTTCTAGCCAAATTCTTAATGTCAAAGCTCATGGGCGGGATTCCCCACCCCGCCGAACCTGTTTTCCGGTGCAACGCACCCTGCCGGCAGCAGGATCCTCCTTCCCAGCAGCCGGCTAATGGAGTTTCCCATTGTGGACACCTCCAGGCCGTTGGGAAATCCGCGGGTGTGAGTGCGCTACCAGTGAAATGGAGGGTCCTGCTGATGGAGAATCCAGCCCCACATGTTTCCTCATAATAATAAAGTTATGAAGTATGTTTGCAAAGTACCCAAAACCTAACAAACCAGCATTGCACTTTCAAAATCTATCTTCACAAAGCACTATTGGTGCCTTTTCAGTTCAACATCATGTTCTCATGGCTGTATTGGAAGAGCAAGACGTTCTCCTGGTGTTGTTACCAACGTTTGTCCTTTAACTAACCCATATCTCATTAGCAGATCGTGCGGGTGTTGCTGGGTGCTGCTGAATTTCCTCCATGCATACACTTCAAAGGCAATTAACTGGCGACTAAGCACAGGTCCATTTTTCTCCATTTTCCTGCTTCTGGCCTTGGGGAACTGGATACATTCAAGGATGTGACAATGGCCAGTTTTTTTAATAAACCCAATGCATACTAGTTGGACTGATCTAAACTGATGGAACGTTTAATGATGAGATTATGGAACATGAAGTGGAGTCATTGGGGATGCCAGTCTGGTGTCAGTGAAACATCTGAATGCATAACTGCAAAGTTCCTTTTTTTAATTTGGTGTGTAAAAGCACTGGCAGTATGACTGCAAGCTGTCTCTGGAGACAGCAGGGGCCATTTCTCTGCTGCTCACCAAATGTTTCCAAGTAGTTTGCCGGCCAGCTCATAAGGGACTGTTTATACCATGCCAACTAGTGTATTTGGTTATTCTATTTCTGTAAAAGCACAGAGGGTACTGACCTTTAGAAGTCTTGATAAAGCATTCCATACAACCTGAACAGAATTGTGTATCCAAGCAAAGAACTAGGCCATATGCTTATGAAATCTGATTTGTGTTCTGGCACATTCATTGTAGCTTGATCTCTTTAAGAATGACTTGTTCTAAGTAAAGTAAGTACAGCCTGCTGGATTTAGTTTCACCATTTTCTCTTGTCCTTGCTTTGATCTCAAGGTTTGCTTTTTTTAAAACAAATCTGGCCTGTTATCTGATGCCTTGAATCTTCTCAACAGTCCATGTTGCTCTTATTAGCACTGCAATTGCTAATTGCACTGAAGCAGACCAAATCCATAGGTAGCAAGATCTGGACAACATTCATGCATACATAGGAGCATACAAATTAGATGCAGGAGCAGGCCATTCCACCCCACGAGCCTGCTTCACTATTCAATAAGATCGTGAATGTTCTGATTGTGGCCTCAACTCCACATTCTGCCTATCCCTGATAACTTTGGACTCCCTTATCTACTCCCTTATCAGTCAAGAATCTATCTAACTTTGCCTTAAAAATCTTCATTGTGTTATGATCCCAGCTGATCTTTATATTGAACAGGTCTGATCACAGAGTGGAGCCTGGCTTGATTGATCCTTTTTTTTTGTTTAGAAACCATGGAAGAAAGCTACTGAACAAACTCACAGGAGTCTACTGATGAATTTTTAAACACCGTTATACCATACTCCAAAGTAAATGATGTGACTCAAGCAGATTACATGGATTTCTAAACAACCTACCCAGACATTCATTATATTGTGAGCTGACTAGTCTCACTGAAACTCTGGGAGGAATTTTACTGTCCCACCACAACAGGGGTGGGCCA
Source organism: Scyliorhinus torazame (assembly GCF_047496885.1). Lineage (NCBI taxonomy): Eukaryota > Metazoa > Chordata > Chondrichthyes > Carcharhiniformes > Scyliorhinidae > Scyliorhinus > Scyliorhinus torazame. The sequence continues at coordinate 188,563,726 of NC_092713.1, forward strand.
TAAAATGTGCTGAGCCATTCAAAAGTCCATTGTCTTCGGCGGGACAATCCCACCAGCAGGAGGGGCTGTAAAATTCTGCCCTCTGTCTTTGTCATGAGGATTTCCAAACTCCATATTTGTCGAACTCCCCTTTGAATTCTCTTTAAACGCTGCTTCCACTCAGATGATTTCACAAGGATCCACCTCCAGGGTTTCAATCCCACCTTCTGAGATTCCTTTCCTCAGTTCTTGGAGTCACGCTTCACATTCCAAGCACACTTTCAGATCTTCAGCCATCCCAAGCAGACCATCACTACTCCAAAGTGATACCTTTTCCACTGTGGCCCTCAGTACAGAGTCACCAACCTTTGGCTGCTTCCTCACATCTTCGGGGCTTCTCTTGAGCCCACTTTACTTCAAGTCTGCTCCCTGCATTAACTTGAAGCCTATTTCTCTGCTCGTTTCTCCCAACTTTACTTAAGACCTGTTTCTGATCTCTTGTCCCTTATCTGGGACTGTCTTCTGAGTCCTGTTTGAGACCTTTGTCCCTGCCTGGGACTTTCTTCTGGAACCACTCCTTGTCTTCCTCCCGGTGTCCTGCTCCTTGGGACATCTTGCTTCTAAAGGCATCCATTTCAGGTCGCCTGAGCTACAGTTTCACCCAATTTCATTTCTTTGTTTAGATTCCTTCTGTACAGATGCACAGGACTGGTTCCCAGCCTGACGAATTAAAAAGGACTAACTAAACACGTGCGGAGATTTCCCAGCGGCGAATATGGGAAAGGCCTGAATTATGTTAAAAAAACGAACTGTTGATTTAAAAATCAGGGTATATTTCACAATTGACACTGCCTCGACTGCCAAAGATTCGGGGCCCTCTAAGACAAAATACTTCTCACCTTTGTCTTAAATGGGAGATCCCTTATTGTTAAACTGTGTCCCATTATTCTAGTCTTACTCAGAAGGGAAAACGTCCTTTCAGTATCTACCCTGCCAACTGTTATGTTTCAATAAAATAACTTCTAATTCTTCTAAACTCCAGTGGATACAGACCTCAAAAGATAATCCCTGCCCCTATCCTAGGTATCAGTTGAGTGAACCTTCTCTGAACTGCTTCAAACACGTTTACTTCCTTTCTCAAATATGGAGACCCAAATTGCACACAGTACTCTATATGTGGTCTCATCAATGCTGTGTCCAATTGTCGCAAAACATCTCTAATTTTATATTTCAGTCCCCTTGAAATAAAAGACAGCATTCCAGTTGCCTTCCTAATCACTTGCACCCGTATACTAATTGTTCCTAATTCATGTATCAGGACACCCAGATCCCTCTGTACGGTGTTCTGCAATCTTTCAATAATGTTCTTCCTGCCAAAGTGAACAAGTTCACATTTTCCCACATTATATACCGTCTGCCAAATTTTCATCCACTCACCTAACCCATGTCCCTTTGCAGATTCCTAATGTCCACTTCACAACTTACTTTTGAACCTATCTTTGTGTCAGCAGTAAATTTTGCATCCATACATTTTGTCCCATCATCCAAATCATTGATATAAATTGTAAATAGTTGAGGCCCAGCAACGATCTGTGCAGGTGGGAACATGTTTAGGTTGATATGTGGCAAGCAGTATTTTCACCACACAAGTTTTGGGCAATGGCCATCTCCAACGAGAGACAATCTAATCATCTCGTCTTGACAATCAATGGCATTATCATCGCTGAATCCCACATTATCAACATCCTGGGGGTTCCTATTGATGAGAAACTGAATGGGAGCAGCCAATGTTGCCTCACACCGGCAGGGACCTGGGTTCAATTCCAGCTTTAGGTGACTGTGTGGAATTTTCACTTTCACCTCGTGTCTGCTTGGGTTTCCTCCGGGTTTTCCGGTTTCCTCTCACAGTGCAAAGATGTGCGGCTTAGGTGGATTGGCCATGCTAAATTGCCCCTTAGCATCCAACAGAATATGTTGGGTTACAGGGATAGGGTGGGGGCATGGACTTGGGTAGGATGCTCTTTCAGAGGGTCGGTGCAGACACAAAAGGCCGAATGGCCTCCTTCTACACCATAGCGATTCTATACAAATATTGTGGCTACAAGAGCAGGTCAGAAGCTGGGATTTCTGCAGCAAGTAACTCATTTAATTCCTCAAAATCTGTCCATCCTCAAGACACAAGTCGGGAGTGTGATGGAATAGTCTCTAATTGCCTGAATGACCGCAGCCCCAACAACACACAAGAAGCTCAAAATCATTTAGGACAAAGCAGCCAGCTTAATCAGCATCCTATCCGCCACCTTCAATATTCACTCCCACCGCCACCAATGCACAGTGGCGGTTGTGTGTACCAATGGACAAGGCGTGCTGCAGGAACACACCAAGGCTGCTTCAACACTTTCCAAACATATTAACATAAGAACTAGGAGCATGATAGGTAATTCAGCTTCTCGAGCCTGCTCCGCCATTTAATGTGATCATGGCTAATTTCATTTAGTCCTCAACCCATAACCTCTGCCACCGAGACAGACAGGGACAGCATATGCATGGGAACACCTGCAGGTTCCCCTCCAAGCCACAAACCATCCTAACGTGGAAATATATCACTAGGGTGGCACGGTGGTTAGCACTGTTGCTTACGGTGCTGAGGACCCGGGTCACTGGCTGTGTGGAGCATATCTGCGTTGGTTTCACCCCAACATATGGGCAGCACGTTAGCATGGTGGTTAGCACAGTTGCTTCATAGCTCCAGAGTCCCAGGTTCGATTCCTGGCTTGGGTCACTGTCTGTGTGGAGTCTGCACGTTCTCCCCGTGTGTGCGTGGGTTCCTCTGGTTTCCTCCCACAGTCCATAGGTGTGCAGGTTAGGTGGATTGGCTATTCTAAATTGCCCTTAGTGTTCAAAAAGGTTACGTAGGATTACTAGGTTACGGGGATAAAGGGGGATAGGGTGTGGGGCTTGGGTAGGGTGCTCTTTCCAAGGCCGGCGCAGACTCGAAGGGTTGAATGGCATCCTTCTGTACTGTAAATTCTATGAAAAACCCCCACAACCCAAAGATGTGCAGGGCTATCTGAATGGCAGCAGCGGGTAGCAAATTTAGTGCCCATTTGTGGGCAGATTGGGGCCAGCTGGATGGGTCCCACGCTGAGGCCAAAACCTGACAAGGGCCTGGATGTGGCTTGCTTGTGGCTGGTCAGGGGGCGAGCCCCTGATGCCTCTTATTCTTAAATCCTCACCAACCAAAGCATCAAGGGTCAATGGGCTACAGCTGCAGACACAGACCGTCCAATAGGAGGGGTGCCCTTCCCTGTACCCCTCCCTATTCCCCTCCCTGCATGGGTGGCCTGAAAATTACCAACCTCACCAGAGGGTGCTTCAAGATGGCAGCAACCTTGTGGCCCCACTCCTACAGTGGCAGCACCCACATCTGCTGTCAGACAGGGTTGGCAGCCTCAGAAACTCGCCCACCTGCTTTAATTGGATGGCAGATAGAGAGGTGTCCAGTCAGAAGACTACCTCCCAAATGCATCAATGGGAGTGTTGCCAGCAATCACGGGGATGGGCCTGGAAATCGGCGCGATTATTCTTTCTTTAAAATATTTTTATTGAGCGTTTGACATGTTCGATTCCATGCTTGGGTCACTGTCTGTGCGTAGTCTGCACGTTCTCCCTGTGTCTGCGTGGGTTTCCTCCAGGTGTCCGGTATTCCTCCCACAAGTCCCGAAAGACGTGGTTGTTAGGTGAATTGGACATTCTGACTTCTCCCTCTGTGTACCCAAACAGGCGCTGGTGTGTGGCGACTAGGGGATTTTCACAGTAACTTCATTGCAGTGTAAGCCTACTTGTGACAATAATGAAATTATTATGTTTGGGCCCTTGTGCTTGGGCACAAGGAGCCAAACATAAAAGCTCTTTGAAAGAGCTTTTCAATTACACCCACTCCCATTCTCTTTCTATATAACCCTTCAAGTTTTCCTTTTTAAATATTATTCCAGTTCTCTTTTGAAAGTTACTATTGAATCTGCTTCCACCATTTAAGACACCACAATCTAGATTGTAACAATGTGCTGCATCGTTCTTTTTTACCTCGTCTTGCTTTGCCAATTATCTATAAATCTGTGTCTACTGGTTCCTGACCTTTCCACCTCTGGAACCAGTTTCTCCTTACTCTATTAAAACCCTTCAACATTTTGAATACTGCTGTTAAATTTTGCCTTAACCTTCTCTGATCTAAGGAGAAGCACCCCAGTTTCTCCTGACTCCGTAGCGTAAGAGTATTAGCCAAAGTTTCAGATGAGAATAGTTAATTTGGCACATACCAGGGACTGACTTTACGAATCCTCATTGGTTCAAGCCACACAAAGCATTGCACCTAACAGCTGGTCAATTGGGAAATACCCTCCTCCCCAATGCCTTTCTTGGCAAGGAAGAACCAAGTGTGCTGTTTGCATTAAAGTCTTTGTCCTGGCAAGTGATGTTCAAGGAAGGAGTTAATTTTTCAGAGGGAAACTCTGAACATGAAATTTAAACTAACTGCTTTATTGAAATAGAATTGATCTGCCTAGATTAAACCTAGATTCGGCCTGGCTGAACCAGGCTATTTGCAGCCTTGGAGTTCTATTTGACGCTGAGCTATGGTTCTGACCCTTATCCTGTCAATCACTAGGACGGTCTACTTCCACCTCAACAGTCTTCAGCCCTACCTCATCCCATCTGCTGCTGAAATCCTCATTTGTGTTTTTGATATCTCCTAATTCGACTACTCCATTCATGCTTTGACTTGTTTCCCATTGTCCTAATTCACAACTAGTCATGTTTGTCCATCACCTGTGTGCTAATATCTGTTGGGTTAAATTTTAAATTTGCATCCTTGTGTTCAAATCCCTCCATGACCTCGATCATCCCTATCTCTGTAACCTCCTCCAGTCCTCAAACCCTCGAAGAATTCTCCATTTCTCCACTTCTGACCTTTTGTGGGTCCCCAACTTTCTTTGCCTCACCTTTGGTGGCTGTGCCTTCAGCTGTGGTGGAATCCTTCCCTAAGCCTTTAACAGTGGCAGTTGAAGAATCTTTCCCATCTGCTGACCATGTCTCCTACACTCTGTCCAGTCACGATTGTCCCATTTGTTATACCTTCTTTTTCATTTTCCTCGCTGAAAATATTCCTCACCTCTATCAAATTACCTACAGTCATGGAGATGATCTTTTTTTAAAGTATTTTCATTCAAGGCTTTTTACATATATACAAGAAAATATCAGAAGACCAAAACATCAACATGAACAGAAACCCCAATCCCCAACCTCCCCTGATACCAATACCCCGCCATCCTAATTTTATCCCCATAACCGCCCACAACTCTCTTTCTCTCCCTCCCCCCCCCCCAAACCCCCGCTGACCCCTCAATCTCCACCGTGAAGAAATGAATGAATCCACCTCCGGGTGAACACCTGCTCCGATCCCCGCAAAGCGAACTTGACCTTCTCCAACTACAGGAATTCTGCCAGGTCACTCACCCAAACCCCCGCCTTCGGTGGCTCGGAGTCCCGCCAACACAACAAAATCTGTCCCCGGACTATCAGGGAGGCAAAGGCCAATACATCGTCCTCTCCCCCACCTGGACTCCCCAATCTTCCGACACACTGAAAATTGCTGCATCCAGACTCGGAGCCACACTCACACCCAGAATCTCGGACATAACACCCGAGAACCACTGCCAGAACCCCTTCAGCTTTGGACACGCCCAAAACATGTGGATGTGATTCGCAGGCCCCTTGCTCACTGCCCATGCCTATCCTCTCCACTCCTGCAAATAACCGGCTCATCCTTGCAATTGTCATGTGGGCCCTATGCGCCACCTTGAACTGGATGAGGCTTAACCTTACTGAGGACGCATTAACCCTCCCAAGGGCTTCTTTCCACGTCTTGCCCCCCCCCCCCATCCCATTTGTGCTCAATCTCCCACCAGATTACCCTCCCTCTCCATCAATTCTTGTAAATATCTGACACCCTCCCTTATATCATCCTCTGACAACAACTTATCTTGCAACACTGGAGGCGGCAGTCCCAGGAAGGACAGCACCTCTCTCCTCATGAAATCTCTCACCTGCAGGTACCTAAAACCATTCCCTTTGGACAACTCGTACATTTTCCAAGTCCACCAGACCTGCAAACTTTCCCCCTATGTACAAGTCCCTAAAGTACTCCATCCCCACCTGCTGCCACCCCCAGAACCTCGCATCCAACTCCACCGGCACGAACTTATGATGTCACATATCGACGCCCACAAAGACATGCCTCCCAACCCGAAATGCTACCTGCACTGGCTTCACAACTGTAACACCACTGGGCGTACAGAGTACCTGACCGGCGAAGATGGAAGGGGCGCCAACAACTGTGCCCTCAAACCTGTCCCCCAACACAATGCCGCCACCATCCACCCCCACACTGACCCCTCCTACATCGCCCATTTCCTCATCATTGCGACGTTCGTCACCCAATAATAATTTTCGGCAAGCCAGTCCCCATCCTTGCCCCCTCTCCAGGAACACCTGCCTCCCCCGTGGGATCTTCCCCGCCCACACAAACCCCGGAATTATCCTATTCACCTTCCTGAAAGAGGACTTGGGAACAAAGATAGGGAGGTTCTGAAACACGAACAAGAACCTGGGCAGCAATGTCATTTCACCATCTGCACGCGCCCCACCAGTGACAACGGCAGCACATCCCACCTCTTAAAATCCACCTTCATTCTCTCCACCAGTCATGCCAAGTTCAATTTGTGCAGATGGGCCCAGCTCCGCGCCACCTGGATCCTGGATACTGAAAACGGAAACTTCCCTAACCTCCTCTCCTGCCTTCTACCATTAATCGAGAACAACTTATTCTTCCGCATGTTCAGTTTGTACCCTGAAAACCGGCCAAATTCCCCCAGTATCTCCATGATTCTTTCAATGCTGTCCACTGGGTCCAAAATGTAAAACAACAAACCATCCGCACATAGCGAAACTCTGTGCTCGGCACCTTTCAGCTCCATCCCGATCCAGCCCCTTAAGGCCCGAAGTGCCATTGCCAACGGCTCTATTACCAAGGCGACAAGCACGGAAAGCGGCCACCCCTGCCTTTTCCCCCCCCGATGTAACCCGAAGTGTCCTTAACTTGTCCTGTTCGCCCAAACCCTCTCCATCAGCGCCCTGTACAACAACCGAACCCACTCCACAAACCCTGACCAAACCCAAACCAGTCCAGCACCTCCAACAAATATGGCCACTCCACCTGGTCAAAGGCCTTCTCCGCGTCCATTGCCACTGCTACCTCTACCTCCTGGCCGTCTGAGGGCATCATAATTACATTAAGCAGCCTGTGCAGATTCGCCGACCACTGCCTTCCATTCACAATTCCCATCTGGTCCTTCCCATCGACATTAAGCAGTGGTATCAGGCGGTACGCTCCACACTGCTCCCTTTTTTCTACTTCCGACTGACTATCGCATATCTACCCCCCCCCCCCCCCCCCCCCCCGCCCTCGGTCGGCCACAACACTTCCCCCCCCCCCCCCACCTGATTTCAAAATCAGGGAGATGGAAGCCTGTGACAATGTGGAGGGAGCCCCCCCTATCTCTCGTCTCAATGTAGGTCCTCATTAGCAGTGGCCCCAGCTCTGCACCAAACCTCTCATAAAACTCTACTGGGAACTCGTCCGGCTCCTGGGCCTTATCTGCCTGCATCGCACCCACGCCGTCCCTCTCCCTCCACCTTGGGGAACTCCAACCCAACCAGGAACTGTCTCATCCCCTCCCCCTCCAGGAAGGGCTCCAACTCATACAGCCTCCTGTAGAAGGCCTCACATACCCCATTCACTCCCTCTGGGTCCATCACCACCTTACCTCTCTCATTCCTCACCCTGCCACTGATGGGCCACCACCCTACTCGTCTTTTCCCTATACTCATTCACTAGCCCTCTGCAACTTCCCCCGTGGACACTAACCCGAACTCCATCTGGAGCCTCTGCCTGTCCTTCAGCAACCTTTCCTCTGGCTTCACCAAGTACCTCTGATCCACCCTCAGAATCTCTTCTACCAGCCTTGCCCTCTCCTCTCGTTCTATCCTCTCCATATGCACCGGATCAAAATAAATTCACCCTTAACTACCGCCTTAAGTGCCTCCCACAGCGTGGCGGCCGTGTCGTTTAACTCCACATAACCCCGAATGGCAGCCCTCACCTGCTCGTGCAGTCCTTTAACCGCCAACAGCCCCTCATCTAAACTCCACTGCGGCTGTTGGACCGCCCCAGAACCACCTACAAATACACTCAGTGTGCCGTGTGGTCAGAAACCACAACCGCCGACAACTCCGAGTCGGCCACCCCCACAGCAACGCCTTATCCATCACAAAAAAGTCATTCCGGGAGTACACCCGGTGCACATGAGAGAAGTCCGAGAACTCCTTTGCCCTTGGCCTCCCAAAGCTCCATGGGTCCTCTCTCCCCATGCGCTCCATGAACTCCCTCATCTCCCGAGATCCAAATTTGGATCGAAGACTGTATTGAAATCGGCCCCCCATAACCAGCCGATGCTTGTTCAGGTCCGGGATCCTCCGTAACACCTGCCACAAAGTCCATGTCATCCTAATTCGGGGTATAAACATTCACCTTGACCACCCCATTCCCTCCAACTTCCCTCTGACTATCACAAAGCTATTTCCCGGATCGGCCACATCGCTCCCCACCTCAAAAGCCACTCTGTTATTACCCAACACCGTCAGCCCCCTCATCTTCATGTCTAACCCAGAGTGGAACACCTGCCCCACCCATCCATTCCTCAGCCTCGTCTGATATCCCAACTTCAGGGGTGTCTCCAGCAAGAGCACAACATCTGCCTTCAAGCTCCTCAAATGTGTGAAAACACGCAACCATTTAACCAGCCTATTCAACCCCCGCAGGTTCCATGTGACCAGCCTGGTCAGGCCCCCCCCCCCCGGTCGATCAACCACACCCCTTTCTAAGCCAGGCCCCGGCCCGCGCTTCTCCAGGCCCGCCTCCAGATGACCGCCGCCATCTCCCTTTCCAACAGTGCCATACCCACCATGCCCATGTCAGCAAACCTTCCCCTCCCTCTTCACCTTCACACACCGAAACAAAGAGCCAACCTGATCCCCCTCTGCCATACCTTCGTCCTGACAACCCCCCCCACTTCACTCCCGCTAACTAGCCTGCCCAGCCAGCATGGTGGCCCCCACCCAAGGCCTCGGACTTTCCCTCACCCTCACAGTCCACCCATCCCCCCCCCGCAAAGAATCAACAAACAAAGAGAAGCAGAATGCACATTCACCATCACCGCTCCCCCTTCATACCCTGCCTCAATCAACCCACCCAATAAGCCCCAGAATTTACACAGAACTCTTCAAAGTTGAATGTCCTCACACTCCCAGTCCATGGTCCCTCATAAAGTCCTTTGTCTCCAATGGCAAGACTAAATAAAATTCCTGCTTTTGATGCGTCGCCCACGAGGGACCAGGGTACAAAACACCGAACTTCACCCCCTTTTATGTAGAGCTGGCCTTTATCCGATTATACCCGGCCCTCCGATTGGCCAGCTCCGTACCCAGGCCCTGGTAAATCCGCAGCTCACTCCTCTGTCAGTAGGACCACTCCTTGGTCTGCCTCTCCCACCTCAAGATCCTCTCTTTATCTATGAACCGATGCAGCCTCACCACCATCGCCCTCGAAGGCTCCCCCAGCTGTGGCCTCCTCCTCAATGCTCTGTGCGCCCAATCCACCTTGAGGGTCCGGTTAAAGGCCCCCTCCCCATCAGCTTCTCCAACATGCTCGCCACAAACCTGGTGGCCTCCGCACCTTCAATGCCTTTGGGCATCCCAACGACCCTCAAGTTTTGCCTCCTGGAATGGTTATCAAGTTCCTTCAGCTTCTCTCTCAGCCTCTTCTGGCTATTCATCACCACCCCCATCACCGCCTCCAGCGAGGTTAGCCAATCCTCAAGCTCCACCATCGAGTCCTCCACCTTCTGGATTGGCAGGCCTTGAGCCTCCTGTCTCTGCTTCGTCCGCTCGATCGCCGCCCTAAGCAGCTCCACCACCTCGGCCAAATCCTCTGAGGCTTCTTTCCTCTACTGCTGGAATTTACCATTTGGGGATTCCACCAGCTGCTCCCTCGACCACTGGGCAAGCAGCTCTGGCCCCTTGCTCTCTGCCATCTTCACCTGTGTAGCACCATGAAAACTTTCCTGATCCAACTGCTCTCTCTTCCTTGTGGCGCTCCTCGTCCACTGATCCATATACCAACCTCACCAGAGGAATATTACCATCCCTGGCAATCATGTACCTTTTACCCTCAAACAGCACATAATTTGGGTGGGGTAGGACAGAAACAAACCCACACTGAACGGGAGCCACCAAATGTGCGGCCACACACTCTATGGCTGCCACCAGAAGTTGGCTTGGAGATAATCGAAGGAACTGATGAGGAACTGTTCAACGTATGCCACCTTTAATCCAAAACTAAAATCACTCCAACCTCAGTTATTGAGCTTCAATATGCAAATAATGCGCGTGTGCGCTCATTCAGAACCAAGCTTCAGGTCATTATCAATTCCTTCTCCAAAGCATAGGAGAAAATGGGCCTTTCACTAAACGCCCATAAATAGAAGGTCTTCTTCCACCCAGCTCGCAAAGCATAACATATGTCCCTGTCGATTTAAGATCAATGGCAAGATCCTGGAAAATATGGAAGATTTTCCATATCCTGTGAGCCTCTTCTCGCGAAAGCTCACATAGACTACAAAATTCATCATCGACTCCAATGTGCTAGCTTGACTGAGGAAAAGAGTATTTGAAGGCCAGGACCCCAGACCCGAGATCACAATGGTTTACTGGGCAGCAGTGATTCCCTGCACTCTGCCAGCAAGCAAGCAACAGACAACGTACTGCAGCCACCTCAAAGCATTGAAGAAGTATCACCAATGGTGCCTTCCCAAGAGCCTCCAAATCTGGTGGTAAGAAAGGCAGTCCAAAGGTAGTTTCCTCACTCTAGGTAACATGCTCAGCATCTGGGCGGCAATCACTCCGAATCAACTCTGCTGGGCAGGACATGTCATCCATTAACTTGGCACCAGATTCCCTCAGCAATTCCCTCAGAACTCAGTTGTGGCAGGAGACTCCCAGAGGGACAGCAGAAACGCTTTAGTTATGTCCTCGAAAGTATCCCTGAGAACATCAAATATCTCCACCGACTCGTGATGTCCCTGGCTTGAGAGCGACCAAAATGGAGAATTTTATTTGTGAAGGCACTGAACATGTTGAGAGACTTTGTTGGGAACGCAGAGTGCATAACCTGCAAACACCTCGGCCGGGATCCTCCCCTACCCGGCGGGGCGGGGGGTCCCGGCGGGATGGAGTGGCGTGAACCACTCCGGCGCTGGGCCACCCCAAAGGTAAGAGAGGGGCCAAGCACTCACCGTGAGGGGCTAGGCCCGTGTCGGAGTGGTTTCCGCTTCACCGGCTGGGGTGGAAGGCCTTTGGCGTCACGCCAGCTGGGGCCGAAAGGACTTCGCCGGGCGGCGGAAGTCCACGCATGCGCGGGAGCGTCAGCGGCCACTGACGTTATCCCCGCGCATGCGCAGGGGGGTGTCTCTTATGTGTTGCCCATCGTGGAGGCTGTGGCCAAGGCGGAGGGAAAAGAGTGCTGCAGGGCACAGGCCCTCCCGCGGATCGGTGGGCCCCGATTGCGGGCCAGGCCACCGTGGGGGCACCCCCTGGGGCCAGATCGCCCCGCGCCCCCCCCCCCCCCCCCCCCCAGGACCCCGGAGCCCGCCCGCGCCGTCTAGTCCCGCCAGTAAGAGAGGTGGTTTGATTCTCGCCGGCGGGACAGGCATTCCAGCAGCGGGACTTCGGCCAATCGTGGACCGGAGAATCGCCGGGGGGGGGGGGGGGCGGGCCTGCCGACCGGCGCGGCGCGATTCCCGCCCCCGCCGAATATCTGGTGCCGGAGAATTCGGCAACCGGCGGGGGCGGGATTCACGCCATCTCCCGGCGATTCTCTGACCCAGCGGGGGGGGTCGGAGAATCCTGCCCCTCATCTTCCCCAATCCTTAAAGCGCTATCTGCCCTACATGTGGCAGAGTCTGCAGATCATGCATTTGACTTATTGGTCATCTCTGAACCCATCAAACTGGATTGGTAGAAAGCTGCATGAGATCCAAAGGGACTGCCTGCTCCACCATAAAACTGACAAAATACAATTGCCATTTTTCTTTACAGACAGATTTTGAAAATAACCTGACATGTTCTGAAAATAATGACCAGCCCAGTGAGATTCTCTCCTACCTACCTGAAAGGATTGGTATTGCTATGCCAAACCATATATTCTTATGTGGTTACTCTCTTTTTGCCATATCCATGGGTGCTATCATTCTTTGAAAGCTTTCAATGGATTTATTTAAGATAATTCGGCTCAGATAACCTTGCCCGAAGATAACTTGGACCAATTAAATAAATTTAGATAAGTGTTGAATTCGAAAGAGCTGCCAATCAAACAAAAATGAGCACGTTAACAATATGTCTGTAATTGAATTGTTTGGCCATATCCTTGGAAACTTGGCTTGGACAAAACATCTTGTTAACATCTGCATCAAAATAAGCTGTTTTCTGTAAATGAAGCTGAGTTAAATTCATTGTGCACTGTGACAAAGAATAAACCTTTGAGATATATCAGCTACAAAAGTTTCATTTTCACATCATACACAATTCATCCTATCCTAAGGTGCACCTTTTGTTTGGGCTAGAATTCTGCATATGTGCCTCCTGTTCAAGCAACACTCCAGCTTATTTATTCATTCTTCCATGTCAACTGCCTTCCACAGACTGCACTCAACTTGTTCTTGCCTTAAATGTATTTTAAATTCCAGCCTATTATCCACCATACAGAATGTGAAGGAGTGCACAGCTTGAGGAATGAGGAATACCGTGTGTACAGGTGAATGTTCTGTAAATCGAAGTGCTTGATGTAAATCAAGAAAAACATCAAACTACATTCATATTGCACTACTAAATGTCCCAAAACACTTCACTGGAGCATTATGAAACAAAATTTTACTTTGCACCACATAAGGAAATATTAGATCAGCTGAGCAAAGGTTTGGTCAAAAAGGTAGTTTTAGGAAGCATCTTAAAAAAGGAAAGGTGTAGGAGTAGAGGGAGGGAATTCTATCCAGCCGCTTTGAACATTCACTGGCAGCAGTGTGTACTATCTACAACAGGGTTTTTCAAACTCAGGGTCGCAACTGCGGGTGGGTTGCGAGCAGGTGTTCAGAGGGTCGAGGAGTGATCGGTCGCAATATTCCTGATTATGGGAGAAGCACCCAACGGCCTTGACTGGCTTTTAAAAATGTCGGCCGTGACCGGCTTTCAAGAATGCTGGCTGTCCCACGCATGCCCCCTCAGCCAGATCTGGCAGTGCGCAGGCCGGAGCCCAGCGGGGCAGACCACCATCTCCTGATGTCAATGCGCTGTCCCAGGACCAGATTTGGTTTTAAATGATGGAGTCTTCCCGCCCGAATCACGGCAGAGAACAGTACACTGACATCACGCACCCTGTATGTCAGTGCTTTGGGGGTGAAATCACGGAGAAGAGATTCCTCCATTTTGTAGCTGCCAGCAAGCAAGCAACAGGACTGAAGAATTGAAAATGGACGTTTCATAATAAGGAAGAGAAGGCCAGAGACACAAACGGGCCAGGATCTCGCAACTAAATCTGCTGGAGAGAGCTGCACAGGAGAGTCCACGGCAGGACAAAGCAGTGGTGGTGTGAGCTTCTCGGGCTCGTCCACAGCAGGTCAAAGCAGTGCTGGTGTGAGCTCCAGGGCGTCTGGTGAACAAACCATTAAGAAGAAAATGAAATCAGGAACAATGCAGTACAAAGATAATTTCTTGAGGTATGGCTTTATTAATTGTGCCAATGCAAATCAGGATGCAAAGCCCTTGTGTGTTATATGCAAATGCATGGAAAATAAAAGTTTCATACCCTTAAAACTTCAAAAGCATTTTAAGACTTAAGTATGGTGAGTTCGAGGACAAACTTCTGATTTATTTCGAAGGATGCAGCGAGAGCTTAAATCGACAGTTGAAATCCTTAGCAGAAATGCTACACTGGGTGACAAAGCACAATTAGTCTTTCACTTGGTAGTTTACTGTGTTGCTAAAGATAAAATGCCCCACATTCTAACAGAGAGATTAATTCTCCCTGCAGCAACAGACATAGTTTGTACGGTCCTAGATGAGAGGTTAGCTGAAAAACGGAAATGCATCTCACTTAGTGGCGCGCCGAATTTGAGATATTGTTGTGAATTTAGAAGCCCAGTTTTTTTTTTTTTGTTTAAACTCGGCACAGGAGTTCTCAATACAACTGGATGAAAGTACAGACGTTTCAGATTGTGCAACCTTGCTAGTTTACGTTAGGTATTGTTGTAGAGAAAAATCCCTTGTACCAGTGCAGTCAAGAGGCCGCGTCTCAAGGCAAGGTTCAAAGCGTTGTTCTTTATTGTACAATTACTTAAGCCTTCAGGGAGACCCACGCAGCCAGCTCAGAAACAGTGGCTTGGTCCACGTTGATCTTAACAATTACACATTCGCTCTGGATTTTTATAGGAATCCAAATTCGAGCGGGAACATTTGCTCATACATAATAGTTAAAGGGTAGTTTTGATTTAGATCTCTCAGACACGTTTAAACTGAGAATATGCATCTTTGTCAATTTGCATCTGTATGGTGTGTGTCCGTGTTGATGAGATTATCTGTGCTCGCTCTGGTGTCCCTCCCTTGTCAATTTGCATCTGTATGGAGTGTGTTCGTGTTGATGAGATTATCTGTGCTTGCTCCGGTGTCCTTCCCTTCTCTAATGTGTTTCCCATTATCACCCTGATGTGTCTCCTTAACTAAATCGACCTCCGATGCCTGTGGCTGTGCTATGCTTTTGTTTCTGTGTTTGCTAGATGAGGTGTTAATGTCATCTTTGTCCTGTTGTGTGTGCGGGGGACGCTAATCTAATCTATACATTTCTTTTATTCCTTCTATTCTGGTTTCTTTGCCTGCCTTGGCCATTTTATTCATATATTATTTCATTCTTTTATAAGTCTTTGCAATACAGTTGTGCCATATATCCCACTGCCAGGGTCTTGACTCGCAGATATCCCGATCTCCTGGCCATGGGGCCGTTTTAAGATGCAGCTTTGTGCTATTGCTGGGCAGAACAAGTGTCTTCCATCAGTGCAGAAGGGGATTTAAACGAATGTCCATCCGGGTGTCCCCTTCTGCATTGTGGGCACATTATATTATAAACGGTGCCAATCAGTCCAATAAAACAGTCCAATAAATGTTAAACGGTGCCAATCAGTCCAATAAAACAGTTTCATAAATGAAGAATGTTTGATGAGATGAGATAAAAATATGGTCTTGGAAAATGGCCTACTTCAGTATGTTTGGCACAATGGATTTGTTGAGGATTTGCTGTGTTGCCTGACATTACCAACCAACACGGCATAGAGATTTATGGAACATTGAATAGTTACATGGTTGGAAAGTGAAGATTCGACTGGGTTCATTGCAGAGGACAGCCAACATGACTGGGAAAAACAGTGGAGTTATAATAAGGATTAAGGAGGCAGCTGGTCAGGATGTTGTTTGGAATCATTATAATATTCACCATGAAGCATTGGCATTGAAGGAATTCCATCCAATCTTGAAGTGGTGTTGAAAGGAATTGTAAAAGTTGTGAATTTCATTAAAAGCAGCGCACTCAATACCAGCCTCTTTTTGAGACTTTATGTTCTGATATGGGGGCTGAGCACACAGTTATTGTGCCACACAGAAGTATGTTGGCTGTCAAGGGTCGGGTGCTTTTCAGAGTTTAGCAACTGAGGTATCAAATCCTCCTTGAGAAATCGTCCCCTCTGGCCTATTTGTTTGGTGATGAAAATTGGATGCTAACTCTGTCTTACCTTGCAGACATCTTTTTAATTCTAAATGAACTGAACCTCAAATTGCATGGGAAGGATGATGATTAATTTCGGCACTGTGAAGAAATAGATGCTTTCCAAAAGGCATTGAAAGTTTGGCAAGTGCGAGTACAAAGCCAAACTACTAATGTTCCCCACATTGCTATGATGCATCGAAGAAAACAGTTAGTTTTAGTATTAGTAAGGGAACTGGCAATAGACTGGCAAGCCATATTCAGTCTCATCTGGATGCGCTGATCAACAGCTTTGGCGTTACCTTCCAGAGGAGAAGTTTCAGATTTTGAGAGAGAAGCGGCGGATGAAAAATCCTTTTGAGTTTGAGACCCCAGAATCAATTATTACTTACAGCGGACGCCAAATGAAGAGACTGAACTTCTACATCTTACTTGTGACAGCACATTATAAACATGCCACAAGTCAATGAGGCTGTCAGCATTCTTGGGTAGCATCTCTGAGGAGTATCCAGTGGTGAGTAAGACAAGCATTTTGTTGCTTTCGCCCTTCGCAACGACCTACATGGGTGAGATTGGATTTTCTGTCCTCACAAAGATGAAGACCGCACAAAGGAACCGGCTGAACTCTGCACCTGATACGCACATAGCCCTCTCCTCCTGTGAACCTGATTGGAGTGAGATCGTGAGGACCAAACAGGTTCACGTGTCACATTAAAGGTAAGAGAAAATGGTGCGTTGCGAAGGTCTGCCGGCATAGGTCCCGAAGGTCAGTTGGTAAAAGTGGGTCCCGGGAAACAAAGTGTGAAAAACACTGATTTACAAGATGTACTGCAGCAACTCACCAAGGCTCCTTTGACAGCACCTTCCAAACCCGAGACCTCTACCACCAGCAGACAGATGAGAATATCACCACTTGCAAGTTCTCCTCTAAGCCATGCACTATCCTGATTTGGAACAATATCACCGTTACTTCACTGTCACTGGGTCAAAATCCTAGAACTCCTTCCCTATCGGCATACCTATACCACATGGACTGCAGTGGTTCAAGAAGTCACTTTGCCACGACCTTCTCAAGGGCAATTCAGCATGGGCAACGAATGCTAGCTCTGCCAATGACACCCACAAGTGAATAGCTTTTTAAAAATTAGAGAATTCCATGCTGCTCCTAACATTAGTTCTGCACAGCGAGCCACAATTAATATAACATCACGCACTCCAGGTTCAAAGCCCAATGCTGTAAATGAACCTCAACTGAATAATGAGTTTCTTACGTACAAAATCAGTTTGTTTCCCTGTTAACACTTTGCAAACTTGATTTTACAGATTGTGATTCTCAAACATTGATCGCTGCCAGTGCTTATTTATCCTTGTCAATCTCATTTCTTCGAGCTAGTCACCATTTTGATTGATTGGTTAATTGAAAATGCCAGCTAGAAACTTGACAGCTCCTGGTGCCTCCGATCTCAGGTCATTGACTCAAAACAGTCCCATATTCTTAGATCTTCGCTTGGCAGAACATGAAGCAACAGCAGTCACAAAACCATTACAGTTCATGCAATGTCCTCTCAGTAGGACAATATGTTCTGTTTATGTCTTGCTGCCCGGGGCAACCTTGATAATTCTGCTATTTTCTCCCTAACACTCTTTGCTTGTCTCTCCATCTGAAAACATGACCAAGCTTTTGGTCACCTACCCTATTTTTTCATTGCGGCTCAGTGTAAAATATTTGGCTGATAACATTCTCCTAAAGCCCCTTGAGACGTTTTCCTACGTTTAAGGTGCTATATGAATGCAAGCTGTTATTGTTGAGGCGATATTTTAAACACAGATACGAGCTGTAATGTGTTCTTCGATTGTTTCTCAAGGAGGTTGAAGAGTGAATGCTGGCATTGCTGTCAGGAGAGCAGGACTGCTTTTTTCACTGCTACGTAAGGTGCTGATAATTGGTTGCAAGGTTCCCCTACTGTACAGCCTCTAACGTGACTGCTTAGATTAATGGGAGCAGGCTTCAGCAAGACTTGCAGACTGCGTGGTTTGAAATTGGAGAAGGGAGATGTCTATAAACGTCTCGATTATACTGCATACAAACGCTTAGGGTTCCAGACAGTGAATTTCTTAAAGGTTATTTTTTAACTTCACCTGAAGATTAAAGCTTTTGGCGTATTTATTTTGGCAAACAAAAATCTGCTTCTGCTACATTTTATTTCGTTGATTCAGACGAGACTAAATATTGACTTGGCTGCTACTAACTTGCAGTTCCTGTGACACGGGGGTGAGTTTTGGCAGCATTGCTTGGAGTGTTTGATGGTGCTCTTAGTCAGCATTTCCTGATCTGGTGGACAACGGCCAATGATTTCAGCATCCTGGGTGCCTTGGGATTTGTATAGCATTCCTACCGAAATGCAAGGCTATGCCCGCTGGTGTGTGAAGAGGCAAGCATGGTGAATCTGTGTACACCAAGCCATGACCAGTGTACACCTCCATCAGCCCAGCCGAGTTGTGAGGGAATAAATCCGCATCTTACGTGGGGGAGAATGAGAAGTGTCATCCACGTGGACTGAAGAGGCTGCTCTTTATTTTGTCTTTTGGAAGATGAAATGCTTCTCTCGGTATCTGCCTTACATCTTCAGACCTCCCAGTACAATCTTCTCGTCAAGCTGCTACACAGAAGGTAGTATATGAAAGGGCGGAAGGGTGGTGGGGGGGGGGGGGGGGGGGGGGAACAAAGATTGTTTTTAACTGACATATCTTGCTGCAGCCCTTATCAGTAGTAAAATATTTTAGTTGTTAATAAAGCCCTGTAGAGGTGCACAAAGCACTTTAAATTCTTCAATATGCAAAGTTCCAAGATTGTGTCATATTAATTAAGGTGCCACTGTTAGCAAATAATGTATTTTTTAAGTCTCATGACTGCATGTAGCGACTCTTAAAACAGTTTAATTAGTTTGGCCAATTGCAGTATATTTAGTAGTATCATGCTGCTCGTATACAGTTCAGACTGGAGAGCATAACTAATGAATTATAAAGAAGAATGATAGAAAACACATTAAATATTGATGTAGAAAGCAAGGATGAGCTATTGAGCAGCTGGATGTGTACTACTATAGTAGTTTGTGTAGCCAGTCTCTCCGACTGGTGTTTAAGAAGATTATTTTTTTTAAAAGTCTGATGTAATTTGCTTTCAATGTTTACTTCTATATTTTGAGTGCTGCTCTTTTGAAATGTGCTGTTGACTTTTTCTTCAGGGGATGTGGGCGTCACCAGCTAAGGCAGCATTTACTGCTATTGTACTAAATGGTTTGCTCGGCCATTTCAGAGGGCATTTAAAATAAAAGTCAACCCACATTGTTGTGGATCTGAAGTCAATCTGGTAAATATAGCAGATTTCCCTCTCTAAAGGACATTAGTGAACTACAGATGGGTTTTTACGATGGTGGTTTCATGATTTTTAGTTACAGATTTTTATCTGCTCTGGTGGGATTCGAACCAAGGTTTCCAAAGGCCCTGGTTCTCTGGATTACTAGTCCAGTGATAATACCACTACACAATCACCTCCTATTGCTGTTATATATCTGGGTCAGGACTTTGTAAAGCAC
This sequence comes from Scyliorhinus torazame, assembly GCF_047496885.1. NCBI lineage: Eukaryota > Metazoa > Chordata > Chondrichthyes > Carcharhiniformes > Scyliorhinidae > Scyliorhinus > Scyliorhinus torazame. The sequence goes on from NC_092713.1 coordinate 188,583,277, forward strand.
CTTACTTCACTCACCAGATCACTTCTGATCAAACTTACTCTAGTTTGGTGCACAGAAGCTGGACGAGCCTAATGCTGCTATAATTCCTCAATTGCATGGTGTGTTTGTTGTAACAATATGATGACTGATAGAATTTCTACAGTCTAGTGCAAAACACTGAAACATTGTACACATTTTTGTATGTGGCGTCCAGCAGACGGATAAACCGACGTTGCTAGAAATACTGCGATTATGGTAGATTCTTTGAAACTCCCTTCGTGCTCTTTTGACCAGAAACTGCTGTAGATTACATTTATAAGATAGGTTCTTGTGAAGCAATTGGGTGTTCAGTTATTTGACAGTGAGGTTGGACGAAGGAGAGCTTTCAATGTGATTTTTAAGGCCTGGAATTCTCATTATTTTCCAATGGGAAATGTGTAACAAAGTGTTTGTTTCAGTTTGTCAGTAGAATGCTGATTCACGCTCTGTTTCAGATTCTCAAATGGATTGTGCCTTTTCTCATGCGGTGCCTATTTGGGTCACGACTAATGAAAAGCATGTAATATGACTTTTCAGTGCCAAGGCTACGGCAGATTTCTACAGTGCAGCAGTATGCTACTGTGAAACTCTCCACCCAAATTGATAAGGTGGGGTCTGCAGTATTGCTGCTGTGTTTATACACACACACATATACAGCCAGGCACACACAATTCTTGTGTTGAAGCATATTAACAAGATGACAACCAGAGAATGTTGGATAAAGTGTGGTTTGGCATTAGTGGGAAGTGAAAGCTTTTTTTGCATGCATTGTGAAAATGGATATTTTGCAATTTGTGCAAAACCTGCTTAAATTAATTTGTGTCTCAATTATAACTGGATGATCAGACCTGCTGAACTTGAGGCATTTTAAATTGGGTTGGCCCGTCTCACTGTTTTTGTTCATGTGGAAATTGCCAACCTTCAGTATTTAAGCTGCTCAGTCTAAAGCATGGCCCTTCACCGCCTGCTGTGCTCACTCCTAATAATTACAATGCTCAGTTCCGGATGCTTGAAGCCGTGTTTAGAATCTTAACCCTTTAGAATGCCAGCAACAATTGTTCTCTGTGTCGGCTACTTTTTAATACGCCAGTGCATACACTGTGAGACTCCAGCATCTTTCACTCCATAGGCTGCAGGCAAATCTCAGAAGTTGTCTTTCTGTGGCAGCCAGATTTCAGTTCACATTTGACGATTACAGTAACATAGAAGCAGGTGGAGGCCAATCAGCTTCCTGTACTTCTATTCAGTGAAATCATAATTGTTATGTACTGTAACTCATAAGTCTTTGCTCCATATCATTCTATAACTTTGTCTCGCAGAAATCTATCGATCTCTATTTCATAAAATTTGTAAAACCGTTCCCAATATTCAGTCATTTCATTTCTGGAAAAAATAGTACTTATAAATCAGAAAAAATTGAAACAACTGTGTTTCCCATCTTCACTTTTTCCCATTTTTGTTTAAAATCATTTTTAAAAACATTTTAAGTTGAAAACTCTTAACTGCTCATTTGTGCTTCTGCCATTCATTTTGGACTTTGGCTTTTTGAGCCACAAGACAATGAAGGTGCATTCTCGGTCGGGTTATGCCAGAATAAATGGCAAGTATATTTATGCCAGGTTAAAGAGGTTTATTTAAAGAAGAGTCTTTGAGAAGAGGTTTAGTGAAAGAATTGCTGGGGTTAGGGTTCTAGCAGAGGAAAGGTTCAGCTGGGTGACTGGTAGAACTATGAAGAGTCAGGGCTGTACAAGAGGCCAGGATTGGAAGTGCAGAGATTTTTGCCATTTGTGGGCTGGGGGACATTGCAGAGACAGGGGGCGTCCGGGGAGGGGGGGGGGGGGAGCTGGGGAGGGGGGGCTGGCGTGGAAATGGAGGGAGTTAGAGACGAGGCTGCGAATTTTAAAATTGAGGCATTACTGTAGTTGGAGCCGATTAGGTGAGTGAACACAGGGTTGCTGCTTGAATGGACCTTGGTGTAAGTTAAGAAATGGGCAGCAGAGCTTTGAATGAGTTCAAGTTTCATGATGGTTCACAGGCGTGAGACTGGCCAGGAGAACATTAGAATAGTTGAGTCTAGTAACAAAGGCATGGATGAGGGTTTCAATATAGTTGAACTGAGGCAGAGGCAGAGATGGTGAATATGAGAGAGGTGGAACTGGGAAGTTGGTAACGGAGACGATTTGGGATCAGAAGCTCATCTCGGAGTCCGATAGAACCCCAAGTTTGCAAACATAGATTGGCTATGACTGTTGCCAGAACAAAATGGCCAAATCATGGCACAATGGTTAGCACTGCTGCCTAACAGCACCAGGACCCGGGTTTGATTCTGACCTTGGGTGGCTGTATGGAGTTTGCATATTCTCCCTGTGTCTGCGTGGGTTTTCTACGGGTCCTCCAGTTTCCTTCTGGAGTCCAAAGATGTGCAGGTTAGGTGGATTGACAATGCTGAATTGCCCCTTAGTGTCCAAAGGTTAGGTGGGCTTACTGGTTAGGGTGGAGGAGTAGGCCTCGGTATGGTCCTCTTTCGGAGGTAGGTGCAGGCCTGATGGGTTGAATGGCCTCCTTCTGCACTGTAGGGATTCTATGATGTTGCAAACTATAGAATCTATGATTCTATGACCAGCTGCAAATCTATTGCCCTCAGGAAGACTAGGACCTGTTGAGATGAGCAGTTTGAGTACAATAGGCATTTTTGTCTCAAGTAGGTCTCCTGTAGCATAATGATTTTTGAGACGTTTGTTTCTCTCTCTCTCTCTTTCTCCCATCCCCACCCCTGGGCCATGTCCATCTTAATGCTGCTGATGAAATTCAAGTTCAAGACCAACAAGCATAAGCAATGGTATTAAGAATAGTATTGACCATTACAGTACTAAAATATACTTAATATATTTGAATTACATAAATCATGACATTTTATTTTCAATTTGCTGCATTTATTGGGATAATCTACTCAAGGGTCTTGATTCCTGTTGTCGAACTTTAGCCATTATACTTGATTGATCGGCTGAAATTACACCAGCTATAAATCATGAAGAGGTATGGAGCATACAAAAAAGTGGCTAGAAAATTGCCACTGAGAAGCCAGTATGAGTTTATGAATCAACCAATTGTGACTGATCAGTTAGGAGTATCAACCAATAGAAATACATACAAAATGAGCAGGTGAACCAACCCACTTGTTGCTTATTGAAAACTTTCATTTGTCATTTATTTTATTCACTTAAGGAACTGAAAAAAGGTTTCAGTCAGAACAAAAATGTTTCTGACATTTTGTCTTTTAAGACCTTTGCTGTGAAGTTTTATGACCATTCCTCAGTCCAGCTCGTGTTTCGACTTTGATTAAACACTCTTTTCGCTCCCTAGAATAGTTGAATGGATTCTGAGAATGTGCAGTTAGTAACGTCTCTCAACCCGTATCTTGCTCTGAGGTGGCATAAAACTAATATTTTAATACTGTGAGGATTTATGATTTTATTTGTTTTTCCCAAAGAAAGTTTTTGTAACAAACTTAGATCACTTTCACGCTGTGATCCCAGGATTTTCCAGGTGCTTCCAGGATCCCACTACTCAGTTGATCTTGCATCCGACATCCCCAGCCCCTCTCTCCTCCCCCACCCTGGCCCCTCCAGTAATTACATAGCTTGAGGCTGTCAAATCAGCACCCACAATAATGCTACTCTGCATATAGTGATGCTATAGATCCTAGCCAAATCAAGATATTTGGGTAATTTTCTTCATCAATCACATTTGGGACTGATTTTGCGCACTTCATTTATATTGTGTATCTATCCTCCGCTCACTACATTTTTGCCAGATAAATAACCCTGCTTTCACTGGAGAGATGTGGCTGTAGTTTGGGCTGTTTGCCTTAAGTCCTGTGATAAGTCAGTCCTGCCTCCAACTCATTAGTTGACACAGCGGGGACTGAGTTTTTGTCATGGAGACGGTAAACAGTAGCCATGTTTGTTTTTAGGAAACTGAGTTAAATTTCAGTTATTTTGCTTGGGGAAAGCCCTAAATTGGTATGGAGACAGATTTCCTGTCCACTTAGAGCCGGTGAGGAGGGAGGTTCGTCAGATGAAACATGGCACTCATTAGCACACCCATGGCAGCCACCACTGAGGCTGCTGGTTGTCCTGAGGGAGAGATCTGTGGTTTGTGCCAAAATCTGTCGCTGCACCAGAGGGAAGTGAGATGTCTCGGGGGAGCCGGAGTCCTAGCACCTGAGGCAGGGCAGACATTTGCTTCATCATTGCTGACCTGGATCTAATGCTGGAAGCTGTGAGGGAGAGGAGGAATGCTGTCCTCCAGGAGGGTGGCAGGAGGAGGCCACCTTTTTCTACAGCAGGGGTATTCATCTGTATGTTGCCATCTCCCTCCGCTTCCTCTTCCTCCTCTTCCACCTCTTTCTGTCCTCAAACAACTGTCTCCTTTCAAGGCCTCATTGTCCTAAAGGTCCACATCTTTCTGGAAGGGTTACATTAGGGAGAGTGCAGCAGACCACCACAATGGCCAAGACCCTTGCAGGAGGTTACCTGACTGGTCCAGGCACTGGCAGCGCATCATCAGTAGCTGGATGATCTGTTCAGTAGTTTTGCCCTACTGAACAAGTTGCATTGGTCGTATCGTCTCTGTGCCTCTTTCTGGGGCTCCTGAAGAAGGGTCACTTGTCCTCTGTGATCCATCCAAATACTTAGAGTTTAGAGTGAAGATCTGAGGCAGCCTGGACTGGCAGGAGATGAAGAAAACATGGCAGTGGCCAAGAAAGCGAGTGCAGTCATCTAGTGAGCTCTTGTGGTAGCAGATCAGTTGGACGTTGAGAGAATGGAAGCTCATACTGGCCAGCTGCTGGATGCCTTGATAGCCATATGGGTGTAATCAATAATGCCCTGCGCCTGGGGGAATTAAGCAATGGAGGCGAAACAGAGTTTCCTTTATCTGAGGCCATATTGTTGTTGAACAAATGTGCTCTCCAGCTCTGGCAAAGACAGCATCAGTGACCAGCGTGATGAAGTGGTATCGGTTTTGAGATGGCACTGGGTCGACATCTGATCTGTGGCCAGAGGTAGAAGTGAAGAAGTTCAAGTTTGAAGTGCCTTTGATGGCCACTGGCAGGGCACAGCGACCAATGCTGTGAGGTTCATGGTTATCTTCAGGTACCTCTGTTTTCGGCGGTCAATTCTGTGTTGAGGATTTGGTGTCCATTGCATTCGTGCCCTTTTTTCCCCTCCCATGCTCTCCCGATACCTGGCGTTCTGCACTTCTGAGAAAGGTGTTGCCCCTCATTGCCATTGGGACCAAAATCTGAGAGCCGTGCCCTCATTACCAGCTGGAATCTTGTTTTTGAACCACGGACGTATAGGGCGCAATTTACCTGCCACGTCCCTCCAGAACCGGTACGGGACACGGATGCTAGATCCCGGGAGAGGTCTCTTACCAGGATTCCTGATGGCCATTACGCCTCACGTGATCTAATGAGATCTTGCGATCCGGATCCCGCACACAATGGGTAGGACCCAGGCTCTCAGAGTTAAGTGAGCTTAAAAGCCCACCTAACTATGTCTATGCTGGATCGAATGGCCACCCAGCATCTACCGGCCCCGTCGAGGAGACCACGCTGGGCACTGTTTAGCACTGGTTCCCACTGTCAGAGTGCCAGGCTGACAGTGCCAAGGTACCAGGCTGACATTTTTCCCACACCAGGGATCAAGCCCGACAGTGCCATGCCTGTGAGGTGAGGCCCAAGGATACCGTTATAGGTGAGTTGGGACATTGAGTGGGGAGGGGCGTCCGAGGGCCACGTTGAGGGGTCGAGAGATCAGGGCGCCATTTAAAAATGGCATCCTGATCTCTTTCTGCAGTGAGAATCTCTGCTCATCGGAGCTCCGCAGTGCAGAAAATGAGGCTAAGTGTGCCCCGGGGGAGGGGGCTGGTGTTCCCCGCCGGTTGCTAAAATAATAACAAAGTGCTGGGAACGACCCCGCTAATCCCGCCCAGAACGAACTCTGACTTATTTTAATTAAATCATTGCCAAGGTTTCCTTGGCAGCCTTGAGCCTTGACTCCTACTCTTCTGCCCGCACAATACTGGAGGATTACCAACCCCTTTCAAGCATGGGTGCTGTGTGCTCACACTTCCTGCCGCCTGTGCAAGTGTCTTACCAACTGACAGTCCCCCTTTCCCTGCTGATCCTATTATGGGGCTAATGCCCTGGAGTAGCCGTGGCCGATTCCTCATTCTGCACCTACACCCCTTTAGAAGGCATGGGTAACTAGTTTGTCCCCTTAAAATTTTTATCTTGAAGCCCCGACAAGCTTTTACAGGGCTGGTTTAGTTCAGTGGGCTAGACAGCTGATTTGTGATGCAGAACAAGACCAGCAGCGCGGGTTCAATTCCCGTACCAGCTTACCTGAATATGCGCCGAAATGTGGCGACTAGGTGCTTTTCACAGTAACTTCACACTTGTGACAATAAAAGATTATTAGAATTTACAGTGCAGAAGGAGGCCATTCGGCCCATCGAGTCTGCACCGGCTCTTGGAAAGAGCACCCTACCCAAGGTCAACACCTCCACCCTATCTCCATAACCCAGTAACCACACCCAACACTAAGGGCAATTTTGGACACTAAGGGCAATTTATCATGGCCAATCCACCTAACCTGCACATCTTTTGGACTGTGGGAGGAAACCGTAGCACCCGGAGGAAACCCACGCACACACGGGGAGGATGTGCAGACTCCGCATAGACAGCGACCCAAGCCGGAATCGAACCTGGGACCCTGGAGCTGTGAAGCAATTGTGCTATCCACAATGCTACCGTTCTGCACGGTGTCAATTGGCACTAATGGGGAGGAAATAGGATTTTTGATACGATTTCTGTGACTGATGTCACACGACCACCGATATGTTAAGAAGTCTTGCGCACGGCATGCGTTTATGCAGCCGTCACAACCACCCCTCTGAGGTCTTGGCTGGTTGAAGGCTTCCAGGGTGCTGCATAGAATTGTAAATTCTATGATAACGTCCACATCTCATAATCTACATCTGGGAAGGTTGTTTGGAGTGAGGAGCTTGCTGGTTCAATTTGGCATTTCACATCGGCTGCACACATCGGCTGCCTCTTCACTGGTGGAACTGATGAGGGACCGGTATTGCCAATTCCCCACCAAGAGTTAAAATTCTCCCTCAGTGTACCCAAACAGGTGCCAGAGTGTGGCGACTAGGGACTTTCAACAGTAACTTCATTGCAGTGTTAATATAAGCCTATTTGTGACAATAAAGATTATTATTATTACCTGTGTGTACAAGTAATGAGAAAAAAGGGCTATACATCAAACATGACCAACTATGTTGATTGCACATAGAATGTGTTTATTTTAGAATTCTAATCATTCTATTACTTTTATCAGTAAGTAAAAATTCAGATCGCGTCTCTAACAGCATTTCCATTTGGTATTTTTGAAAATGATCTGAATACAAACTTGGTGATGAACTAACTATTAAATATAGCTGGATCTCTTTTTATCACGTTTTAAATTCAGAAAGTAAACTAACCTGCCAGACTTTCCTTATTCCAAATTATTTTTTTTCTTTCTGCACAAAATTTAAAAACAAGAGTTGCATTTTGAAACCTTCTCAGGCAGACAGCCTCTAATTACTGCCATCTGTGTTTAGTTGATGGTTTGAAAATGTGAATGTTATAATTAGTAGAGAGAAAGAGAGCTGGTCAGGGACGTGTCTATGTACCAACCACTCAAGTCAATAGTGTAGAGATTTGAGTGTTGCTTCCTCTGCTCCATCCCAATAAGGCAAATGTCCTCTGACTCTCCTAATGGCAACAGAATTCACCCATGAGGCAACTTGACTACATAACTCCCTCTGCCACAGTGATGAAGACCAAAGAACCTCCTGTGCTGCAGTTTTATGCTGAATTCTGCTTCTTGTGCTACCAAATGCCAAAACTCTTCCTTTGTGGTGACAAAGCCCAAAATTGCCTCATGCAGTTAATCCTGAGCCTTCATGCTGAATGTTGTGAAACACCATCTATCTACCTCAAACTTTGGCACTTTGCAAAACATTTTGCTGTATACTCAGTTTTGAAAGTACATTGGATTTTAAAAGAAAAATCTAAATGGAGGAATAAATAGAAGATAATTGGGTTTTCACAGAATAATGGCTAGTCCCAGAGCTCGATCCTCTGGATCACTGTTTGTACTAAAAATAGAGTTTGACTTTCTCAGCCAAGATCAATCAGGGCTCTGATGGTATGTGCTGCCTGCCATTCACAGCCCACTTGATAGAAAGCAACACATATCTTGGTCTTAATGAGCAATGCCACAGAAAATATGACATCATTCTACCTTTCCCTTAACGAAACACACTTATTTCTCTCTACCATGCTCTCAAATTTTGGAATTAGGCCTAATGGTATGCAGCCAATCAAGAGGGTGAATGAGCAATGCATATACTGCAAACTGACTTGAAAGTTCAACATTTCAAAGGGAATTCAGTAAAGTTTGACTTGTTGGTGACAATGGAAAAATAGGTAAATGTTTAATTTCTATAGTTTTCCTGCAGTAATAGGAAGCAGGTATTTGATGACTTGTCCATTGTTAGTGATAGGGAAGTGGAGGGGCTGTGGTGAGCCACGTATGGCTACGTAAAGCTTTTGTATATATATTCTACTGTTCTATTAGTATTGTTATCTCCACTGTTGTATATACTTATTGTTATTGCTGTTCTGTTATTGGTTGTTGCTGTTGTACTGTTGGAATGTTATTATTGGTGCTGCTGTTGACTCCGCCTGTGGCTCCGCCCAGCTGTGGAGGTATAAAGCCTGTTGACCTGGGTCGGCCTGCAGTGCAGGAGGAGCTACAGGTCGGCACATATTTAGCTTATTAAAGCATCGGTTCACTGCTTCTCAGCATCTCGTCTGAATTGATGTCGATCAATTTAATAAGCTAAAATTTTGATAATGGATGCTGCCCTCAAACCTGGACGTCTCGAACTGGACCCACAGGCCGCTGAAGCGCCAGCTATGTTTAAGCATTGGCTCAGCTGCTTTGAGGCCTACCTCGAATCCTCGACTGCTGCGGTTTCCCCGGCACTCAAGCAACGTCTCCTCAACGCCCGGGTGAGCCACCGGATCTTCCAGTTAATCCGAGATGCGGGCTCGTATACGGAGGCTGTAGATATACTCAAGGGACAGTTTGTAAGGCCAGTCAACGAGGTCCTCGCCCGACACCTCCTCACCACGCGGCGTCAGCGCCAGGGTGAGTCGCTCGCAGAGTATCTTCGTGAGTTGAGGGTACTAGCCCGCAGTTGTAACTGCCTGGCGGTATCTGCATCGGAGCATTCGGAGCTAATGATTCGGGACACTTATGTGGCTGGAGTCCGGTCCAGCTATGCCCGGCAGCGCCTCCTCGAGAAAGGGGCTCTCGACCTCAAGGCGACAGTGAAGCTGGCGACCTCATTAGAAGTGGCTTTCCAGAGCCTCGAGGCCTTCCCGTCCGACGACGCGGCATCCTCGGGGACGTCAGAGGCAAAGCCATCACCCGACCCAGGCGTATCTCACTCCTGCGCCGTAAGGCTGCCGGCCAGCTCCGGAGGACCTTGCTGTTATTTCTGCTGGCAGGGCCAGCATCCCCGGCAGCGCTGCCAGCACGCTGCCAGTATGGGCGGGAGTAGCTCAAACAGGAGGTGGAAGCTGTGCAGGTGGCAGCCTGCAGCACGCAGCGCTGTGTGTAATGAGTGCGGCAGGAAAGGTCATTTTGTGAAGGTATGTCTGAGCCGCTCTAAAGCCCAAAATCAAAAGCCAGTCGGCCTGAGGCTCATAGACCCCACAACGTGGCATCGTGCCTGCCAGGCCCGCCCCCTTCCGATGCGTCATCCGCCGCGTGCGACCCGCGGAGGACGCCATTTTGGTCGTCGGCGTCGACGCGGCCCGCCACGTGCGACCAGTGGGCACCGCCATCTTGGCCGACATCATCGACACCGCCATTTTGTGATCACCGCTGCCGCCACAGATAGTCCTTCGCATTACCTCAGCTCGGTCCAGCTCGACCAGTCCCGGCCTTACCATCTGCAAAATTCGATGATGGCTGTCAAACTCAACTGGCAGGAGGCGTCCTGCCTCTTCAATTCCGGGAGCACAGATAGTTTTGTCCATCCGGATATGGTAAAGCACTGCGCCCTCCAGGTCCTCCCCGTCTCGCAGACTATATCCCTCGTGTCCGGTTCGCACTCCGTACAGATCCGGGTGTATTGCGTCGCAAACCTGTCAATACAAGGCGTAGAGTACACTAACTTTAAGCTCTACGTCCTCCCTCATCTCTGCACTCCCCTCCTGCACGGGTTAGATTTCCAGTGCAACCTCAGAAGCCTAACACTAAAATTCGGGGGACCCCTGCCCCCTCTCACGATCTGTAGCCCACAACCCTGAAGATCGCCCCTCCCTCGCACTTCGCAAACCTCACCCCAGACTGTAAGCCCGTCGCCACCCGGAGCAGACGGTACAGTGCTCAGGACAGGGCCTCCATCAGGTCAGAGGTTCAGCGGCTCCTGGGGGAAGGGATTATCGAGGCCAGCAACAGCCCCTGGAGAGCGCAAGTGGTAGTCGTCCGGACCAGGGAAAAGAACCGGATGGTAGTCGACTACAGTCAGACGATCAACCGGTACACGCAGCTCGATGCGTACTCCCTCCCACGCATATCTGATATGGTCAATCAGATTGCGCAGCATCGAGTCTTTTCTACGGTAGATTTGAAGTCTGCGTACCACCAGCTCCCTATCCGGCCGGAAGGACGCCAGTACACTGCCTTCGAGGCAGATGGCCGCCTCTTCCATTTCCTCAGGGTCCCCTTCGGCGTCACCAATGGGGTTTCGGTCTTCCAACGAACAATGGACTGAATGGTGGACCAGTACGGGCTGCGGGCCACATTCCTGTACTTGGATAATGTCACCATCTGCGGCCATGACCTGCAGGACCATGACGCAAACCTAGACAAATTCCTCCGCACTGCCCGACTCCTTAATTTAACCTACAATAAGGAGAAATGCGTTTTCCGCACAACCCGGCTAGCCATCCTCGGCTATGTCGGGGAAAACGGTGTCCTAGGGCCCGACCCCGACCACATGCGCCCCCTTCTCCAGCTCCCCCTTCCCCACTGCCCCAAGGCCCTGAAACGATGCCTGGGGTTTTTCTCGTATTATGCCCATTGGGTCCCCAACTACGCCGACAAGGCCCGCCCACTCATTAAGTCCACCATTTTTCCCTGACGGCTGAGGCCCGCTTGGTTTTCAACCGCATCAGAGCCGACATTGCCAAGGCCACGATGCACGCTGTGGATGAATTCCTTCCATTCCAGGTGGAGAGCAATGCGTCTGACTTTGCCCTGGCCGCTACCCTCAACCAGGCAGGAAGGCCTGTCGCCTTTTTTTCCCGTAACGTCCATTCCTCCGAGATTCGACGCTCCTCCGTCGAGAAGGAGGCCCAGGCCATTGTGGAAGCTGTGCGACACTGGAGGCATTACCTGGCCGGCAGGAGATTTACTCTCCTCACAGACCAATGGTCAGTTGCCTTCATGTTTAATAACACGCAGCGGGGCAAGATTAAGAACGACAAGATTTTGCGGTGGAGAATCAAACTCTCCACCTATAACTACGACATCTTGTATCGCCCTGGGAAGCTCAACGAGCCCCCAGATGCCCTGTCCAGCGGTATATGCGCCAGCGCGCAAACAGACCGGTTACGGGCCATCCACAATGACCTCTGTCACCTGGGGGTCACCCGGCTTCTTCACTTCGTCAAGGCCCGCAACCTGCCCTACTCCACTGATAATGTCAGGGCTGTGACCAGGGATTGCCAAATCTGTGCAGAATGCAAGCCGCACTTCTATCGGCCGGACAAGGCTCACCTGTTGAAGGCCTCCCGCCCTTTTGAACGCCTCAGCATGGACTTCAAAGGGCCACTCCCCTCAACTGACTGTAATGTGCACTTTCGCAACGTTGTTGATGAGTACTCCCGTTTCCCATTTGCAATCCCTTGTCCTGATATGTCCTCTGCCACTGTCATCAAGGCCCTGCGCAGTATTTTCTCCCTGTTTGGTTTCCCCGCCTATATACATAGCAATCGGGGCTCCTCTTTTATGAGTGAGGAGCTGTGTCAGTACCTGCTCGGTAAGGGCATCGCCTCGAGCATGATTACCAGCCACAACCCCTAGGGGAACGGGCAGGTGGATAGGGAGAATACTACGGTCTGGAAGGCCGTCCTTCTGACCCTACGGTCTAGAAGTCTCCCAGTCTCCCGCTGGCAGGAGGTCCACCCTGATGCGCTCCACTCCATCCGGTCGCTTCTGTGTACTGCCACAAACGAGACCCCTCACAACCGTCTATTTGTCTTTCCCAGGACGTCGATCTCCAGGGTCTCGCTCCCGGCCTGGTTAAAGAAACCTCGGCCGGTCCTCCTAAGGAAACACGTGAGGAGCCATATGTCCTATCCCCTGTTCAAGCGGGTTCAGCTTCTCCACGCGAACCCTCAGTACGCGTATATGGCACACCGCGATGGACGACAGGACACAGTCTCCCTCAGGGACCTGGCTCCCGCAGGTACCCCTGCGCCCATTATCACCGCGCCCCTCCCAGCCACTTCCCCACCCACTTCCCCACCTACGCCTTCACCAACATCTCCCACAGGGTCCTTTAGCCCTGTCTCTGCGTCGTCACCGTATCCGGGACCCTGTTGTGTGGACGATGTGCTCCCAGAGCCAAAGATTTTTACGCCAGTGTCCACTCCGCAGCCGGAGCAGAGGCGTTCGCAGCGAACAATTCATCCTCCTGTGACACTGAACTTATGAGTCCCTTTCACCCCCGCCGGACTTTTTTTTAACAGTGTGTGAATGTGGTGAGCCACATATGGCTACGTAAGGCTGTTGTATATATGTTCTACTGTTCTATTAGTATTGTTATCTCCACTGTTGTATATACTTATTATTATTGCTGTTCTGTTATTGGTTGTTGCTGTTGTACTGTTGGAATGTTATTATTGGTGCTGCTGTTGACTCCGCCTGTGGCTCTGCCCAGCTGTGGAGGTATAAAGCCTGTTGACCTGGGTCGGCCTGCAGTGCAGGAGGAGCTACAGGTCGGCACATATTTAGCTTATTAATGCATCGGTTCACTGCTTCTCAGCATCTCGTCAGAATTGATGTCTATCAGGGGCGTGTCCAGTTTGGTGGAGCTATCAGTCGTGGCTCCATTGGTAGAACTTGCGAGAAGGTTGTCAGTTAAAGTTACACTCCAGAGACTCAAGCACATCATCCCGGCTGACATTTTAGCACAGTACCACGGTGTGCTGGTCATAGGTAGCTTTTTTTGGATTGAGCTTTGTCTGGCCTCTCAGGTGGATGTAAAAGTTCCTGTGGTATTACCTTGAAGAAGAACAGAAAAGTTTCCATGGGTATTGTTTAGTAATTCAGTTTGTCTGAAGAATCGCTGGGATGCACAAGGCATTTGGCTTTAAACTGAGTGCAGATTTGTTCTGTTGGAAGAGGCCTGCTATTATCTCATCCGGCATTTGTCAGGAAGTGATTTTTACTTCAGCTGGTAGAAATACATTTCTTATCCAATTTAATCAAACGTGCCCATGGTGGAGATCTATTATTGACCCTGTTGCCACTTGCTGTACATGTCATTGCAATCAAAAGAATGAAATTGCATTATCAGAGTGTTCCTTTGCACTTTACAGGCAGTGAATTACTTTGTAAATTCACCATTAGGCAACCAATTTGCACATGACAAAAATCTCAACAGTAAATTAGTAAATCACCAGCTAAACTGTTTTTGGTGCTGTTGGTTGGGGCAATACTATTGGCCCAGGCTCCTTTATTGTTCTTTAAATTGTGCCATGTGTGCTTTCCAAAGGGTCCCTGATCTTAATATCTCACTAGAGAGAGGTACACATCTTATAATGTGGCACAGCCGTCAGTGTTTGTGCTTGAGACCTGAAATAAGGCTTCGGCCGATGGCTTTCTGACTCTGAGGCGAGAGTGCACTGGTTACTTGTGGAAATAATTGGAAGCAGAGGCCGCAGTTGTCCTATTTGACTTGGGATTTCCCAACATTGAAAATCAAAGAGCAAAACAGCAGCTGTGTACATCTGCCCTTGAGATGGAAAAGTAACCTCCTGCACTTTGACATGACTGGAGCCCTTCAGTATGCTGTGGTGTGGGAGATAATTACCTGAAAGGGTTTTTACAGGATTGTTGTGATGTGTTTACACTTTAGGCTCCTGAGATTCTTTTGTTTTACTGCCCAGTCCTCCAACCTCATTCACCTTATTGTATTTGTGAGGTTTTATGGAAGTGACACTTTGCACAAGGTGTAGTGCTGCTTGGGGAGAACTGGAGGATGTTGGCACATTGAGACAAAAGTGATGAGGAGTTTCATCTATGACATGGTTGCATGCAATGCCAGAATATTTGTTTGCGAAAGATCTCTTTTATACTATTAGTTCATTATTCAGAGGAGCAGTCGGAATAGGAGTGGACTAATCAACCCTCAAGCCTGTTCCATCATTTAATGAGATCATGGCCAATATATATTTTATCGCCATTTATCTGCCTTGGTTCCCTGACCCTCAATATCCTTGACTAATAACAAGATCTCTGACTTGAATTTTCTTTTGTAAATATGTTTATAGAAAATGTTTCACTATAAACAAAATAATATTAAATTAACCCAAGTTACAATATCAAACAAGACAGACAAGCAGGGCAGCACGGTGGCGCAGTGGTTAGCACTGGCGCCTCATGGCGCCAAGGTCCCAGGTTCGATCCCGGCTCTGGGTCACTGTCCATGTGGAGTTTGCACATTCTCCCGTGTATGCGTGGGTTTCGCCCCCACAACCCAAAGATGTGCAGGGTAGGTGGATTGGCCACACTAAATGCCCCATAATTAGAAAAATGAATTGGGTACTCTAAATTTTTTTTAAAACAAGACAGACAAGCAAAAGCACAAGATGTCCGGTAGCTTTTATGTGGTTATATAGGTACAAAACAGGCTTTCTGATAAGTTAAAATCAGGAGAAAAACATTTATTCACACAACACACAAAATGTAAACACAACAAAACACACACTCCCTCAAATACACAGACACACAAGAAAAAATGTATTTTACAGACGAGGCATGCACTTGGGAATAACAAGAAACAGATCACATGTTTCAATTAGTCCTTTAGGATTAAATTGCCATGGGTCCTCTTTTGTGCTTCTTTGAAGGTGAATGGAAGTTGGAAATCTCTGGGTTTCCCCTGTAGAAAAGAAAAATACTTTTTGCAGGTGAAATCCAATTAGTTCCTCTTTCCCTCCCTCAGTTCACTGAGACGCATAAATGCCTTTGGCCTTGCTGGAAAATGGTCCCTCTTGTGTCCTGCTGGTCTTTAGTCTAGCTTGTCGTTAGACTCTCCCTGGGGTAATGAGTTATCTCTGGTCATTATTGATCATGCGACCACGCAATATTTTCCACACAGATGGTACAATGTTCGACAGAACAGAGAATGAATGGTGGATGTTCACACCTCCTTGTGATAAATTGGTTTCTGCCCACCTCTTTGTGTCTGGGGAAGGACATTGAATTTGAGTTGCGTAAATATCCAAAAAAGGAGCTGTAAATTCACAAGTAGTTTCGTATCTAGAATGCCTAGGAGGTTACTCCATCCATAGATATTTACATTATACTGACTTTTAGAAGACACAAGTTAGTTCCTTGTCTGTGCAGAGATCACAAAAGGTCACACGGACCCTGCACTCTATCCTGGGTCCACGTGAAATCTGCATATGCCATGTTGATCTTGTTTTTAAAAAAGGAAAAATATCCATTATATTCCTGTGCATACGTGCTGAACATGACACATTAATGTTGAGGGAAGATGGTTAGAGTGTCAGCCCATAAGCACAAGAAACTAAGTGTGTACAATCCTAGCTCCTCAGCACAGCCTCTGGAACAGGCAAGCTTTAAGTATCACTTGAAACATAGAGAATGTATAGTGCAGAAACATTATATTCAGGCCAATAGGTCCATGCTGGTGTTTAGTTTCCACACAAGCTTGTGCAATCAACATAACCTTCTATTTCTTTCCTGTTTATGCATGTCCCATTAAGTTGGGAGGGGAGATAAATTGCGGAGTATGAAGTGAGGCACTGCATTGGGTAAATGGGACCTCCTCTTGTGCAAGGATGAGCCTGATACAGCTTAAGGTGGTTCACAGGGTGCATATGACTCGGGCGAGAATGAGTTGGTTCTTTCAGGGGGTAGCAGATGAGTGTGAGAGATGTGGGCGGGGGCCAGCGAATCACGCGCATATTTTTGGGGATTTTGGAAAATTGGGAAGATTTTTTGCGGGAGTCCCACCAATCGGCGGGCCAGCCTCTCTGGCTGGGGGCCTCCTTCCCTACTCGCCGGCCCCTGTAGCCCTGCGCCATGTTGCGTTGGGGCCGGCGCGTTGAAGGAGGCCACGGCGCATGCGCGTTGGCGCCGGTGCCACTGCGCATGCGCGGATCCCGCGGTGCACAGTTCACGCCGGGATCGGCAGCTGGAGCGGCATGAACCACTCCAGCACCGTGCTGGCCCCCGTAGGGGCCAGAATTAGTCCTGGCAGCGGTCCATTCACGCCGTCGTAAAATGCGATGGCGTTCACAACGGTGTGGACACTCTGCCGTGGGATTAGAGAATCCCGCCCCCTCCCCCTCCATTGACAAGCAGCGGGAAGACAATATCCTGCCACCAGGAAATGGCACGCCACCGAGAAACAGCGACTGGGGCACCAGAGAATCCTGCCAATGCTGTCAAAGCATTTAATCCTGCATTCATTAGGACAGATTCACAAGAAAGCCAATTTTAAACAGAACAACAATTTATACGGCACAGGGAGAGCTGGTTGGCAAGTGAACTCAGATTGAGAGAAAATTTCCATGGAGAATGCACCATGGAACAGTAAACTGCAGCTTTTATTTAAATTCAAACCAGGCAAGTCAACGCTGATTGGTCAAGACAGTGACATGGGAATGAATCGGGGTTTCGCCCAAACGTTTGTTTAGTTGAAAAAGGTGCAATGCATGGACATGCTGATCCTGTTTACAAAGAACAGAGCCATGTGTGTGAAAACATATATATAGCTTCTAACAAGCAGAAGTTCACCAAACTGTGAGCCCAATTAATAATCTTTTATTCTTAGCACAATCAGGATTGTTTATCAAGTGCTGCCCACTGACAGAATCAATTCTAACATTGGACACTATGTTCTGAGTTTTGCAAGCACAGACTGGTTGGGTACAGTCAGTTCTTTGGCTGTTGTGAACAGCTAAAGGAATGTGCTGTTTAATGCAATTCACTAGTCTAGTGGATTGGCCACGCTAAATTGCCTCTTATTTGTTAAAAAAAAAGGATTGGGTACTCTGAATTAATTAAAAACAAATCTGAGTCTCATCTAGTGGTTTGGTAGGCGGATGGGTCTGCAGTTTGATGATGCTGGCTTGCATGCCAGCCCCAGCCATAATCCCGACCTTGAGCTGTTTTAGGTTCAAGGATGGATCAACTACATGCCAGCAATGGCGGACAGCCAATTGAGACCAGCTTTTTTTTAAGGGGTCTATTAAAGACATGTTCCCACATCAAGTGGGATCTTCAGTCGGAAATGCAGGC
Organism: Scyliorhinus torazame; assembly: GCF_047496885.1. Lineage (NCBI taxonomy): Eukaryota > Metazoa > Chordata > Chondrichthyes > Carcharhiniformes > Scyliorhinidae > Scyliorhinus > Scyliorhinus torazame. The sequence continues at coordinate 188,600,991 of NC_092713.1, forward strand.
AGCCCACATTGACTTGGATCATGTTCAGGCCAAACCGGTGTGCTCAGGGAGGGAAAGGATGGTTTGGGGAGCCTGCCGAATCATGCAAGGGATCCACTCCCTCCCCTGGACCTATAATGGCTGACGAGCGATAGTTGCTGACAGCTATGGGTCCTAAAAGCATAATAAATGCAGTACTTGCTGTGTCTGCCTTCAGATCAGCAGCTGGTGCTACGTTCAGCCAGTTTGCAAGGCTCTTTACACAGTTTGTTCTTTGTCTACCTCGAACACTTTTACCATAATTCTTTCCCATCAGCATGAATTCTTATCATGTGCCCAAGAAATTATAACTGTCTCTCCCTGATCTTGGGCAGCAGAGTTCTTTTTTTTCTCAGATTTTACCAGCATTGCAAATATATTTCTCCTAAAGCAAGGAGACCAAACCTGTAAACGGTACTCTAGTGTGGTCTGACCAATGCCCTGTACAATTGCAACAAGATTTCCCAACATTTGCTCCATCCCCTTGCAATACAAGTCAACATTTAATTTGCCTTCCTAATTACTTGTTGTGGCTGCATGCTTTTATTTTGTGATTTCCTCTGTACTGTAACATACTGCAATCTCTCTCCATTTAAATATTTTCCTGTTTTTTGTGTTCTTCCTGCCAAAGTGGATAACCCTGCATTTTCTTACATTATACTACATCTGCCAAATTTTTAGGTACTCGTGTAGCCCATTTATATCTCATTGCAGACTCTTTGTATCTTCCCCACAACTTGCTTTCTGAGCTATCATTGTATCATCAGCAAATTTGGTTACAATCTGTCACACTCTTCATCCAAGTCATTAATATAGATCGTCAATGATTCAGACCACAGCAACAATCCCTGTAGCACTCAACTAATTTCAGATTGCCAACCTGAAAATGACCATTTATCCCGATGTTCTGTTTCCTGTTTTTAAAAAAAAAAAAATTTTATTGAGGTTTTCACAAAATATCAACAACAGAACGAAAAAGGAACCCAATAGAACTAAATACAGAACAAAATAAAACAACCCCTGTGCCCCCCCTCCCCCTATACATAAGTAATACATTTTTTTATTTTAAAAAAATATATATTTTATTCAAGTTTTTTGGCCAAACATAACAATACGTAGTGTTTCTTTTACACAGCAATAAAGCAATATAAATAACCGTGGCCAGTTTTAAACAAATAAATAAGTAATATATAAACAAAAACAAAAAACTAAACTAAATGGCAACTGCCTTGTCCAAAATAAATACTCTCCAAAAATACAGTCCAGCAATCCAATATACAATTACATATACCAAACATATACAATAACATCCCTGAGAGTCCGTCCGATTCCTTCCCCCCCCCCCCTCCCCCCTGGGTTGCTGCTGTTATCTACTTCTTTTCCATTCCCTCTATCTTTCTGTGAGGTAGTCGATGAACGGTTGCCACCGCCTGGTGAACCCCTGAGCCGAACCCCTTAACACGAACTTAATCCGTTCTAACTTTATGAACCCTGCCATATCGTTTATCCAGGTCTTCACCCCCGGGGGTTTGGCTTCCTTCCACATTAACAATATCCTGCGCCGGGCTACAAGGGACACAAAGGCCAACACATCAGCCTCTCTCGCCTCCTGCACTCCCGGCTCTTCTGCAACCCCAAATATAGCCAACCCCCAGCTTGGTTCGACCCGGACCCCCACCACCTTTGAAAGCACCTTTGCCACCCCCACCCAGAACCCCTGTAGTGCCGGACATGACCAGAACATGTGGGTGTGATTCGCTGGGCCTCTCGAGCATCTCGCACACCTATCCTCTACCCCAAAAAATTTACTAAGCCGTGCTCCAGTCATATGCGCCCTGTGTAGCACCTTAAATTGTATCAGGCTTAGCCTGGCATACGAGGATGATGAGTTTACCCTACGTAGGGCATCAGCCCACAGCCCCTCCTCAATCTCCTCCCCCAGTTCTTCTTCCCATTTCACTTTCAGCTCATCTACCATGATCTCCCCCTCGTCCCTCATCTCCCTGTATATGTCCGCCACCTTACCGTCCCCCACCCATGTCTCTGAGATCACTCTATCCTGCACTTCCTGTGTCGGGAGCTGCGGGAATTCCCTCACCTGTTGCCTCGCAAAAGCCCTCAATTGCATATACCGAAATGCATTCCCTTGGGGCAACCCATATTTCTCCCTCAGCGCTCCCAGACTCGCAAACGTCCCATCTACAAATAGATCTCTTAATTGTACTACCCCAGCTCTTTGCCATGCTCCAAATCCCCCATCCATTCTCCCCGGAACGAACCTATGATTGTTTCTTATCGGGGACCGCACCGAAGCTCTCGTCCCTCCCCTATGCCGTCTCCACTGCCCCCAAATTCTCAATGTAGCCATCACCACCGGGCTTGTGGTGTATTTCTTTGGTGAGAACGGCAACGGCGCCGTCACCATTGCTTGCAGGCTAGTCCCCCTGCAGGACGCCCTCTCCAATCTCTTCCACGCCTCTCCCTCCCCTTCTCCCATCCACTTACACACCATTGAAACATTGGCGGCCCAGTAGTACTCACTTAGGCTCGGTAGTGCCAGCCCCCCCCCCCCCCGTCCCTACTACGCTGCAAGAATCCCCGCCTCACTCTCGGGGTCTTCCCAGCCCACACAAAACTCATAATGCTCTTCTCAATTCTTTTGAAAAAAGCCTTCGTGATCACCACCGGGAGGCACTGGAACACAAAAAGGAATCTCGGGAGGACCACCATTTTAACCGCCTGCACCCTACCTGCCAACGACAGGGACACCATGTCCCATCTCTTGAAATCCTCCTCCATCTGTTCCACCAACCGTGTTAAATTAAGCCTATGTAATGTACCCCAATTCTTGGCTATCTGGATCCCCAGGTACCGGAAGTCCCTTGTTACCTTCCTCAACGGTAAAGCCTCTATCTCTCTGCTCTGCCCCCCCCAGATGCACCACAAATAGCTCACTTTTCCCCATGTTCAGTTTATACCCTGAAAAATCCCCAAACTCCCCAAGTACCCGCATTATCTCTGGCATCCCCTCCGCCGGGTCCGCCACATATAGCAACAAATCATCCGCATACAGAGATACCCGGTGTTCTTCTCCCCCCCTAAGTACTCCCCTCCACTTCCTGGAACCCCTCAGTGCCATGGCCAGGGGTTTAATCGCCAATGCAAACAATAACGGGGACAGAGGGCATCCCTGCCTCGTCCCTCTATGGAGCTGAAAATAGTCAGACCCCCGTCCATTCGTGATCGCCATCGGGGCCCTATACAGCAACTGTACCCACCTGATATACCCGACCCCAAAGCCAAATCTCCTCAACACCTCCCACAAATAATCCCACTCCACTCTATCAAATGCTTTCTCGGCATCCATCGCCACCACTATCTCCGCTTCCCCCTCTGGTGGGGGCATCATCATTACCCCATAGCAGCCTCCGTATATTTGTATTTAGCTGTCTCCTCTTCACAAACCCAGTTTGGTCCTCATGAACCACCCCCGGGACACAATCCTCTATCCTCATTGCCATTACCTTGGCCAGAATCTTAGCATCCACATTCAGGAGGGAAATGGGCCTGTATGACCCGCATTGCAGCGGGTCTTTTTCCTTCTTTAGGAGGAGCGATATCGTTGCCTCTGACATAGTCGGGGGCAGCTGCCCCCTTTCCCTCGCCTCATTAAAGGTTCTCATCAGTAGCGGGGCCAGCAAATCCAAATATTTCTTATAGAATTCAACTGGGAATCCGTCTAGTCCCGGGGCCTTCCCCGCCTGCATGCTTCCAATCCCTTTCACTACTTCCTCCGTCTCAATCTGTGCTCCCAGCCCCACTCTCTCCTGTTCCTCCATAAGTAATAAATTAACACCCCGAGTGAACACAAAGCAAACATAGCAAATATATACACCCCCACAGATCCCCCAGTCGAAACAAACAAAAATAAAATAGAGCCCCCCCCCCCCCCCCCCCCCCCGCCCCCGGGTTGCTGCTGCTGCTGACCATTGTCTACCGTTCTGCCAGGAAGCCCAAGATCGATTGTCACCGCCTGAAGAACCCTTGTACCAATCCCCTTAAGGCGAATTTCACCCTCTCCAATTTAATAAACACCGCCATATCGTTGATCCAGGATTCCACGCTTGGGGGCCTCGCATCCTTCCACTGAAGAAGAATCCTTCGCCGGGCTACCAGGGACGCAAAGGCCAGAATACCGGCCTCTTTCGCCTCCTGCACTCCCGGCTCCCCTGCAACCCCAAATATTGCGAGCCCCCAGCTCGGTTTGACCCTGGATCCTACCACCCCCGACACCGTCCTCGCTACGCCCTTCCAACATTCCTCCAGCGCTGGGCATGCCCAGAACATATGGGTGTGATTTGCTGGGCTCCCTGAGCACCTAACACACCTGTCCTCACCCCAAAAAAACGGCTCATCCTTGTCCCGGTCATGTGTGCCCTGTGCAGCACCTTAAACTGTATGAGGCTGAGCCTCGCGCACGAAGAGGAAGAATTCACCCTCCCAAGGGCATCTGCCCACGTCCCCTCTTCGATCTCCTCTCCCAACTCCTCCTCCCACTTACCTTTCAACTCCACCACCGAGGCCTCCTCCTCCTCTTGCATCACCTGGTAAGTTTCCGAGATCTTGCCCTCTCCAACCCACCCCCCCGAGAGCACCCTGTCCTGTACCGTGCGTGGCAACAGCCGCGGGAATTCCACCACTTGCCACCTGGCAAACGCCCTTACCTGTAAATATCTAAAGACATAAAGGGAGCCCGTACTTCTCCTCCAGCTCACCCAGGCTCGCGAACTTCCCATCCACAAACAGGTCCCCCTACCTTCTTATCCCTGCCCTGTGCCACCCCGAAAACCCTCCATCTATTCTCCCTGGGACAAATCGGTGGTTCCCCCCTATTGGGGTCCACACTGAGGCACCAACTTCCCCCCTTTGCCGTCTCCACTGCCCCCAGATTTTGAGGGTAGCCGCCACTACCGGGCTCGTGGTATACCTCATTGGAGGGAGTGGGAGCGGCGCCGTTGCCAGCGCCTCCAGACTCGTACCCTCACAAGACGCCGTCTCCAGCCTCTTCCATGCCCCCCCTCCCCCTCCATCACCCACTTGCGCACCATCACCGCATTGGCGGCCCAGTAGTACCCACAGAGGTTGGGCAGTGGCAGCCCCCCCCCCTCCCCCCATCCCTACTCCGCTCCAGGAACACCCTTCTCAACCTCGGAGTCCCTCGCGCCCACACAAACCTCGTTAGGCTCCCGTTGACCCGCCAAAAGAAGGCCTGCAGGATAAAAATGGGGAGGCACTGGAACAGGAACAAAATCCTTGGGAGCACCATCATCTTGACTGTCTGCACCCTACCCACCAGGGACAGCGGCAACGCGTCCCACCTCTTAAACTCCTCCTCCATTTGCTCCACCAGCCTCGTGAAATTAAGTCTATGCGTGGCCCCCCAGCTCCTGGCCACCTGGACCCCCAAATACCTGAAGCTCCTCTCCGCCCTTTTTAGTTTTTGCTCGCCAATCCCCCTCTCCTGGTCCCCTGGGTGACCCACAAACAACTCGCTCTTCCCCATGATGAGCTTGTACCCTGAGAAATCCCCGAACTCCCTGAGGATCGTCATTACCTCCAGCATTTCCCCCACCGGGTCCGCCACATATAGCAGCAGCTCGTCCGCATAGAGCGACACCCTATGCTCCTCCCCACCCCGCACCAAGCCCCTCCAGTTCCTCGACTCCCTCAGTGCCAAAGCCAGGGGTTCAATCGCCAGTGTGAAGAGCAGGGGGGACAAGGGACACCCCTGCCTTGTCCCTCGATGCAACCAAAAGTACTCAGACCTCCTCTTGTTCGTGGCCACACTCGCCATCGGGACATCGTACAACAGCCTAACCCACCTGGCAAACCCCTCCCCAAACCCGAACCAGTTCAGCACCTCCCACAAGTACCCCCACTCTACCCTATCGAAGGCCTTCTCAGCGTCCATCGCCACCACTATCTCCGCCTCCCCCTCCCTCGCTGGCATCATAATAACGTTCAGGAGCCTCCACACATTCGCGTTCAACTGCCTCCCCTTCACGAACCCCGACTGGTCTTCGTGGATCACCTGTGGCACACAATCCTCAATTCTCGTGGCTAAGACCTTCGCCAGCACCTTGGCATCTACGTTTATCAACGAAATCGGCCTGTAAGACCCACACTGCAGGGGATCCTTGTCCTGCTTCAGGATCAAGGAGATCAGTGCCCGGGACATCATCAGGGGTAAAGCCCCGCCCTCAATTGCCTCATTGAAGGTCCTAACTAGCAACGGGCCCAAAAGGTCCACATATTTCTTGTAGAATTCGACCGGGAAACCGTCCGGCCCCGGCCCCTTCCCCGCCTGCATGCTCCCTATCCTTTTGGCCAGCTCCTCCAGCCCAATCGGGGCCCCCAATCCCGCCACCAGCCCCCCCGCCACCTTCAGAAACCTCAATTGGTCCAGAAAGCGGCCCATCCCTCCCTCCTCCAGTGGGCGCTCGGACCAATACAATTCCTCATAAAAGTCCCTGAAGACCCCATTGATGTCAACCCCATTCCGCACCATACTCCCTCCCCTATCCTTAACTTCCCCGATCTCCCTAGCTGCGTCCCGCTTCCGAAGCTGATGCGCCAGCATCCGTCTTGCCTTTTCCCCATACTCATAAATCGCCCCCTGGGCTTTCCTCCACTGCGCCTCCGCCTTCTTTGCGGTCAACAGGACGAATTCGGCCTGGAGGCTACGCCTCTCCCTCAACAGTCCCTCCTCAGGCACCTCCGCATACCTCCTGTCTACCCTCACCATCTCCCCCACCAGCCTCTCCCTCTGCTCTCTCCTCTCCTTGTGGGCCCTAATGGAGATCAGCTCTCCCCTAACCACCGCTTTCAGCGCCTCCCATACCATCCTCACTCGGACCTCCCCGTTATCGTTGGCCTCCAGGTATCTCTCTATGCTTCCTCGGACCCGCTCACTCACCTCCTCGTCCGCCAACAGCCCACCTCCAAGCGCCACAACGGGCGCTGGTCCTTCTCCTCCCCCAGCTCTAGGTCTACCCAATGTGGGGGGTGATCCGAAATGGCTATCGACGAGTACTCGGTATCCTCTACTCTCGCGATCAGCGCGCTACTCATAACAAAAAAGTCGATCCGGGAATAAGCCTTATGAACATGCGAGAAGAATGAAAATTCCCTAGCCCTCGGCCTTGCAAATCTCCAAGGGTCCACCCCTCCCATCTGGTCCATAAACCCCCTCAGCACTTTAGCCGCCGCCGGCTTCCTACCATCGTAGACCTGGAACAATCCAGTGCCGGATCCAACACCGTGTTAAAGTCCCCCCCCCCATTATCAGGCCCCCCCCACTTCCAAGTCCGGGATCCGACCCAACATGCGCCGCATAAAACCTGCAGCGCCCAGTTCGGGGCATACACATTGACCAGCACCACCCTCTCCCCTTGCAGCTTACCATTTACCATTACGTACCTGCCGCCATTGTCTGTCACAATGCTCGACGCCTCAAACGACACCCTCTTTCCCACCAAGATCGCCACCATCGATTTTTGGCATCCAGCCCCGAATGAAACACCTGACCTACCCACCCCTTCCTCAATCTTACCTGGTCTGCCACCTTCAGATGTATCTCCTGGAGCATGACCACATCCACCTTCAGCCCCTTCAGGTGCGCGAACACCCGGGCCCGCTTGACTGGCCCGTTCAGTCCCCTTACATTCCAGGTTATCAGCCGGATCAGGGGGCTACCCGCCCCCCTCCCCCGCCGACTAGCCATAACCCCTCCTCGGCCAGCCACGCACCCGCACCCCACGCCCGGCCCGTTCCCCACGACGGCAGACCCCCGTCCCAACCCCCTCTACTCGCTCCAGCTCCCCTTGACCATACCAGCAGCAACCCGGTTCTCCCCCCCCCCCCCCCCCCCCCCCCCCCCCCCATCTAGGACCAATCCTAGCTGCTCTGCTCCCCCCATTGCACTCCCGCAAATCAGCTGACTCCTGCTGACCCCGGCCACTCCCGCCTCTCCTTCGACTCCTCCCATTGTGGGACATACCCTCCTCCTCCATTAACCATCAGCAGGCTCTCCGCCTCCCCCTTCCATCCCAAGCGCGGGAAACAACCCTCGCTTCCGCTTCCCCCCTCCCGGCCCCGCCCCCTGCAGCCTTCAGCGCGGGAAAAAGCCCGTGCCTTTCACCTGCCCAGCCCCGCCACCTCTGATGCAGCTCCTTTTACAGGCCTAGTCCCCTCACCCCCGACTCGGGCCTCCCCCTCCCCCGCGGGGCCCCATCCCCCCTACCGGCCATCCACCCCTACTCCATTTACTTAACCCCCTCCAAGAGCCCACCCGACAGACCCAACCAAAACAGTGCCCAACCCACCCTAACCACCCACATCGAACCAAAAAGAAACGAGCAAAGAACCCCCCTCAAAATGTAACACACCAACAGCAATCCCCGACCACCCATCCCGACCCTCAGTTTGTGTCCAGCTTCTCGGCCTGAACAAAGGCCCACGCCTCCTCCGGAGACTCAAAATAATGGTGCCGGTCCTTGTAGGTGACCCACAGTCGCGCCGGCTGCAGCATGCCAAACTTCACCCCCTTCCTGTGCAGCACCGCCTTCGCTCGATTGTACCCGGCCCTCCTCTTCACAACCTCCGCACTCCAGTCCTGGTATATTCGAACCTCCGCGTTCTCCCACCTGCTGCTCCTCTCTTTCTTGGCCCACCTCGACCACGCACTCCCGACCAGCGAACCGATGAAACCGCACCAGCACTGCCCGTGGCGGCTCGTTAGCCTTGGGCCTCCTCGCCAGCACTCTATGGGCCCCTTCCAACTCCGGCCCCTGGAAGGACCCCGCTCCCATCAGCGAGTTTAACATGGTGACCACATAGACTCCCACGTCCGACCCCTCCAGCCCCTCCGGGAGGCCCAGAATCCGCAAATTCATCTGCCTCGACCGATTCTCCATCTCCTTGAACCGTTCCTGCCATTTCTTGTGGAGCGCCTCGTGCGTCTCCACTTTTACCGCAAGACCTAGGATCTCGCCCTCCTTGTCGGAGATCTTTTGTCGGACCTCGCGGATCGCCACCCCCTGGGCCGTCTGTGTCTCCAGCAGCTTATCAATAGAAGCCTTCATCGGCTCCAGCAGGTCCGCTTTGATCTCCCTGAAGCAGCGCTGGATAACCTCCTGCTGCTCCTGCGCCCACTGCATCCATGCTGCCTGGTCCCCGCCCGCCGCCATCGTGCTCTCCTTCCCTCGCACCTTCTTTGGGTTCACCACCACTTTTTTAGTTGCCCCGCTCCTCGTCCAAGCCATACACTGTCGGGGGAATATTGCAATCTTCTTCCCACACCGGGAAATGTCGTAACAATGCCGTTGGGGGCCCTGAAAAGAGCCCAAAGGTCCGTTCCAAGTGGGAGCTGCCGTACGTGCGACTTAGCTCTGCATTGCCGCAACCGGAAGTCGATGTTCTGTTTCCTGTTAGCTCACCAATCCTCTATCACTGCTAACCTATCATCCCTGACACCATAAGCTCTTATCATGTACAGTAATCTTTTATTTGGCACCTTATTGAATGCCTTTTGGAAGTTCAAATAGCTACTAGTTTCCATTTTTTTCACCCTACTTGCTATATATAGAGCGGCACGGTGGCACAGCTCCAGGGACCCGGGTTCAATTCCGACTCGGGTGACTGTGTGGAATTTGCACTTTCTCCCCGTGGATTTCCTTTGGGTGCTCCGGTTTCCTCCCACAGTCCATAGAAGTGCAGGTTAGGTGGATTGGCCATGCTAAATTGCCCCTTATTGATCAAAAGGTTAGATGGGGTCACTGGGTTATGGGGATAGGGTGGAGGCATGGGCTTAAGTAGAGTGCTCTTTCCAAGGGCCAGTGTAGACTCAATTGGACGAATGGCATCCTTCTGCACTGCAGGGATTCTATGATCATCAAAAAGTTTATTAAAGGCTTTAAATTTGTCAGAAATGATTTCCCTTGCACAAAATCCTGTTGACTCTGCCTGATTTTTCTAAAGGCCCTGCCATTACCTCCTTAAAAATGGATTCTAGCATTTTCCCAATGACAGTTGTTAAACTAACAGGCTCATATATTTTCCGTTTTTCTGTCTTCCTCCTTTCTTGAATAATGGTATTAAATTTGCAGTTTTCCAATGTACTGGGACCTTTTCAGAATCTAGGGAATGTTGAAATATGATCACCAATCTCTGCAACTACTTACTTTCCCACACTTGGATGCAGGCCATCAGATTCAGGGGACATATCAGCATTTAGACCTATTTGTTTTCTTAGTGTATTCTCTAATGTTTATGCTTTTCAACTATTTTTGAGATGCTTTTTGTGTCTTCTATTGTGAAGACTGATACAAAATACTTGTTCAAAGTCTTTGCTATTTGCTTGTTTCCTAGTTATACCCTCTCAGGGACGAATGCTCACTCTCTCGACTCATTTTCTTTTTATATACTTGTAGAAACTTTTACTGACTTACTTTGTGCTAGTTTTCTCTCGTACTCCAGTTACTCCCTTTTTCTTGAGTCATCCTTTGCTGATTTTTATAATGTTCCCAACCTTCTGGCTAACTACGAATCTTTGCAGCATTGTACATCTTTTCTTTCAATTTGATTCCATCCTTAACTTGATTAGTTAGCCGCAGATGGTTCAGCCTTCTCGTGGTGTCTTTCTTTTCAATGGCACAAATTCTGTTGAGAGTTATGAAATACCTCATTAAATGTCTGCTACTGCTTCTCTATCATACCATTTAACCTATTTATCCATTCCACTTTAGCCAACTTTACCTTCATACTCTTGTAATTGCCTTTATTTAAATCTAAGACACTAGTTTCAGACCCACATTTTGCATGTAAACTCAAACTGAATGTAAAATCCTATCATGTTATGATCACCTAGAGGATGCTTTACTTTAAGGCAATTAATTAAGAGGTTATTAATTAATTACTGTTCAAGGTCCTAAGCACCCCATCCTACTGAAACAGCCATTTACTTCCGGTAATTTAGTACATTGTATTCACTGTTCATAATGTGGTCTTCTATACAGTGGGGAGACCAAACACAGATTGGATGGCTGCTTTGCAGAACACTTCCAGTGGTTCGCAAGCATGACCCTGAGCTGCTGATGTCCTGTCATTTTTATTCTTTACATTATTCTCATGCTGACATCTTTGTCCTTAGCCTGCTGCACTGGTCCAGTGAAGCTCAACATAAGCATGAGGAACAGCACCTCACCTTTTCTGAGGCCTTCCAGACTCAATATTGAGTTCCAGCAATTTAAGACCATAAATTCTGTTCCTCCACTATGCTTCTTTTTCTTTGCTTTTCTCTTAGTGTTGCTTTCAGTCCCCTGCTCTAGGCACATTTTTGTTTGTTTTCTTGTCCCATCACCAGTCTTTTTGATCTTCTGTTATTCAATCACTCCTGCCTTCCACCCGATCAGAGACTTTCTTTTGTCTTTGCCCCACTTATCCCTTGCTTAAGCTCTTTTATTTACAACTTTTACCATTTCTGATGAAAGATTATCAAGTCTCTTTCTCTCTCCACAGATGCTGCCAGGCCTGTTAAGTGTTCCAATATTTCTGTTTTTATTTCTAGAATTTACTTCTCGATCAATTAATCTTGTCTTATAACACATTATCAGTTCCAGCCTGTTCCCTACATGGTTCCAGAATGTATTATTCCAATAAATTGTTCCAAATTGTTCTGTCGATACCTCCTGCTGCCTTGGGAAAGTGGGCAGCATAATCAAAGACTTCTTCCACCCGGGTTATTCTCTCTTCCATCGGAGAGGAGATACCAAATTCTAAGAACACACACTAACAGATTCAAACACAGCCTCTTCCCCGCTGTTTCCAGACTCCTGAATAACCCTCTTATGAACTGAACTGATCTCTTTGCACATGTACTGAGCAGTACTACACTCCATATACTTCACCCGATGCCTGTGTCTGTGTATTTACATTGTGTATTTATGTATGCCCTATTTTTTTCATGTATGGAACGATCTGTCTGGAATGTAAGCAGAACACCTTTCACTGTACCTCGGTACATGTGACAATAAATCAAATCCAAATCTAAATACACTCTTATGAACTCGTCCTGCAGGCCATCTTGGCCATTAAATTTGTTCAATCTTTATGAAGATGAAACTCTCCCATATTATTACAGTACCTTTCTCTCAAGCCTCCATTCATGCTTGATTCCCTGTCCTACTGTGTAACTACTGTCAGAGGATCTATAAATCATCCCACAATGATTTCCGTTGCTATATCTGGGGTGTCATTCTCCGACCCCCCGCCGGGTCGGAGAATCGCCGGGGCTGGCGTGAATCCCGCCCCCGCTGGTTGCCGAAGTCTCCGGCACCGGAGATTCGCCGGGGGGCGGGAATCGCGCCGCGCCGGTTGCCGGGCCCCCCCGCTCGATTCTCTGGCGCGGATGTGCCGAAGTCCCCCCGATAAATTGCCTGTCCCGCCGGCGTGGATTAAACCACCTTTTGAACGGCGGGACAAGGCGGCGTGGGCGGGCTCCGGGGTCCTGGCGGGGGGGGGCGCTGGGCGATCTGGCCCTGGGGGGTGCCCCCATGGTGGCCTGGTCCACGATCGGGGCCCACCGATCCGCGGGCGGGCCTGTGCCATGGGGGCACTCTTTCCCTTCCGCCTCCGCCACGGTCTCCACCATGGCGGAGGCGGAAGAGACTCCCTCCACTGCGCATGCGTGGGAAACTGTCAGCGGCCGCTGACGCTCCCGCGCATGCGCCGCCCGGGGATGTCATTTCCGCGCCAGCTGGCAGGGCGGAAATTCCTCCGGCGCCGGCCTAGCCCCTCAATGTTGGGGCTCGCCTCCCCCCCCCAAAGATGGGGCGGCGCGATGCCCGTCTGATTGGCGCCGTTTTGGGCGCCAGTTGGCGGACATCGCGCCGTTTCGGGAGAATTTCGCCCCTGATCTCCACCCAAATAGAATCTACATTTTGATCCAAATCAAGACCATTTGTCGCTATTACTCTGATCTCATTCCTTATGAATAGAGCTACCCCACCTCCTCCTTTCTCCTGAAATGCCAAATACCCAGGAATATTCAGATCCCAAATGTGGCCTGAAGTTCCAAAGTAACGTTAACTCTGATTCTCTCTCCACAGTTGCTGTCAGACCTTCTGAGCTTTTCCAGCATTTTCTGTTTTTTTTACTGCAGATCTCCAGCATCCACAATATTTTGCTTTTATTTATGTTATTCAGTTACGTTCATTCAAGGGTAAATATTGCCCATGGCACCAGGGAAAACTCTCCCATCCATCTTTGCAGTAGTATAATAGGAGTTTTTTATACCTACATGTCCTCAAATTAACATCCCTTTCGAAGGACAGCACCTCCAACCGTGCACATTCCCTCATTGACCAGAAACGGAACTGGACAACCCATATAAGTACTGTGGCTACAAGAGCAGGCCAAAGGTTAGGAATTCTGCGGCAAGTAACTCACCTCCTGACTCCCCAAAACCTATTGACTATCTACAAAGTACAAGTCAGAAATGTGATGGAATATTCTCCCCTTGCCCGGATGAGTGCAGCTCCAACAACACTCAAGAAGCTCAACACAGGCAGCATGGTGGCACAGTGGGTTAGCCCTGTTGCCTCATGGCGCCGAGGTCCCAGGTTCGATCCCGGCTCTGGGTCACTGTCCGTGTGGAGTTTGCACATTCTCCCCGTGTTTGCGTGGGTTTCACCCCCACAACCCAAAGATGTGCAGGGTAGGTGGATTGGCCAAGCTAAATTGCCCTTTAATTGGAAAAAATGAATTGGGTACTCTAAATTTATTAAAAAAGCAACAAAAAAAAAGCTCAACACCATCCAAGATAAAGCAGTCTGCTAGATTGTCATCCCTTCCATAGACACTCACTTCCTGTGGCAGCAGCATGTACTCTGCAAGATGCACTGCAGGAACTCACCATGCAGTAAAACAAGAATATGATACATGGGAACACCACCACTTGGAAATTTCCCTCCAAGCTACTCACCATCCTGACTTGGAAATATATTGCCATTCTTTCACTGTGACTGGGTCAGAATCCTGGAATGTGTTCTTTACCAACTGCCTGCACTACATGGACTGCAGTGGTTCAAGAAGTCAGCTCACCCCCACCTTCTCAAGGGCAATTAGGGATGGGCAATGACGCCCACATCACTTGACTGAATTTTTACAAGTATTATACTGGGGTATCAGCCTCGACATTCTGCTGATATCCCTGGAGTGGGACTCAAACTCACATTTTAATCTCGGAGGCAAGAGCTCCTCACAAAACTACTGCTGACACCTGCTGTAAAGAGCAAGAGCAAAATTTACAGAAGAGTTCTTTTTTTCAAATGGCTAAGTTAGTGTGAAATATGGATTATTTATATTGATTTGGCTGCACTGGCAAACATTGCAATGTGATTGGGAATTCATTTCTGTGAGTTTCTTAAATTTTTGAAGAGCCTATTGATATAACTTCTTATTCTTTAATGGTATGTGGCCGATGCTGGCTGGGCCAGCATTTATTGTCCATTCCTAATTGATCTTGAGTCGGTGGTGAGCTGCCTTCTTTAAACTTTGCAGTACATATGGTAGGTACACTCACATCGCTGTTAGTGAGGGAAATTGAGGATTTTGACCGGACAGCAGTGAAACTGTTGCCATGCATCTGCTGCACTTGTCTTTCTCGGTGGTAGAAGTCACAGGTTTTGAATGTGCTGTTGAAGGTGCATCGGGTACATGGTTTACAGTGCTTTTTGTAGATGGTACACGGTGCTGCCATTTTTGTGTTGGTGGTGGAGAGAGTGAATGTTGAAAGAGATGGATAGGGTGTCAGTCAAGTGGTTTGCTATGTCCGAGATGGTGTTGAACTTCTTGCATGTTGTTGGAGCTGCACCTAACAGGCAACATGAGTATTCTGTCACATTCCTGGCCTGTACCTTTTAGATGGTGGACAGGCATTGGCGAGACAGGAGTATTCTGAGCTGTCACCTTATTCTGTGATTGGGTCTTTCTGACTTGGGCTGTAGGTGTGGGACTTATTTCTTAGACAGTCTGTCAACATACTTTGGTATCAACTTAACACTTGTTTACAAGTAGAGTACTTCTGAACAGGTTACAGAGCAGGCTTGTTCTCATGCTTTGCTTTCACACAGTGCTGACCCTTTTCCCGCTTTTAACACATTCTGCTATTTTACTTTCACACAGTGCTGACTTTTATTCTGCAATTAACACGTAAGCTTACATTTTTAATATTAAGATTACCATTCCCTTTGTCTTCTGTTCATGACATTGTTGTCATTTTATCTCTCCTGATCTCCAACCTATGCTTAATCTATTCTTCTGCATCTGAACTGCACCCCACTATATTCAACATAGAACATAGAATATACAGTGCAGGAGGAGGCCATTCGGCCCATCGAGTCTGCACTGACCCACTTAAGCCTCACTTCCACCCTATCCCTGTAATCCAATAACCCCTCCCATCCTTTTTGGTCACTTAAGAGCAATTCATCATGGCCAATCCACCTAACCTGCACATCTTTGGACTGTGGGAGGAAACTGGAGCACCCGGAGGAAACCCACGCAGACATGGGGAGAATGTGCAGACTCCGCACAGACAGTGACCCAGCGGGGAATGGAATCTGGGACTCTGGCGCTGTGAAGCCACAGTGCTATCCACTTGTGCTACCATGCTGCACTAAACCTATCAAATTTCTACCTCTCTCTAGTTATTAAGAAGAGTCATATTGGACTCAAAACGTTAACTCTGTTTCTCTCAGACCTGCTGAGCTTTTCCAGCATTTTCTGTTTTTTATTTCAGATCTGCAACATCCACAGTATTTTGCTTTTAATATAGGGTAGGCATCTAACTCTTGGGCATGATTCCAATTGAGAGTCTAACATTTGACTGACTCGTGTCAGTGGTACCTCATTATCTACATTGTACATTAGCACGACCCATTTATTAACCCGTTACACTACCCTTCCCCCAAGTATGCTATTCTACTTTTGAGGCGAGTTACTCTCTGCAGTATTCCCAGCCTCTGACCTGTTCTTGTAAACACGGAATTTATATGTCTGCTCGAGTTCAGTTTCTGGTTAATGGTGACCCCCAGGATGTTGATAATTGGATATTCAGTGATGGTAATTCCATTGGAGAGGGTTGGATTTTCTCTTTTTGGAGATGGCCATTTCCTGGCACTTGAGTGGCGTGAATGTTACTTGCCACTTATCAGCCCAAGTCTGATTGTTGTCCAGGTCTTCCTGCATATTGGCACAGACTGCTTCAGTATCTGAAAAGCCGTGAATGTTGTTGAACATTGTGCAGTCATTGCGAACCTCCCAACTTTTGAGCTTATGATGGAGGGAAGGTCATTGATGGAGTAGCTGAAGAGAGTTGGATAGGACACTATCCTGAGGTTCTCCTGCAGTGATGTCCTGGGACTGGGATGATTGATGTCCAACAACCACAACCATTTTCCTTTGTGCCAGGTATGATACCAGCCAGCGGAAAGTTTTTCCCTGATCCCCAATGACTCCAGTTTTGTGAGGTCTCCTTGGTGCCACACTCGGTCAAATTCTGCCTTGATCTGAAGGATAGTCATGCTCACCTCACCTCTGGAGTTCAGTTCTTTCACCAAGTTTGAACCGAAGCTGTAATGAGGTTACAGCCCTGGTGGGATCCAAATTAAGTGTAGGTGAACAAGTTATTGCTTAGTAATAACTTGATTTAGCAAGTGTCGATGACACCTTCTACAGGTGTGCTGATGATCGAAAGTAGACTGATAGGACGGTAATTGGCCAAGTTGGATTTGTCTGTACTTTTGTGGACAGGGCATATATACTTTGTTTGAGGGCCAGAGGAGGGAGGGAGACTGGGGGGGGCATGGAATTGCATACACAGAATTCCCTCCGGGATCCTGCCTGCACTGGACACAATTTTATGTTGGGGCAGGTAGGGCCTCAGATGGGAAGCCTGCTCTTACCCCTATTAAGGTGTTTTAAAGGTCGTTGTCCACCTAGCCTTAATTTTCAAACCAGTGGGCACCAGGTAGCTGGAGGTGGGAAATAAAATAAAAAATTAATGGGCGGGATTCTCCGACCCCGGGCCGGGTCGGAGAATTGCCGGGGGGGGGGGGGGGGGGGAGGGACGCGATTCATGCAATGCTGCTCCGACACCGGCCCGCCGATTCTCCGGTGACCGGAGAATTGGTGCCTGCGCGGTCGGCGCAGCACCGATTGGGGGCCGTGTAGACGATTCTCCGTGCGCGATGGGCCGAGTGGTTGCCGAGATAGGCATAGGCTGAGTCCCGCCGGCGCCGTTAATGTGTGGTCCTACAACCGGGACCTCGGCGTTCAACCTGCGGGGGCGGCCTGGTGGGGGAGGGGGATCCGACCCCATAGGGGGCTTCCACGGTGGCCTGGTCTGCGATCGGGGCCTACCAATCGGCGGGCCAGCTTGTCCTGGTGGGGGCCTATGTTCCTCCACGCCGGGCCTCTGTAGCTCTCCGCATGTTGCATCAGGGCCTGCACGGAGAAGGAAACCCATGCGCATGCGTGAATTTGCGTCGGCCTCAGCACGCATGCATGAACTTGCGCCGGCCGTTGCATGCGCAGACCCGCAGCGCCCATTCTGACGCCGGTATCTGCAGCTGGAGCTACGTGAGTTGCTCCAGTGCCGTGCTGGCCCCCTGTGGGATGCAGGATCGCTGCTCCTAGGGGCCTGTTGATGCCGTCGTAAAACGCGACGGCGTCAACACTTAGCCTCAGGATCAGAGAATCCCGTTCAACATTCTTGATCTTGGGCAGGAAGGTGGAGGTATGCGGTCCTCCTCCGTATTGACCACCACCCCTTCAAATTGGTGTCATCCACAAACTTAGAAATTGTCTTTTTGATTGTAAACAGTAGTGGCTCCAACACTGATCCTTGTGGGACTCTGTTTTATGTCTTCGTATGTCTTCTGCTAATGTGAATAGCTGCCCTTTAGCCTTGCTTTCTGCCGTGCAACCTGCCAGCTGAGCATTCTGCTATTTGTAACTTCCCTCCTGACTCCCTTATGCTCTGACCTTAATCATTAGTGTATCATGCAGTAGCTTATCAAAGGTCTATTGGACATTCAGATTTATTACATCTGCTGCATTACCCTGATCTGCTCTGTCCTTTACCTTCTCAAAGAATTCAGAATGGTTGGTCAAATGGGACTTTTCCATTTGAAATTCATTCATTGATACATTTTTGGTTTCTAGAAGTTTTTTAGTTTTACCTTTAGTGGGGATCCTATTTTTTTCCTACTATCAACACTAAGCTAATTGGCCTCTAATTCTCCTGACATGTTCTATCTCCCTTCTGAGATATAAGTGTAACATTAGATATGCGCCGATTCTCTGGCACTATACCTTTTTCTAATTAATTATCAAATTTGTGTAATAGTGCCTTGATTATCTCATTAGATTCTTTTAAAATGCACAGATGCAACCTGTCCAGTCCAGGGGTATTATTCTATTTGAGCTTTATTAATATTTACCTTTTTTATTTAAAATATTTTTATATAATTTCTAATCCCGTCTTCAGATGTCATGTCCACCGATGAGTCTGCCTGAAACATAAAATAATAACTTAATATTTCTGCCATTCCACCATTACTCCATGTGATTTTATCCTAACCCCAATTCTTATCTCAACTGTTTTCTTATTTCTGTGGCTACAGGTTATGCCTTTCAATTAGATCATGGCTGATCTGTATTTTGACCCTCAGCCACAATAGCTTTTGAGAGTTTCAGATTTCCATTTCATTTTGTGGATGAAGTGCTTTTTGACACCACACCTAAGTAGAAAGACTGTATTTAAAAGTTGTGCCTCCTTTTCTTATAATCTCTCTTTAGTGAAAATCGTTCCTATTTGCCCTATTTATTCCTTAATAAACATGTGATGAAAATGATTGACTCAGTCATATCTTATCTCCCATACTCAAGGGGATACAAGCTTGATCAATGCAACCTACCCTCATAATTGAACCCTTTCAGCCCCTGAAGAGTCAAAGGAGAGCACTGAATCTATTGTTCACTTCCTTTCCTGTGGCCAGTGTGGAGCCCAGGAATTTTTCTGCATCTTCCCACTGCTTGACATCCTGTGGTGACACTGAGATGATGGGACACGTTTGAGATAACTTTGGTGTGAACTCTGACAAGTTAAAGCATGAAATACTTTTGTTAGATGAGAGAGATTCTCTTGATTCACTGCTTCCAGGATAATTTCCTTCATTCTCTGACTCCACCATATCTTCTTGTGAGTTGATTCCAAGTTGTTCTCGGTCCTCTGCTGCCTCACCGAAGTGACCAGCCAAGGGCGAGATCTTCTGGTTCTGTACACAAGATCCCGCTGATGGTGCACCCCACCGTGAGTTTCCCAGCTGTATGGGGTGGAATCAATGGGAAATCCCATTGACAGTGGCAGGGCCAGAAGATCCTGCCACTAGCCAACGACAGGCCGCCTCCCACCACAGAGAAACATGCGTAGGGAGGCCAGAGAATCTCACCCTAAATCATCACAGATTAGGATTTGAAACTGGGACCATCCAGCCTGCTTGGTTTTGCAAGGAATGGTGTCTTTACTCACAATGTCATGGGGACAGCTGGAACAATATGCTCTTTCTTTGGGTTCAGTGGTTTGGCGGCACAGAGTCCCTCCTGCACTGCCTCTTGATGCACAAGTATCTGTCTTGCCCTCTTTCCAATTTCCAAACCAACCACTGACCAAGCAGGTCTGAAGGTATCTCCAGTAACCAGAGGACTCCGATTTTAAGTAATTCTCAAAAAATAGTGGGAGAAATGAGTTTTACGCAGCTGGGTATTAAGATCTGGAATGCACTGTCTGAAATAGTCGTGGGAGGAGATTCAGTGTAACTTTCAAAAAGGAATTGGATAAAGACTATAGGGATTTGGAGAAAAAGCAGAAGAGTCAAACTAACTTAGTAGCTTTTTCAAAGAGCCTGAACTCTGTGACTGATTCAGACCTTTCCAACATATAATTTCTGTTGATAGAATAATTGAATGCAATAAGTGATTAAACAGGCAGCCAGTCAGCAAAACATCAAACTGTTCCAAAAGTGCTGAGGTTTCCATAAACTGGATCAGCACAACATTCGGATGTAATTACTTCAAAACCCAGAGCAGCCCTACTTCAGCTACTCCTACTGCAATTGATCTCCGCAACTGGCTTGCTGAGCAATTTTGCCTCATATTTCCCACTGTTCAGTTCGGAATCACAATCCCAACTCACGGGTTACTCGTGAGTTACTACCTGGAGTGATGCAATGTTAGTGGTTGAGTTTAACCAGGTTACAGCATATCACTGGTTGACGTATTTCACATTTATTAGTCCATCAGTGAAACTTATATGCTCAGCCTCTTTTGATACATCCCAAGAGTACTGAAAAGTCTACCAGCTGCCAAACCTTCATAAACCAACATACATACCACTTGATCAGACTGGACGGAGAGTTTTGTGTATCATTCAGGTGAGGCAGTGCAAAATCTTGAATTGCTTTTTGTCTGCAAAAGTTAACTGTCAGTGTAAAATGCTGAAGATTAATGTTGATGAGCACTGGTGTGAATTGGACTCCATTTCATAGAGTCAAAGTCCAACTATTCTGTTCACCCAGAAAACTACTGCTTTGTCCCAGGTGAACATTTGAAATAGGAGCAGGAGTAGGTAATTTGGCCCTTCCCAGACATTTAAAAAGATCTTGACTGATCCCAATGTGACCACTTTCCTGTCTACACCCTTTGACTCCTTTGTCAGTCAAGAATCTATCTAATCCAGCTTTTAAAATATTCAATGGCCCTGCCTCCACTACTCTCGGGTAAAGAGAATGCCACAGACGAATGATTCTTTTGAGAGAAAAATAATTCTCATCTCCGTCTTAAATCCGAGATCCTTTATTTTTAAACTTGTCCCGTAGTTCTAGTCTCTCCTAAAAGCAGGAACATCCTTTCAGCATCTACCCTGTCAAGCTCTCTCAGAATCTTGTGCGTTTCAATAAGATCACATCTCATTCTTCCAAACTCCAATGGATGCAGGCCCAACCTGTCCAGTTTTTCCTCATAAGACAATCCCAGGAATCAGTCAAGAATAGAATAGAATACCTATAGTGCTTAAGAAGGCCATTTGACCCATCGAGTCTGCACCGACTCTCTGAAAGAGCCCCCATGTCCCCACCCTATCTCCATAACCCAGTAACCCCACCTAACCTTTTGGACACAATGGGGCAATTTTGCATGGCCAATCCACCTAACCTGCACATCTTTGGATTGTGGGAGGAAAGCGGAGCATATGGAGGATACCCACGCAGACACGGTGAAAACATGCAAACGCCACACAGTCACCCAAGGTTGGAATTAATCCCAGGTCCCTGACACTGAGACAACAGTGCTAACCACTTGCTACCGTGCCGTTCAAGTGAACCTTTTTTCCACTGTTCCAAATGCAATTCTTTGGCTCCGTCATATGAGTTGATAGTTGATGAACAAAAGTGTCACTGACTTGTCTCTTCCTTTCTCTCTAACTTCCTCCAGCCCTACAATCTTCTGAGACTTCTGTATCCCTCCAATTCTAACTGCTTGCATATCTCTGCACATTGCTCAATCATTGGCAACAGCTGTGAAGTATCCTCTCTCTCTCCTCTCTATACACCACCTCCTTAAAATCTAGCTCGATGACCCAGCTTTTGGCCACCTATCCTTACAACGCAATATGATTTGGCTCCAAATTAGTTCAGTAAGATTCCTACGAAGCACCTTGGATTATTCTCCAATGCTATTCTTCTTGAGTTCTCTTCCCAAAGCCAGGTCCAACCCACTGCACCATGACATCTTTCACCCGTAGAACAAAACGTCAGAACCCAAACCCACCCCAGCCAGAATGGGGATTGAACCCCATGTTGTTGGCACCAGTCTGATACATATCGACTGTGAAGCTAACTGAGTCAACTGGCCCTGCAAGGATTCCGAGTTGCTGTGGTAACATACACTTTTACATGCATGTTGTAGTCTGGAACGAAGGACAGTGATGATAAAGGCTCCAATTTCTTTCCATCACATGACTGACCAGGAATCTCTCCGGCTCTTGCCGCCCACATTGGCATGTGTTGAAAGGATTTACAAGTTGATCCTCACCCTGCTTTGTTGCATTATGAACCTCAAGTCCTGGAGTGGGACATCAACACAGAGCTTCTGGTTATAAGACCTCCTTTCCTATGATACTGACGCCATATAAATGTGAGTTGTTGTATGGAACTATAGACCAGTTAGTTTAACATCTGCCGTTGAAAAACTAGGAATCTATTATTAAGGAAGTAGCAATGGGACATTTGGAAAGTCAAAATGCAGTCCATCAGAGTCAGCATGGTTTTATGAAGGGGAAATCGTGTTCTTCGAAAATGTAACAAGCCAAGTGGATAATGATTGTTTACTGTCTTTATAAATGATCTGCAAGCAGGGACAGAGTGTAATATAGCAGAATTTGCGGATGATACTAAAATAGGTGGGAAAGCAGGCAGTGAAGATGAGATAAAGATTTTACAGATAGATATAGATAGGCTCAGAGATTGGACCAAAATTTGGCAGATGGAGTTTAATGCTGAAAAAATAGAAAGGCAAATTATTATCTAAATAGAAAACAGATTCAAAATGTGACTGGGCAGAGGGATCAGGACGTCTTTCTTCATGAATCACAAAATGTCGGTATGCAGGTACAGCATGTAATTAAAAAGGCAAGTGGAATGTTAGCGTTTATTGCAAAAGAACTGGAGTATAAAAGTAGAGAAGTGCTGTTGCAATTGTATAGGGTGTTGGTTGGACCACATCTGGAATCTTGGGCGGGATTCTCCGCAATCGGCGTGATGTCCGCCGACCGGCGCCAAAAACGGCGCAAATCAGTCCGGCATCGCGCCGCCCCAAAGGTGCGGAATTCTCCGCATCTTGAGGGACCGAGCCCTCACCTTGAGGGGCTATGCCCGCGCCGGACTGATTTCTGCCCCGCCAGCTGGCGGGAAAGGCCTTTGGTGCTCCGCCAGCTGGCGCGGAAATGACTTTGCCGTGCGGCGCATGCGCGGGAGCGTCAGCGGCCGCTGACGGCATTCCCGCGCATGCGCAGTGGAAGGGGTCTCTTCCGCCTCCGCCATAGTGGAGACCATGGCGAAGGCGGAAGGAAAAGAGTGCCCCCACAGCACAGGCCCGCCCGCGGAGCGGTGGGCCCCGATCGCGGGCCAGGCCACCGTGGGGGTGGCCACCGTGGGGGCACCCCCCCGGGGCCAGATCGCCCCGCGCCCCCCCCCCCAGGACCCCGGAGCCCGCCCGCGCCGCCTTGTCCCGCTGGTAAGAGAGGTGGTTTGATTCTCGCCGGCGGGACAGGCATTCCAGCAGCGGGACTTCGGCCTATCGCGGGCCGGAGAATCGCCGGGGGGGGCCCGCCAACCGGCGTGGTGCGATTCCCACCCCTGCCGAATAGTCGGTGCCTGAGAATTCGGCAACCGGCGGGGGCGGGATTCACGCCAGCCCCCGGCGATTCTCCGACCCGGCGTGGGGGGTTTGAGAATCCCGCCCATTGTGTCCAATTTTGGTCTCCTTATTTGAGGAAGGATGTGGCGGCATTGGAGGCACTTCAGAGGAGGTTCACCAGATTGATTCCGAGGATGAAAGGGTTGATGTATGAGGAGAGATTAAACAGTTTGGGCTTATACTCGCTGGAGTTTAGAAGGATGATAGGGGATCTGATCGATGTACATAAACTGCTAAAAGGGATTGATAAAGTAAGCGTAGACCAAATGTTCCCACTTGTAGGACAATCTAGAACGAGAGGTCACAGATATAGGTTGAGAGGCGGTAGATTTGGAACTGAGATGAGGAGCAACTACTTCTTGCAGAGGGTGGTGAATTTGTGGAACTCACTGCCCCATAGTGCGGTGAGGTCTGAGTCACTAAATGGTTTCAAGAAGGAGATAGAAATATTTCTGATTTTAAAATGTGTTAAAGGGATATGGGGAACAGATGGGAAAGTGGATTTGAGACCAGGAAGAGATCAAATGTGATCTGATTGAATGGTGGAGCAGGCTCGAAGGGCTGAATTGCCTAATTATGCACCTAATTCCAATGTTCCTATAATGGGGGTCCTGTAGATGTAGTATATCTGGATTTCAAAAAGGCATTTGATAAAGTGCTGCACAAAAGGTTAATACACTGGGGCGCGCCGACGCTGGCACGCGATTCTCCACAGAGCGGAGAATTGGCGCCAGCGTGTTAGGCGCAGCGTGGTCGCCGGCCGCTCTACGCGGACGGCCCGCCGATTCTCGGCCCGGGATGGGCCAAGTGGCCGTAGTGAAAAAGCGGTGTCCCGCCGCCGCCGTCCACACCTGCTCGCAGCCGACGGGAACTCTGCGTGGAAGGGTCGGGTGGCGGCCTGTGGGGGACGGTGGGAGGGGGGTTCCGATCCCTGGGGGGGCCTCCGATGCGGCCTGGCCCGCGATCAGGGCCCACCGATCAGCGGGCCAGCCTCTCTGTCCACCGGCCTCTTTTCTTCCGCGCCGGCCCCTGTACCCCTGCGCCTTGTTGCATCGGGGCCATGCGTTGAAGGAGGCCACAGTGCATGCGCACCGGCGCCACTGCACATGCGCGGATCCCGCGGCGCCCAGTTCACGCCAGGATCGGCAGATGGAGCAGCGTGAACCACCCCAGCGTCGTGTTGGCCCCCTATAGGGGCCAGAATTACTCATGGCAGCGGCCCGTTCACGCCATCATAAAACGCGACGGCGTTTACGACAGCGTGGACACTGTGCCGCGGGATGGGAGAATCCCACCCAAGGTCTTTGGGCTGGGGGGAATGTATTAGCTTGGATTGAAGATTGGGTAACCAACAGAAAGGAAAGAATGGAGATAAATATGTATTTTTCTGGTTGGCGAGCTGTAACTAGTGGCGTGCCACAAGGTTCGATCCTCGGGCCCTAACTACTTATAACCTATATTAATGACTTGAATGCAGTGATAGAATGTACTGTAGCCAAATTTGGAGATGACACTAAAATAGGTGCGAAAAATCGATATGGATAGGTTAGATCAATGTTTTTCAAACTTTTTCTCCGGTGACCCATTTTTACCAGCCGGCCAACCTTCGGGCACTCAGGCCGACTGTCTTGACCCATGGCGATCGTCGCGACCACTCCAGCCGACTTTCACGACTGATGCCGCCCAAACTTCATGACCCATTATTTTTGTATACCTTTAATGCATCAGGTGAGCCTGCTTGGTCCTCACTATCACACTTGCTTTGACATTCAATGTTACATTTCTGTATGGGTTGTTCATCAGAGGTCCTGGAGCTCACACCAGCATTGCTTTGTTCTGTTGTGGACTCTCCTGAGCCACTCTTTCTAGCCGGTTTAGTTGTGAGATCATGGCCAGTTTGTGTCTCTGGCCCTCTCTTCCTTATTACAATACGATCCATTTTAAATTTTACAGTCCTGTTGCTTGTTTGCTGCAGATAAAATGGAGGAATCGCAATCATTGGTGACCTCTCTGCCGTCGCTTCAGGCAGGAAGACTACATTGAATTTTTAAAAAATCTTCTCCTGGGTCAACGCACTGACGTCAGGAGGAGGCGGTGTTTCTTGCTGGGCTCCGACATGCGCACTGATGAGCGGGTGCGCATGCACAGCGCGCCCGCATTCTGAAAGCTGGTCGCAGCTGTCATTTTTACAGCTGGTCGCAGCCGGCATTTTGAAAAGCAGGCTGTTGCGGTCATTGCACATTAATTCCTGCGATTGGGAACACTGCGATGGATGGCTCCGCGACCCTCCCAACACAAACGCCCATGACTCACCCGCGGGTCGCAACTCCGACTTTGAAAATGACTGGATTAGATGAGTGGGCCAAAATTTGGCAGATGGAATTTAACGTGGATAAGTGTGCGGCTATCTATTTTGGTCAGAGGAATGGAAAGTCAACATTTGATCGAAATGGAGAGAAACTTTAAAATATTTTAGTGCAGAGGGATCTGGGTGTCCTTGTGCATGAACCGTAGAAAGTTAGTATGCAGGCGCAGCATGTAAGAGGAAGGCAAATGGAATTTTGGCATTTATTGCTTATAGAATAGAGTATAAAAGTAGGGAAGTGCTGTTGCAATTGGAAAGGGCATTGGTGAGACTGCATCTGGAGTACTGCACATAGTTTTGGTCCCTTTACTTGTAGAAGGACATAAATGCATGAGAGGTGGTTCAGAGAAGGTCCACTAGATTGATTCCAGGGAGGAAGGACTT
The DNA here is from genome assembly GCF_047496885.1 of Scyliorhinus torazame. Classification (NCBI taxonomy): domain Eukaryota; kingdom Metazoa; phylum Chordata; class Chondrichthyes; order Carcharhiniformes; family Scyliorhinidae; genus Scyliorhinus; species Scyliorhinus torazame. The sequence continues at coordinate 188,627,353 of NC_092713.1, forward strand.
GTCTTATGAAGAGAGATTGAGCAGTTTAGGCCTGTACTAGCTGGAGTCTCGAAGAATGAGAGGTGATGTAATTGAGGTATATGAGATCCTGAAGGGGATTGACAGGGAATGGAATGGATATTTCCTGTTGTTGGACATTCTAGAATGCGAGGCTGTAGATTTAGGCTCAGGGGTGGCAGATTTAAAACAGAAATGAGGAAGAATTACTTCACATACAAAGGGTCATGAATCTGTCAAATGCTTTATCCAAAGTGAAGTGGGTACCAGGACACTAAACAAACTTGAGGAGCAGATAGATCGGTTTTTAATTAGTAGCAGGGTGAAGGGATATGGGCAGGAAGGTGGCGATGAGGCCAAGACGAGATCAGCCATGCTCATATTGAATGGCGGAGCAGGCTCGAGGGGCTGAATTGCCTTCTCCTAGTTCTTATAATCTTATGAAACAAATGTCTGACACTAAATTGCTTCCTTTTGGAGAATTTTTACAGAAACACCTGACTCCAGTGGAACGATTTGTGGGAATAGAGATATTTAAATCTTGAAGCAGGTTAACAACCTGTCCTATTGTTATAGGTGCACTTAACCTATTTTATATGCCCAAGCATTCCTTGTAGCCCCATCAAGTTTTAAAAGCAACAATCGAGATGATCTATTTAAGAAGCATTGTTCATGTTGGTTTTACCTGCCACTGGGTGCCTGGTGACAATTATTAACAGGACCATTGGGTGGTTGAATATACTCAGCAACAAACTGCAGGGCAATCTTGGGTAATCTCAGGAGAGTCACCAGGCAGTGCAAAAACTGTTGATTTCTTCAGGAAATGTTGACCAGAGGGCATGTTTGCTATGTACAATCACAGTAATTAACATTTACTGGGCTTGACTCTGAATCTTTTATGCCACGTATCTGACCATAATCTAGCTCTGTTTTGCTCTTTAAACCACTTAGCTTCAACTGCAAACCTGGGCCCTGATTAGATACAATGATTTCTGTTTCATGTCGGGGCTGTCAGATCAAAGTGAATGGAACACATTTCTTCCGATATAATGCATTGAACAAGAATAAGAATGTTCAATGAGAAATTCCTTCCATCAGTAAAATAGAGATTCGATCTTGCACGTCTGCAGTAATTATTCCTACTACCAGCTGCTTGATTGCTTGATTACAAACCATTGTGGCATCCACGTGGTTATGTGCGCAAAAGAGAACTGCAGGAAATTCTGGAAATAGCGGTTAAGCGTTGTGGAGGCACTGACTAATTGTTTTCATGCCAGTGAATGGGCACAACTCTGCAATCACTGACAGTTGGCATTTATGTCAACATATGCTGCAAAAAGATAGGAAAAATCACAGCATATTTTAGCTGCATTTAAACTGATCGTTTCACATAAACACAGTTGTTTATGGGGCAATACAACTTGGGGATTTGATTCCTAAGAGAATGAGATCCAAGTAGTGAGACCCTGTCAAGAGGCCATTTCAGATGGATTTGAGTTGGCACCAGGTGCAGTATAACTCCAGTTCAGTGTACATTGCATTTTGAGGGTGCTGTACAGACCTAATGTTGTGATCTTAGTATAGAGCAGGTGATACTGCTTGCTGCCAACATTTAAAATTAGCTTCACCGCCAGGGCAACCTTGTCCATGAGTCTAACCTTTATGCAAAAAACTGTCCTCTCACTGACTTCAGTGCACCACACAGTAGAAGATATAACTCCGATCTTTCAACAGCACATCGCACACCATACATAACATCAGATATCTATATGTTCTATGCAACATAACTCCATCAATATGCATCAAATGGACTCAAAGTAATCCAGTCAATAAAAATATACAACTTTGTACAGAATTGGTTAACTGCTACAGTGTTTTTTTTTAAATGCTTATATTAATGAATTTGCAAGCATTGTTCATGGTAAGGCTGTGGATAGGGTCATGCACTTGTGTTTCTGTTTATCTATGATTTTCTCTGTGTATTTCTCAACTTTCTTGCTTCTCCCTTTGCTACATTGTTCTGCTTTTTTTCTCATCTTCGTTTATATTTGGGAGAAGCTGTTTGCAGATGTGATGGGGAAGGGAGCTCCTGAGGTTTGTAGCTTATGGGCGTGATCTAACCGAATTGCAACAGAGTCCCGTGTTGAGCACGTTTAGTCGGATGTTTCCCGCCGCTTGCAACGCCAAGGAAAAACCATGCTATCAAACAGGACTTTGTTGCAATTCGGGGCCCCAGCAGGTAACGCCCCGCTGAGGCAGCATTTAGTCCCGTTTCTGAGGGTTATAGTCTGCTTGATTAATAGTGCTGAATGAGTGGGCGTGAGAACATGGGGGAGTTGTTACCAGAGTGGACTTTCATTTCCTTTCTGGGTACATCGATAACCTCAATCATTTGCATTGTTATCAAAATGCTGAAGAAATTGTGCATTTATTTAGTTATGTAAGAATTTGTAATCTCGATGGGCTGAACCGCCTCCTTCTGCACTGTAGGAATTCTATGGTTTATCTCATGGCAAAAATCTTCAATCTGTGCCCCCTAGCTCTTGTACTATTAACTAATGGAACAGTTTTTCCTTGTGTAGCTTATTTAAACCTGTCATAATCTCCTTTGCTCCAAGAAGAAGAACCCCAGCATTTCCCACCTATTCTTGTAATAAACTCCCCATCCCAGGAACTATTCCGGTAAATCTCTTCAGCAGCCTCTCAAGGACCCTTGCATGTTTCCAAAAATGTGATGACCAGAACTTGTTGCAGCATTCTAGTTGGGGCCTAACCTGAGCTTTATAAAGGCTGAGCATCAATTCCTAGCTTTTGTACTCGATGTCACTATTAATGGAGCCCAAGACCCCATATACTAACCACTCTCAATACGTCCTGTCATCTCCAGGAGAATGATGCACATGCAACCCCAGGTCCCTCGGTTGCTGCACACCCGTTACAAGTGTGTCATTAAGTCTTTCCCTATCTTCTATCAAAATGTACCACCCTACACTTCTCTGTATTAGATCCCACCTGCCACTTCGCTTTCTGCTAGCCTCTCTGTGTAGTGTTGCAGGCTATTTGTATCATCTTCACTTTTCCATTCTTCCAAGCTTGGTAACATCGCCAATTTAAAAAAATTCTAATCTGTATTCCAAGATTCAAGTAATTTATATATAGCTTAAAAAATCAGTGGTCCTAGTACTAATCCTTTGGGAACACAACTATCTACTGTCCTCCAGCTTGAAAAACAATAATTTACCACAACTTGTTTTCTGTCCTTCAGCCACTCCAGGACACTGACCCTCCTCTTCCATGACTTTCAATGTTGTCTTTTAAAAAGGTGATATTTGTTCAATACTTTTCCAAAATCTATATAGACAATATCCACCGCATTCCCTTCATCAACCTTTTCTGTTGCTGCATCAAAACTATCAATTAGCCAAGCAATATCTGCCTTTTACAAGACTGTGCTCACTCTACTCAATAAGCTCAAACCACTCCTATTGATTTTTGTTCCCTGATTTTGTTCCTTACTCTTTATTGATGTTAAATTAACTGCCTGTAGTTGCTAGGACTGCCCTTGCATCATTTCTTGAATAAGGGTCTCACACTTGTCACTCTCCAATCCTTTGGCACCTCTCCTGTTTCCAGTGAAGACTGGAAGATCATGGCAAGCCCTTTCCGCCCCCACTTCCTTCAATAATCTGGGGTGTAAGCCTTCCAAACTCTGTGACTTATCCACCCTCAGTATGGCCAGCATTTTCCAGTCCCTCCTTCCTCTCAATGTTCATCCTATTTGCTTCCACTATCACATCTTCTACCAAAGTTTTGTCAGATTCCTCCTCCTTAAGTAAACACCAATACAAAGCACTCTGAAGTATCCTAGCCTTGACCTGCATCTCTAAGATTATATCACCTTATTTGTTCCTAACAGAGTCCACTCCACTTCTTACTAACTGCTTACTATTTACATGCAGATTTTTGGGTTCCCTTTTATGGTGACTGCCATTCTATTTTCATAAGCTCTCCTTGCCAATCTTATTTCCTCTTCACCTATCCTCTCAACTTATTGTATTTCTTTTTATTCATTCATGGGATGTGGCTGTCACTGGCTGGGCCCAGCATTTATTGCCCATCCCAAATTGCCCTTTGACGAAGTGGCCTGCGAGGCCATTTCAGAGGCATTTAAGAGCCAACCACATTGCTGTGGGTCTGGAGTCACATGTAGGCCAGACCAGATAAGGGCAGCATCCGTAAAGCATATTATTATAATCTTTATAATCTTTATTAGTGTCACAGGTAGGCTTACATTAACACTGCAATGAAGTTACTGTGAAAAAGGTGAATCAGGTAGGTTTTTACAACAATCGATAATGGTTTCATTGTCATCATTATTAGACTTTTAATTGTCACTAGTCCAGTGACAATACCAAGATGCCACTGCCTCCCAATTTAAACTGGTTCTCACTTGACGTTACCTGACATGCATCATACACCCTCTTTCTTGTTTCATCATGATCTCTATTTCCTTCATCATCTAAGGAACCCTGGCGGGACTCTCTCAGCCGGATTATCCCTGCGACCGGCGCGAATCGCGTCTTGCCTCCCCGACGCCGGCACGCGATTCTCCGCAGAATCATGTGTTATCATGATCGATCTTACCCAAGATACTTGGTAACTTGCATTTTCCAGGACCAGACCCATAAATGGTGGTTGGGCTGAAAACTTACTGATCAAGAAGTTTGCCTTAACACATTACAGAAATGTCACCTCCTCCCTACCCTTTATACTATCCCAATCAATATTTGGGTAATTGAAGCCCCCCAATACATACTCGATAGTTCTTCCACATTTCTGTGATTTTCCTGCAGATTTGATCCTTATTTCTCTCACTATTTGGAGATCTATAGAATAGCCCTAATGGAATGATCATACCATTTTTGCTTCTCCAAGTACCCCTCCAAGTCACAACCATCCTGACTGGGAAGTTTATTGCCATTCCTTCACTTTTGCTGGGTTAAAATCCAAGACGTTCCTACCCAACTGCGAGAGAATCTTCACCACATAGTCTGCAGCAATCGCGGAAACATAGAAACATAGAAAATAGGAGCAGGAGGCCCTTCGAGCCTGCTCCGCCATTCATCATGATCATGACTGATCGCAACGCAATAGCCTAATCCTGCTTTCTTCGCATAACCCTTGATCCCATTCACCTCCAGTGCCATATCCAGCCACCTCTTGAATGTATTCAATGTCTTAACCCAACTATTTCCTGTGGTAATGAATTCCACAGGCTCACCACTCTTTGGGTGAAGAAATGTCTCCTCATCTCTGTCCTAAATGGTCTACCCCAAATCCTCAGACTGTGACCTCCTCGTTCTGGACACACCCACCATCGGGAACATCCTCCCTGCATCCATCCTATCTAGTCCTGTTAGAATTTTATTAGTCTCTATGAGATCCCCCCTCATTTGTCTAGTAACATAGAAAATAGGAGCAGCGGAAGATGCTCACCATCACTTCCTTGAGGACAATTAGGGATGGGCAATAAATGTTAGCGGAACCACATCCTGTGAATGAATTTGAAGAAAATGTGCTGTTAAATTACTAAGTCAGGGCAACTAAGGAGTTTATGTCAAACTATTTTTTAGCATGTTAGTGACTCATCAGTAGGGACCAGTTAAAACTTTTAATCTGATAGAAAACAGCGAGGTGCTGTGTTCCTGGGAGACAGGAGGTGACTAGTGCACCTGTCACCCTCTGCCTCCCTGGAATGTGTACCAACATTATTTTGTTTTATAGGACTTTAGTATTCCTAAAGCTTACACTCGGCTTGATGCCAGAGAACTTCAGCAGTTATCAGTTCAATTGTATTAAAATAACTGCTTTCCTTGGGAAATTATTCAGCTGTGAAGAGCAAAGGGGTGATAAAATACTAATTTGCTGCAGGGACAGAAATAACTAACTTGGTACTATGCAATTTAAACATCTGTAGTCTAAAATAATTGATTCAGATTTTATTTTCATGCCTCTGGGGTGGGTGTTGGAGGCACAGATTACGTGGCTGCACAAAATTGTTTAACTATTTTTCAGACTCATGCAGTTTGCCTTGACAGTCACAGGTTAGAGTTGTTGCTACCCTAAAGTTAGCACAGCCACCTGACTGCCTGAAAAATATGCAATGTATCCATTTTGTTTCTAGTATTGCCTTTTCCAGCAAATAGATTTCTATTCTCTTCTACCAGTTGTTTTGTGTGTGCGTCACATATAGACTGTTTTATATAGAGAACTAGAAGCATAGACTGCTACAGCACAGAAGGCCATTCTGCCTATCATGCCTGTGCCGTCTCTTTAAAAGAGCGACCTGATTAGCTCTGGTCCTCTGCAAGTTTGCAGTAACCCTCCAGGCTTTTCCTTTTAAAGTATTTTATTCAATCCCCTTTTGATTGGAAGACTGATGGAAGCAGGGGAAACAGGGAGGCAGTGGCACAGTGGTATTGTCGCTGGACTAGTAATCTGGAGACCCAGAGTCATGTGCTACGGACCCGGGTTCGAATCCCACCATGGCAGAATTCAATAAAAATCTGGAGTTAAAAGTCTAAAGATGACTATGAAACCAATGTTGATTGTTGTAAGAACCCATCTGGTTCACTAATGTCCTTTCGGGAAGGAAATCTGTCGTTCTTTCCTGGTCTAGCCTACATGTCACTCCAGATCCACAGAAATATAATTGACTCTTAATTGCCCCGGATCCGGGCTGGCCCACCCAGCGACGGCCACATTCCATGGACGAATAAAACAAAACCGATTCAGGCAGCACATTAAAGATCATAACTCGGGTTATGATCCTCTTCCCTGGGCCTTTTGCCAATTATGTTAACTCTGTACTATTTACTTACCAATCCTCCTGCCAGTGAAAACAGTTTCTCCCAACCTACTCCATCAAAACTACTCCACATTATTGTATTCTATCTACCACCAGCATTCATACTTAATTTACAAATTAAGGAATTATGATTTACGCTGGCCTGCACATACTACATATAGCCGTAATGTACATGTTGTTCCATAGCCAGTCTCAACAATGTACAATGTCAGAAAATTGACTTGCACAACCTCCGCCCGACTCCTCTCCAAAATGACTTTGTGGATCAAGGCACCACCCAGAGTAGCATCGAGGTTTACAAATTATAAACCCTATAGGTTCAATTTCCAAGTCAACTGAATTAATCACGACTGGAGCAAGCGGTCCCTTCTGTTTAAAGTCGCAGATGTACTTACTTTTTTTCCAGAAAACATCCGGAGGTCTACAATCTAGTCTTGGGCAGCTATGGATTAATTTGCATGTTGCTCTTCAGTTCATCTGTAGATAGTCATCTTGCTCACACTGAGCCAAATTGAAGGCTAGCCGTGTTAATGGGGGTACCAATCACTGTATCCATCCTACCATCAGGAGATGAGAAAGAGAATTTCTTATGACATATAGCTTTTGTGCAATTCTTTAAATAACAAGTAGTTGGTTTCCCCTATTTAGTTAACACATTTGCATGTGACAAAGTTGAAGGCAGTTTTTCAGGGGAAAGAATTGTTGGTCACAAATTGTGCATGAAAGTCACATGCTTATCCATAGGACTAAACTGGGTTTACTAAGCAGGCTATGCAAACAACTGAGCAAAACAACTTGAACCTGGACCTCACTTCAGGAAATTTGAATTCTTGGGTAGGTCATACTACGTGTAGCAAAAGCAAGAATCACAGATTGGAAATAATCTACTGATTTTGAAAATATCAGGTACAAGCAGAAGGGAAAATAGGAAAAACTGCTGAGCTTTTGAGATTTGACAATTTCGGAATATCTGATTAATATCGTGAACTGCCACAGTTTTGGCACCATTCCCTTTTGGGCCTCAATCTCATATTTTACTCATTTTACTCACTCATGATTCTCCTTGGTATTGCTAGCCCTAGTTAAGTTCAGCCACCGGCTTCTTGTTTAAGCTCTAGTCACTCTTTATCCACAGAGCTCTATTTTGAAAAACATATTTTTGCCTTCAAGCAATGTACTCTCTATTCCTCCGTTACTGCAGATCCATTGTCCCGGTTGCTAACTTTTCTGCTCAATTACCTTGGCCTGCACCCCTTGCTTGTTTTATTCCCCCAGTGTAATATTTCTAAGTTAAATCAGCGATATCCTAACTTTATTTTGCTTCTTCCCAATTATTCCCCTACTGCCGCTTAGGTTACTTATTCCACTTCGTTCCCAGAACTATATCAATTGAATACTTGTTTCTTGTCGCACTAGAAACCAATTGATTTTTGAATAGTTTTAGACTAATTCTAAATATTATCCTGAATTGATCACCTACTTTACCTTTCTCCCAATCTTTGTCAAGATAATTTAAACCACAGATTGTCATTATTGCTTGGTTCTTGTCCATCTCTCTGAACTGTCTGCAAGTCTCCCTCTATTTCATTCCCACGTAAAATTATATCATTATCTTTTATATTCCTTAACATTGTCCATATTGATTCCATTGCAAACCATAACATCCTTACATTTTAGCATTGTAATTTGGATTCTGTATTAATATTGCCACCCCACCGCCCTTTTTATTCACCTCTCCTAAGAGATAACTTTCTGAGCTCGAACAAACCTTAATCGATTGTTCTGCTGCCGGAACCCACAATTGCTGACTATGAAAATGTTTCTGTGTTATTGGCTGCTTACTTGCTGACATCATTGTTGCTGCACATCTTGAGAGCCCCTTGATTTGATTGCTTGATTTAAACTGCCATCAGGCGAGGAGAAGTCTGTGGCACTGAGATTGCGCGATCGCGGTACGGTGGCACAGCGGTTAACACTGCTGCCTCACAGCGCCAGGGACCTGGGTTTCAATTCCGGCCTTGGGATACTGTCTGTGTGGAGTTTGCACTTTCTCCCCATACCTGAGTTGGTTTCCTCCAGGTACTGCGGTTTCCTCCCAGAGTCCATGGATGGGCAGGTTAGGTGGATTGGCCATGCTAAATTGCCCTTAGTGTCCAGGGATTTGCAGGTTAGATGGGGTTAAGCGGATAGGGCGGGCGAGTGGGTCTGGGTAGGGTGCTTTTTCAGAGGGTAGGTGTAGACTCGATGGGCCAAATGGCCTCCTTCTGCATTGTAGGGATTCTGTGATTGTTGTAGGTAAATTTCTTTGATGTATTTTTTGACATTTTTATTTGTTTTTTAAATTTAAAAAAATAATTAAAGTGCCCAATTCTTTTTTTCCCAACTAAGGGGCAATTTAGCATGGCCAATCCACCTACCCTGCACATCTTTAGGTTTGGAAGTGAGACGCACGCAGACATAGGTAAAATGTGCAAACTCCACATGAACAGTGACCCAGGCCAGGATGGAACTTGGGTCCTCCATGCTGTGAGACACCAGTGCTACCCACTGCGCCACTGTGCCGTCCACCCACTGTGTCACACCCCAGCAAATTTCTTCAAAGTAGATTGTAGGCAGCATTGCCAACCTATCTCCCCTCTCTCCAAAATGAAGAAGCTAGAACAAACTATTATCACAAGAAAGCTCCACTTGGTATTGATCTTATAACCCTCACCCACAGTTCAATCTCACTCGGAATCAAACATCAGTGATCTACCATGAGTTAACCTACTAGCTGGCTCACAGTACAAGGGCTAGGGTCAGAGCTGCTTTTTCAGCGAAGAAGAAATTAAATCTTACTACGAAACCTAGTAAGAGGCATGCATCCTACTTAGTTCGATGTTACCAAGTGTATTGTGTGAGCAATAGTTGAGATCACAGTTCAACTGTTGTTAACCAAAGAATAACTGGCAAAAGAACTGATATTGGCTCCTGCATCTTTTTTGGAGGATCAGTGGGTCTATTGACTACAGCAACACAGAAATCTCCCTCCATGTCTAGGTTCTTTCCACAATGTAGCGCAAATGTATTAATGAAAGCAGATAAATTCTACCATGGTTACTGTTGCAATAAAAGTGTTATTAGTCCTTCAACAATGACTCCCATTTGATTTAGTCTTGTGGTTTATTCAGTAACATGTTTAATGTATATTGACTTAATTCTTACAATGCAATTGTCTGCCGATGACAATGATAAGCAAGAAAATGGCATGCAAGTAATATAATCTGGTTCCTAAATCACAGAATGATTGTTTCCAAATTTCTAGTCTGTGGACTTCTGATGGTTCTGGATGGTCCCAGTAATTCTAACTTTCAAAGGGGAGGGACAGCTCTATCTTTATATTTTTTGGCTGCCTTAGTTTCATGTATCCACACCCTGGGCAGGATTCTCCCCTACCCAGCGGGGCGGGGGATCCCGGCATGATGGAGTGGCGGGAACCACTCCGGCGTCGGGCCGCCCCAAAGGTGCGGAAGTCACCTTGAGGGGCTAGGCCCGCGCCGGAGTGGTTTCCGCTCCAACGGTTGGCGTGGAAGGCCTTTGGCGTCACGCCAGACAGGACCAAAAGGACTTTGCCGGCCTGCGTAAGTCCATGCATGCGCGGGAGCGGCAGTGGCTGCTGTCGTCATCACCGCGCATGCGCAGGGGAGGGGGTCTCTTCCGCCTCCACCATGGTGAAGACCATGGCGAAGGCAGAAGAAAAAGAGTGCCCCCCACGGCACAGGCCCGCCCGCGGATCGGTGGGCACCGATCGCGGGCCAGGCCACCGTGGGGGCACCCCCGGGGCCAGATCGCCCCGCGCCCCCCCCCAGGATTCCGGAGCCCGCCCGCGCCGCCTGCTCCCGCCGATAAGGTAGGTGGTTTAATCCACACCGGCGGGAGAGGGTTGACAGCGGCGGGACTTCCTGCCCCCTGTTCTTATTGTCTAGTCATAAATGATCTCATCATTCTAGCATGGCTTTAGCTGACTGCTGATATCCTGGCCCCAATTCTTATCTCAGCTGGAGACACAGTTTGTGCCCCTCAGGAATGCCAGTAAGACGCTGTTATCAAAGCACTGGTTATTTATGGCCATCAAGTCATTTAATTGTGAGCAGTTTCCCAAGAGCACTCTCTGTTTCTAACTTTTTTGTTTGCAAAGCACCAAGAACAATAATGCTTTATGGTTGAATTGCTAAATGTAAATCCCGCTGGGATACAATTTGAACCACCTTAAAATATTCAATAATGCAAAATCAAGTTTCAAAACCCTGTCTGTAACCATTTGACCCTGTTGTCGGAATCCCGACTCAAACCCCCAAATCCTACTTGTGGAGTTTCAGTCTTTCAGCTTTTAATTTTGGTGGAGATCTAAAAAAATTACTTAAATCATTTTCTTTTACCTTTTCTTTCTTAGATCTCTCTCTTAATTCAATCCTTCTTTTCCTCTATTTTACTTTCTGTGTCTAATTTTACATTGAATTTAATATTCTAACTGTCACTTCTGGGTTCAGATTCGGCACTGCTCATTAACTGTTTTTTTCTCAATCTGAACGGTAAAGTAGATTCACAGTTCTTGCCCAAATGCCTTGTTGCGCTGTTTGCATCGATGGTTAACAGGAACTTCCAGTTCAAAAGTCGATTACAGCCTGGAGAACATCTTTTTCGAGCTAACTGATGGTGAGACCCATGATTGGAAAACTAAACGATTACCAGCTACTGTGCTGCCAGATGATTCCTCCCTCTTTGGAAGTAAACTAGATATATAATCCAAAATTCAAGTTACAAATTAACAAGTGTTTTTATTTACAAATGACAAAGGAGTGAGGAATAAATCGTGAAACACAGTGAAATATTTGTTCTCTGTACGCCATAGTTTAATATTAAAAGAAAGTATTTGAATTTAAACATCGACTTTGAAATATAGAACCATTTCTTATCTTACAGAATAAGCCACAGTTTGAGATCTTGCTCAGCGATTAGCACTGATCCATCAGGATACAGCGCAGATTATAGACTGTTTAACTACATATGGTGCCCCGTGCAATCCTTAACTGTAGAACTCTGGACTGCTGATCTTTCCATCAAAGAGGACTACAGTCAACCAAAAGCCCTTGCCCTTTCTGTAAAGGTCTCTGGGATAGACGTTAGTCCAGCTCGCAAGCCTAGGCTGGAGCCTGATTCTTTATTCTAATATCATGCTGGCATGGTGTCAACCCTTGCTGCTAATCTGAAACATAAACAAAAGATGGTTGCTGCTTCCAGAATGGCATTAGATAATGGACAGTCAATCTTGACAATGGCAAAGATCTTGTGATTGCATCTTGCGGTCCAAGGTTGATTAACCAATTAACAGCTCAGCTTGTGTATACTTTACAATTTCAAATCTTTTAGAAATATAGCTAATTGTCAAAGCTGAGCTTGAGGTTTTTTTTTTAAATCCTTCATTAGATCATGGGTGTTAACCTCTTGCATGCTCTTTCTAGCAATGCAAAACACAAGTTATAAATTCATCAAGAGCAAAAGAAAGTACATTTTGTTACAGCTGAGCAGCAAGGTTGAGAGTGATGAACCAGTGGAACCAAGGCCCTCAAGCAGAGTCTTGGACAAGTTGGAGTCCATGGTGGATTGAAGGAAGGGAGACGTATAGCAGTTGAGTTTCACATTTAATCTTATAAAATAGTAAACAGCAAAGAGGAATTAAATCTGGAGCATAAGTTAAAGAAGAATGGTGGGACAAAGGGATGGACTAAAGAAGTTCTTCAAAGGTATAAACATGTAGAATAGACTAACAAGGTTAGTGAAGGCAGAAATCATGGGAATTATTTCCTGGGACAGAGCAGGCTGTTGCCTGAGATGAGCTAAATTTCTTTCCTCACCTATCTCTTGTGATCAATAGTAATGAATAATAGTAGCCTCACTCATGGGTTATATTTGTTTCATTTGCTAACCTATTATGGCAGGTCAACAGCAAGAACAATTGCAGCAAGGACAAACACTGCGTCTTACTCTACTGTGCTCGACTGATGGCAACCCTTAATTGGGTGGTGTAGTGAGGTAAATAAGGCAATGGCACTTAGCCCAATAAGATACTCCTAAATGGGATGAATGTTGAGATATGAGGCATCTTGGTATTGTGATTGCACACCCAGGTGCAAGATCGGGTACAATGTTGGTTATACATCCTGCCTGGTTTTACTCTCCATTAAAGTTGAGGAAGAGCAATATTTGGTGGGCTGTAAAGCCAGTGTTCCACTTGATCTTGCGGGGTCCTCTTCAGTGGTCTAGGTCAAAATTACCTCATTTTGTGTAAGTATTTTAACATATTTTAACGTCAAAGATGCCACCTAAGTGCAAGTATTACTTATCATCTCATTCACTTGAAATCTTCAGACCTGTACCCCTGCATCTGCAGTAACCTGCACACCATTCTCTCTAGTTTCATGATTAAGTGCCAGTACATGGAGCCAGAGAAGATGGGGCTTACTTTAAACCAAGACGCGATCTTGGCACCTTTCAATAACAGTTGCCTTGGAATTGAGAAAATAGCATTGGTCAATGCTCCTCATTATTTTAGATACCTCTATAAGTATCATAGAATCATAGAATTTACAGTGCAAAAGGAGGCTATTTCGTCCATCGAGTCTGAACCAGCCCTTGGAAAGAACACCCCACTTAGGCCCACACCTCCACCCTATCCCAGTAACCCCACCTCACCTTTTTGGACACTAGGGACAATTTAACATGGCCATTCCACCTAATTTGCACATCTTTGGAGTGTGGGAGGAAAACGGAGCATCCAGAGGAAACCCACGCAGACACTGGGAGAACGTGCAGACTCTGCATAGACAGTGACCCAAAACAGGAATCGAACCTGGGACCCTGGAGCTGGGAAGCAACAGTGCTAACTACTGTGCTACCATGCCGCCCACAATTTCACCCCTAAGCCTCCTGTGCTCCAGGGAAAATAGTTCCAGTCTATCCAGCCTCTCCTATCCAGCTGTCTGGATTGTTTAATTTAATTTCCCTTCACACTTGAAACTGTGAAACTAACTGCAATGTTTAAAAACATCTAGCTATAATTGACAACACTTGACAACATCAAATGCAGTAAAGTGCATTTCTGTCAGCAGAAAGGGAAGGCTTGTCTAAATCAATCTAAAGATAGGCATGGCCCATATCCAATTTAATAAATGTCTGGCCACCTAATAACTTAGTGGACAGTTATTTGAATAGAAGCATGGTGAATCTGTCTCGTTCAAAAACACGATTCACCATGCGCTTATAATCTCTACAGAAGGAGACCAATTTGTCCAGTTTAAGGACGGGGACGATTGGCGTGGCCCACTCTGCAAACTGTACAGGCCTTATTATGCCTTGATTTTCCAAGCGACCAAGCCCCGTCTCCACCTTTTTCAGTCGGGTGTCTGGAATCGATCTCGCTCTAAAATATTTAGGCATAGCTTCAGGGTAGATATAAATCTTGGCTTTGGCTCCTCTTATTTTTCCAAGTCCTTCCTGGAAAACCTCAGGGTATTTGCTAATGACTTCATATAGTCCTCCCATGCCCAGCCTGAGGATCTCCAACCAGTTCAGCCTGATCCGCTGGAGCCAATCTCTCCTCATTGTGGTTGGGCCTTGCCTCTGCACAACGATGAGTGGGAGGTGGGCTGTTTGCTGCTTGTAAGTCACTGGGTCATTGCAGTGCCCTTTATTTGTAATGGTTCCCTATGTAGGTGGCTCGTGGCCTTCATGTCTTCACCGCTCATGTGTTGAATACCAGTTTGGAGGTGACCACATGTCTTCTCCCTGATAACGGGGACCTCAGCTCCCATGTCTACCTCCATTGTCAATGGATGACCACTTACCAGCAGTTCCACTGTTATTGGGGCAACCTTGGTCGTAACGATGCGATTTAATTACATTTTCCCTGTTTCTGGTCGTGGATATACCTGAATGATGCGGGCCAATACTGGCCTTAGCTTCTTCCCTGCAAAGCACATGTTTGCCTATTCGTATAAAAGCAAATTACTGCGGATGCTGGAATCTGAAACAAAAACAGAAAATACAGGACAATCTCAGCAGGTCTGTAGAGAGAAAAGGGAGCTAACCTTTCAAGTCTGGATGATACTTTGTCAAAGCCGAGATTGTCCAGTATTTCCTGTTTTGTTGTCTGTTCCTAAACTTTGCCTTGAATGTTCCCTTTGGCAGTGCTTGCAATAGTTCATTGTCTGGGATCTGCAACCTTCTGGAGCATGTTCCATTAGTACACTCTTGGGGCTGTCATTCATTGCACTTCCTTGACTGCTGGGTGATGCGAGTTGAACTGTGATATTGTAACAGATTATCTGACATCTTGCTTACACAGGTACCCTCAGTTGATGAATGGTCGCTGTTACATGCGGCCCCTCCCCCTAATCAGAGGACATTGCCGTCTGACACCCCTTGCAGCTCCCGAGTCCCTTCTTCTGCATTTACCAGTGATCGAGCTATTTCAATGGTTTTTTTAAAGTCCAGGTTGGCTTCGGCCAAAAGTATTTTTGGGGTTGGGTTGGTCATTTAGCATACCAATCTGTCTCGCAACATTTCGTTCAAGGATAATCATATTCCACAATGTTCTGCCAATTTTTGTCATCTGGCCAAAAATCCATTGATAGGTTTCCCTTGTGTTCTCAAAGCAGTATCTCTGAAGTATAAATGAGGATTTGGATCACAGTGATTTTTCTACCAAGTCTAGTAACTTGTTAAAAAGTTTTAGAGTCAGGGGCATCTGGATAGGTCAGACTTTTTAGTCACGGTGAACGGTGTGGCCCAGCATGCTGTCAGTAAGATCACTTTCTGCTTTCCATCTCCCTCAATATTATTAGCCCGCAAGAACTAACGCATGCACTCTGTGTGTTGGGCCCAGTCTTCTCCACTTACATCATAGGGTGCAAGTTTACCGAAGAGAGGCATCTTATATTCGTAAAGGAGAAACCGCATGTTCTCAACAATGAAAGTTGCTCGGAGAAAAGAAAAACGTGTTTATTTCTTGTCGCCAATGTAATAATCTCGCCAAGGCCAGTCTCCTTTATTTACATAATGTAAAAAGGTCACAATCCCGCTTACAGCGCACAAATTCAAGACTGAGGACCTACAGAATACCGGTCCGGATTGAAGCAGTGGGTTTCAAACTCCGCTGCTTGTTTCCCATTGGGTGAGCTCCCGCCCACACAATATAAAAATTCATATTCTTCGAAGCCCATGGGGAGATATATTGATGATCCCCTAAATTCTTCATGGCTACCATAACAGAAGGGATATACTTGCATTGGAAGCAGTTCAGAGAAAATTCACTAGTTTGATTCCTGGGATGAAGGAAAGGTTGAGTAGGTTGGACCTATACTCATTGGAGTTCAGAAGATTGTGAGGTGATTCTGAAACATAAAATATTCTGAGGAGGCTTGATAGAGTATATGCTGTGGGGATGTTTCCCTGGTGGAGGAATGTAGAATCAAGGGGAACAGTTTAAAAATAAGGTGTTCCCCATTTCTTCTCTGAAAGTGTTTAATCTTTGGAATTCTCTTCCCCAGAGAGCAGAGGATGCTGGGTATATATTTAAGGCTGAACTCAGCTTTGAATGTATATGAATATATTCAAGGTTGCGTTAGATACTGTAGTGGCTGGCCCGGTTACTACAGATATATTTTTGATCTACAAGGGAGCCGGGTTATGGGGGCCAGCAGGAAACTAGACTAGACTAGTTGCAATTAGAATAGTGATGATCTTATTGAATGTTGGAACAGGTCTGAGGGACTGAATGACCTCCTCCTATTTCTTCTGTTCTTATATTCATACAGGCCTCTAGCTGACTACTGCAGTAACATAATCACCATGCTACCTCAACATTGTACTCCCTAATAAGCCCCATGAATTTTGACAGATGCTGTTGTAATAATTGATGGTGCTTAAGTTGATGAATGACAAGTAAAATTCTTACAGCACAGGTGTCGGGCAATGACCATTTTTTAGCAAGAGAGAATCTAACTATCTCCACATGACATTCAACGGCCTTACCATCACTGAATCCCCCACTATCAACATGCTGGGGGTTTTCATTGAACATAAACTGAACTAGAATCATAGAATCATAGAAGTTTACAGCATGGAAACAGGCCCTTCGGCCCAACCAGTCCATGCCGCCCAGTTTTTACCATTAAGCGAGTCCCAGTTGCCCGCACTTGGCCCATAACCCTCTATACTCATCTTACCCATGTAACTATCTAAATACTTTTTAAAAGACACAATTGTACCCGCCTCTACTACTACCTCTGGCAGCCCATTCCAGACACTCACTACCCTCTGAGTGAAGAAATTGCCCCTCTGGGCCCTTCTGAATCTCTCCCCTCTCACCTTAAACCTATGCCCTCTAGTTTTAGACTTCCCTACCTTTGGGAAAAGATGTTGACTATCTACCTTATCTATGCCCCTCATTATTTTATAGACCTCTATAAACTCTATCAGCCATATTAATACTGTGGCTACAAGTGCAGGTCAGAGGCTTGGAATCTGCGGCGAGTAACTCGCCTCCTGACTCCCCAGAATGGTCCATCATCTACAAGGCACAAGCCAGGAGTCTGTTGAAATAGTCCCCACTTGCCTGGATATGTGCAGCTCCGACAACACTCAAGAAGTTCAAAACTTTGGGACTTCCGGTTGCGGCGATGCGGAGCTAAGCCGCACATTTCGGCGGCTCCCGCTAGAACAGACTTCTGGGCTCTCCGGAGGAGCCCCAATGGAAATGTTTTGACCGATTCCCATGTGGGAAGATGAGAGCAAGGTCCCCCTTCCGTCGTGTATGGAGGGGGCCAGAAGTGGAGCGGGGGAAAAAGTGGCTTTGGAGCAGCGGCAGAAACGAGAGGGAAAAAACACGATGGCAGAGGGCGGAGATCGAGCAGCATGGGGGCCGGACCAGCAGGAGTTTCTCAGGCGCTGCATGGAGGAGCTTAAAAAGGAGGTGCTGGCGCCAATGCTGATGGCGATCGAGGGGCTGAAGGAGACCCAGAAGGCCCAGGAGGTAGAGCTCCGAGAGGTGAGGGACAAAACCAACGAGGACGAGATCTTGGGCCTGGCGGTGAAGATGGAGGCGCACGAGGCGCTGCACAAGCGGTGGGCCGAGAGATTCGAGGTCCTGGAGAACAGGTCGAGGAGGAAGAATCTCCGGATTCTGGGTCTCCCTGAAGGGGTGGAGGGGGCCGATGCCGGGACGTATGTGAGCACGATGCTCCATTCGCTGATGGGTGCGGAGGTCTCTCCGAGTCCCGTGAAGATAGAAGGGGCTCACCGGGTCCTGGCGAGGAGACCCAAGGCCGGCGAGCCGCCAAGGGCGATAGTGGCGAGGTTCCATCGTTTCGCGGACAGAGAGAGTGTCCTGAGATGGGCCAAGAAAGAGCGGAGCAGTAGATGGGAGAATGCGGTGATCCGAGTCTACCAGGACTGGAGCGCGGAGGTGGCAAAGAGGAGAGCTGGCTTTAACCGGGCCAAGGCGGTGCTGCATAGAAAGAGGGTGAGATTCGGAATGCTGCAGCCAGTGCGTGCGACTGTGGGTCACATATCAGGATAGACACCACTATTTTGAAACGCCAGAAGAGGCTTGGACCTTTATTCAAATGGAAAAATTGGACTCAAACTGAGGGTCTGTGGTTGTGGGGGAGATGTTGACTGTATACAGGGTTGTAAATATGGGTAAAGAATGTTTCACGGGTGGGACGATGGATGGGGATGGGGGAAGAGTTTTGATGGGAACACTGTGAGGAATGTGGGCGCCAGTGCTGGAGTGAGGTGAGACCCGGGGATAGGGGAATTGGGAGAAGGCCGCAACAGGAGCTGCGCCACAGGGGGCGGGGCTGGCTCAGGAAAGCGCGGGCTTTTTCCCGTGTTAGGGAAGGGCGGGAGGGGGGGGCGTGGAGGAGCGCAAGGAGTAGGAGGAATTTCCACACGGGGATGAGGGGGGTCAACGGGAAGGCGGGGGAAGCCGGGGTCAGCAGGAATCAGCTGACTTACGGAAGTATTATGGGGGAGCAAAAGAGCTAGATCTGGATCTGGCGGGGAGGGGGGGGGACATAGGGTTGCTGCTGCATTGGCCGAGGGGGAACTAAAAACGGAAGAGGTGGTCGGGGCGGGGGTTCCCCGTCTGGGGGACTGGAGGGTGCGGGAGACGCGGGCACGGGACTGGCCTAAAATAGGAGATGGCTAGTCGGCTGGGGGGGGGGGGGGGGGAGAGAGAAGCCCCCAAATCCGGCTGATCACGTGGAATGTGAAGGGCCTAAATGGGCCGGTTAAGAGGGCCCGAGTGTTCGCGCACTTAAAGGGACTGAAGGCAGACGTGGTCATGCTTCAGGAGACACATCTGAAGGTGGCAGATCAGGTCAGGTTAAGAAAGGGATGGGTAGGACAGGTATTCATTCGGGGCTGGATGCGAAGAATAGAGGGGTGGCAATACTGGTGGGGAAGCGGGTGTCGTTTGAGGCCAAGAACATAGTAGTGGACAATGGAGGTCGATACGTGATGGTGAGCGGTAGGCTGCAGGGGACATGGGTGGTATTGGTAAATGTATACGCCCCGAACTGGGACGATGCTGGATTCATGAAGCGTATGTTGGGGCGTATTCCGGACCTGGAGATAGGTAACTTGATAATGGGTGGGGATTCCAACACGGTGTTGGACCCAGCACTAGATCGCTCCAGATCTAGGACCGGAAAGAGGCCGGCTGCGGCCAAGGTGCTTAGGGGGTTTATGGACCAGATGGGGGGAGTGGATCCGTGGAGATTTGCCAGGCCTTTGGCCAGAGAATTTTCTTTTTTCTCCCACGTATACAAAGCCTACTCCCGGATAGATTTTTTTGTTCTGGGCAGGGCATTGATCCCGAAAGCGGAGGGAATGGAGTATTCGCCAACACTAAGGGTATTCAAATGGTCATTAGATAGACATGTGGACGATAAGGGAATAGTGTAAATGGGCTTTAGAGTGGTTTCACAGGTCGGCGCAACATCGAGGGCTGATGGGCCTGTACTGCGCTGTAATGTTCTATGTTCTATTCGGCCATAGCCATTTCAGACCACGCCCCACACTGGGTGGAACTAGAGTTGGGAGAGGAGAGGGACCAACGCCCGCTGTGGCGGTTGGATGTGGGACTGCTGGCAGACGAGGAAGTGTGCGGGAGGGTGCGGGGGTGCATTGTAAGGTATTTGGAGGCCAACGACAACGGGGAGGTGCAGGTGGGAGTAGTATGGGAGGCGCTGAAGGCGGTGGTCAGGGGAGAGTTAATCTCCATCAGGGCTCATAGGGAGAAGAGAGAGAGCAGGGAAAAGGAGAGGTTAGTGGGGGAGATTTTAAGAGTGGACAGGAGATATGCAGAGGCCCCTGAAGAGGGACTACTCAGGGAGAGGCGAAGTCTCCAGACGGAGTTCGACCTGTTGACCACAGGGAAGGCAGAGGCACAGTGGAGGAAGGCACAGGGGGCGACATATGAGTATGGGGAGAAGGCGAGCCGGATGCTGGCACATCAGCTCCGTAAGAGGATGACAGCGAGGGAGATAGGTGGAGTCAAGGATGGAAGGGGAATTACGGTGCGGAGTGCGGTGAAAGTAAATGAGGCATTCAAGGCCTTCTATGAGGAGCTGTACAGATCCCAGCCCCCAGCGGGAGAAGACGGGATGCGACGATTCTTGGACCAACTGAGGTTCCCGAGGGCGGAGGAGCAGGAGGTGGCTGGTTTGGGGGCGCCAATTGGGATGGAGGAGCTGATCAGAGGACTGGGGAGCATGCAGGCAGGGAAGGCCCCGGGACCGGATGGGTTCCCGGTTGAGTACTATAGGAAATAGGTAGACCTGTTAGCCCCGTTGCTGGTGAGGACTTTCAATGAGGCAAGGGAGGGGGGACCCTGCCCCCGACAATGTCAGAGACGATGATCTCTTTGATCCTGAAGCGGGATAAGGACCCACTGCAATGTGGGTCGCACAGGCCGATCTCGCTCCTCAACGTGGATGCTAAGTTGCTGGCAAAAGTGCTGGCTACGAGGATCGAGGACTGTGTCCTGGGGGTGATTCACGAGGACCAGACGGGATTTGTAAAGGGCAGGCAGCTAAACACCAATGTGCGGAGGCTCCTAAACGTGATTATGATGCCATCGGTGGAGGGAGAGGCGGAGATAGTGGCAGCTATGGACGCGGAGAAGGCCTTTGACCGAGTAGAGTGGGAGTATCTCTGGGAAGTGTTGCGGAGGTTTGGGTTCGGGGAAGGGTTTATGAGCTGGGTTAGGCTCCTATATAGAGCCCCGGTGGCGAGTGTGGTTACAAATCGGCAGAGGTCGGAGTATTTTCGACTGTATCGAGGGACGAGGCAGGGGTGCCCCCTGTCCCCCCTGTTGTTTGCATTAGCAATTGAAACTTTGGCCATGGCATTAAGGGAGTCCAGGAAATGGAGGGGGGTGGTCCGAGGGGGAGAGGAGCATCGAGTGTCGCTGTATGCAGACGACCTGTTGCTGTATGTGGCGGATCCAGTGGAGGGGATGATGGAGGGTCATGCAGATTCTAAGGGAGTTTGGGGACTTTTCGGGCTATAAGCTCAATGTAGGGAAAAGTGAGCTCTTCGTGGTGCATCCAGGGGACCAGGGAAGAGGGATAGACGACGTACCGTTGAGGAGGACGGAAAGGAGCTTTCGGTACTTGGGGATCCAGGTAGCTACGAGCTGGGGGGCCCTGCACAAACTTAATTTGACGCGGCTGGTGGAGCAGATGGAGGAGGACTTCAAACGATGGGACATGTTGCCACTCTCACTAGCGGGCAGAGTACAGTGGATTAAAATGGTGGTCCTCCCGAGGTTTCTTTTTGTATTCCAGTGCCTTCCAATTGTGATCACCAAGGCCTTTTTTAAGAGGGTAGGCAGGAGCATTATGGGTTTTGTGTGGGCGAATAAGACCCCGAGGGTAAGGAGGGGGTTTCTGGAACGTAGTAGAGATAGAGGAGGGCTGGCGTTGCCGAATCTGGGTGGCTACTACTGGGCAGCCAATGTGGCGATGATCCGTAAGTGGGTGATGGAGGGAGAGGGGGCAGCATGGAAGCGGTTGGAGATGGCGTCCTGCAAAGGAACGAGCCTGGGGGTGCTGGTGACGGCACCGCTGCCGCTCTCGCCGACAAGGTACACCACGAGTCCGGCGGTGGCGGCAACGCTAAAGATCTGGGGGCAGTGGAGACGACACAGGGGTGCGATGGGAGCCTCGGTGTGGTCCCCGATCAGGGGTAACCATCGGTTTGTCCCAAGGAGGATGGACAGGGGGCTTCAGAGCTGGCATCGGGCAGGGATTAGAAGAATGGGGGACCTGTTCATTGATGGGACGTTTGCGAGCGCAGGGTCGCTGGAGGAGAAGTTTGGGCTATCCCCGGGAAAGGCGTTCAGGTACATGCAAGTGAGGGCGTTTGTGAGGCGGCAGGTGCGGGAATTCCCGCTGCTCCCAGCACAAGGGATTCAAGACAGGGTGATTTCCGGCGTATGGGTCGGAGATGGCAAGGTGTCAGCGATATACCAGGAGATGAAAGAAGAGGGGGAGGCTTTGGTAGAGGAGCTGAAGGGTAAATGGGAGGAGGAGCTGGGGGAGGAGATTGAAGAGGGTCTGTGGGCTGATGCCCTGAGTAGGGTTAATTCTTCTTCCTCGTGTGCCAGGCTTAGTCTGATACAGTTTAAGGTTATTCACAGAGCGCATATGACGGGGGCAAGGCTGAGTAGTTCTTTGGGGTGGAGGACAGATGTGGGAGGTGCTCAGGAAGTCGGGCGAACCATGCCCATGTGTTCTGGTCGTGCCCGGCACTGGAGGGGTTCTGGAGGGATGCTGCGAGAACAGTATCTAAGGTGGTGAAAGTCCAGGTCAAGCCAAGTTGGGGGCTAGCACTATTTGGAGTGGCGGACGAGCCGGGAGTGCAGGAGGCGAAAGAGGCCGGTATTCTGGCCTTTGCGTCCCTGGTAGTCCGGCGGAGGATCTTGTTAATGTGGAAAGATGCGAATCCCCCCAGTGTGGAAGCCTGGATAAATGACATGGCAGGGTTTATCAAGTTGGAGAGGATAAAGTTTGCCTTGAGAGGGTCTGTGCAGGGGTTCTCCAGACGGTGGCAACCGTTCCTAGACTATCTCGCGGAGCGTTAGATGAAGTTCGGTCAGCAGCAGCAGCAACCTGGGAGGGGGGGGGGGACATCTCTTTCGGGGGGGGGGGGGGGGAAGAAGGGTGGATGGGGAAGGGGGGTTTTCCTGGGGGCACTTGAGCAAGAAAATACATAAATGTTCAGGAAAGTTGATATGTGCGGGAGGAATCCAATGTACAAAGTTCTGTATTATGTTGATTTGATATATTTATGTCTTGCTATGCGACTTTTCTTTTTGTTACGGGGGTGGGGGTTTGTATGGTGTGGTAGTATGCATTAGGGGTCATGTGGGACTGTGAAGCCGTGATGCCATTGGCTGACAGATCCCGGGTCCTGGTTGGCTGTTGATCTCTAGCTCCGCCCTGAAGGCGGAGTATAAGAACCAGGAGTTCTCCCCGCAGCTCCAGTCTGTTGCTGAACTGCGGGGAACAAGTCATGCTTAATAAAGCCTCATCGACTTCATCTCTATTCGTCTCTCGTAAGTCATTGTGCGCTACATATGGTTGAAAGTTTTGTTGAAAATTCTTAATAAACATTTTTTTTAAAAGAAGTTCAAAACTTTGAGGACAAAGGAACCCACTGATCTGTACCCCATCTACCATCATAAACATTCACTCCTTCCATCACTGATGCACAGTGGCAACAGTATATACATATAAAAGATGTGCTGCAGCAAATCGTCAAGCCTCCTTCAACAGCACCTTACAAACCAGTCACCTCTGCCACCTAGGACAAGGGCAGCAGACAGCTGGGAATGCCACCACCTGCCAGTTTCGATACAAGCGAAACACCTGTGAAATGGAACTGTATAGCTGTTCCTTCACTGTCCTGAAATTACCTTCTTTACGGCACTGTAAGTGTACCTACACCAGATGGATTGCAGCTATTCAAGAATGCAGCACACCACCACCTTCTCGAGGGCAGTTAGGGCTGAGCAACATATGCTGCCCTAGCCCTACCCCATGAAAGAATTTTTTATAAACTGAAGCCTTCTGACGTGGAGACTACAATTCCTCGTGGTGATGATGGCCGGCATCTCCCATTCTAACCAAGTATAGGTGACGATTTCACAATGTTTAATATACCTTGTCAGAATATCAACAAAATTGTCATAACCATCAGTTCCCTGGAATGAATCCAAGTGAGAGTGCTATTTGTGAAATAGTAACTGCTGGAGAGTTGGAACATGTTCTCCTTCAATGTTCAGCCTTCAGCCTTGTAATTTGCTTTGCTGTTAATGTTGTGATTTTGCATGGGTTACACATTCTATTGTGGAGAAGTGTTAGTGCAGCACCCGATGTAAAACTGTGAAAGGTATGCAAGTGGCTGGCAATTTGTGCTAGCTTTCACTGTGTTATCTTTGGAGGGAAGCAAAGCATTCACCACAGCACTTATATATTGATTCAGTCCTTGTTGTGCCATTGTGTAACTTTTGACATGTCTCTCCTTGATTTTCTTGAATACCACAACACAAACAGTATGTTTGTGCAATAACATTTTCCAATTCAGTGTCGTGTGGTAGTGTATTTGATGGCGCATTGTTATAAACGTTGCTGTCTTAATGCAAGAGAGCTAATTTTATCGTGGTAAAGGAATAAAATTCTCAACATAATGTGATTCCATTCAGAGACTAGGCAACATGGCAACATTTACAGGAGAGAAGGAGGCCATTTGGCCCATTGGCCGAAATCTTCCCAAAAATGCAGAATGTGGGGTCAGGTGAGAAAACCAGCGTGGAGCTTGCAGGTTGCGCAGCCAGCTTTTCCCACCCTATTGAGAAGCACACTGTGCAATTTCAAACGGAAATTGAGATTCACACAGTCAGCTGAAGGGGCGGGGCCTAAAAAGGCTAGCAGCGCTGGGATCCCAAAGGGCATGCCTATCTCCAATTTAAATAAAAAGCAACACCCCACCCCCACTGACAGTGAACCCCCCCCCCCCCATAGAAACGGGGAACTCCTGCTACACAAGGATGTCAAGATCCCCACAGATATAGGCAACCCATCCATGGATATCTAGACCCCCCTCCCCCCATGGACATGGGGAACTCCCCTACAATGGACATCAAGACTTCCATCGAGCCCCCAAATGCAGAAGTCAATCCCAACCCACATGAATGAGGGGAACTCCCACATTGGAGCTCCCTAGAGGTACTAGGGTGCCAGGGGATGGTGCCAGGAGACACTGCTAGGGGAACTGCCAGGGTGCCATGGGGCAATGCCCGGGCATGCCCTCACCAACTGGGCTTTATATTTATCTGTTCGACCCTGGTAGCCTGCTGACCACTATGTTCTGCTGTCATCTGTGATGACTTGGGGAGCAGCCTCTGGAGACTGTTGCTGCAGCTTTAACATTTCGGTTAGGACCGAGTCTATAGGTTGGTCATGTGCCTGAAACTCCGCAGAATCCTGGCTTCCGGCAATCATGTGTCAGTGACCTTGGATTGGTCTGCCCAAACCTGCTGTGGACCAGAATCAGTGCGGAGCCTATCAGATTGAGCCTGCTCTACATCTAGGTCCAATCGAGGAGTGCGGCTCTGTGCTGGTGGAGGGTGTGGGTGAGTGCTGTGATGGTTCATCCAGCAGCATGTCATCTGGATCATTATCTGAGGTGTCCTCAGAGCTTGCTCCCAGTGTCCCATGGGACATTTGGCTGTTTAAAGAGAGCAGAGATAAGTACCTGGCAGCATACTCTAAAACATAACAATGCGGTCAGTGTCGCTGTCTGAAGGAGCAACTGGTGAAGACTCCTCACTTGGGTCTATGTGCCAACATCATCATCACCACAGGCATGGTCTCAGTCCTCTCCGGCCTGCTCAGCAGCACATTCCTCATAGTGACTGAGGGCCTTGAGCTCAGGCATCCCACCACTGGTGGCTGAACTTGTCTTGTATAAAGACAGATGGTGAGAATGTGATCGGGGTGCATGTCAAGGCAGATGATAAGGATGCCAGGTTTGTGTGGGGGCTGAGTGGAGCTGTCCACGGGATGAGTATGTGAGCTGCACAAGAGTGTGTAGATCTGAACCCAGATGGGATGTCAATGTATGTGTGAGAGAGTGAGTGGTGATGTTCCTTGAGCTGGCAGTGTGCGAGATCCCTGTTGACACTCATCCTGCCAATATCTGATGATCTTGTGAAAGTGTGAGTTGAGAGTGATGAGATGGTTGACTTACCCTGGCGGAACAGATGAGGTCATTCTCCTGTTCCTGCACTGAATGGCTTATCTTTTATTGACTGAGGAGGCACTCAACAGTCTGGCCACCTCCCTTCAAGCTGTAGTTGAGTAGTTTTTGGACCTTCTTCCATCATGGTGGTAGAGCGCCTGCCAGTGAGCCTCAACAGCGTCAGGAAAGTGACCCTGCAATGCGTCACGAATGGGACTGCAGCCTCCTTCCCTTTGGGGGACATCTCTCTTGCAGCAGTACTAGAGTGTCGACATTGAGAAGGCTAGGTGCAAGTGCAGTTTAAATATGAAGCCTGCTGCAATGATTCACTTAGCGATTGTCATGGCTGGGCGGCCAAATCACAGGCCACGCGACTATGATACAACATATTTCCTGTTGATGCACATTTAATTGGGTAAGAAGCATACAATTGAACGCAAAAAACCGCCATTGTAGCCGGTGGGAAAAACACTGCTTTCCCATCCGCCACCGCACTTAGTCTGCGGGGTGGAAAATCCTGCCCTAGAATGGAGTGAGAGAATAGTTGTTACATTGGCTTTGTGTTGGCTGCACACTGGCTGCCATACTGGAAGGTAGGAAGCAGGCTTTTTCAATCAAGCTGAACCCTTCACTCAAAATGTCTTTTTGAGGGATCTGAGAAGAATATGTTTCTTTCCAAAGCGTTCTACCCGATCAGGACAGTAACTTCTGTTCTGTTGATTCTTTTGGTGCTGACTCCCCTTTACTGGACAACGGTAGACATTCTTCATGTGTGAGCCTAGAGTGCCAATCAGCTATTTAACAAAGGGGAGACACAACTAAGAATATGCTTTTTATCTGTGTGTGTTTGGCTCTCTCCCATCTCTCTTTACCCCTCCGTATCTTGAACTCTGTCCCTGTCTCTCACCTCTCTCTGCCTGACTCTCTCTCTCTCTCGCTCTCTGTCTTTCTCTGTCTGTCTGTCTCTCTCTCTGCTTTACTCGATTTCTTTTTCTCTCATCACTCTCTCATCTTTCTCTCTCTGTCTGACCTCATTTTTCTCTCTCCTTCTCTGCCTGACCCCATCTCTTTCTCTCTTTCATCTCTCCCTATCTCCACCATCCCCAATCCAGTGTCTCCTTTCTTCACTTGAACCAGCCTCTCATTCTTCCTGACACTGTCTCTCAATCCCTCCCTCCTTCCCTTTCAGTGACCCTCCCCTTACCCTTACTCTCCCTCTCATCCACTTTTTCTCTCTCTCTCCCTTTCTTTTCCTGACCCTGTCTCTGACCCTCTCCTCTCTCTGACCCTCTCCTCTCTCTCTCTTTTTCTTTGACCCCTTTTCCTCTGACCTTCTCTCCCTCTCTCTTTCTCCCTCCAAACCTGTCTTCCTCACTTTCCCTGACCCCGGGTGGAATTCTCCATTCCCGTGGCAGAGTGTCCACGCTGTCGTAAACGCCGTCACGTTTTACGACGGCGTGAACGGGCCGCTCCCACGTCTAATTTTGGCCCATACAGGGGGCCAGCACAGTGCTGGAGCGGTTCGTGCCGCTCCAGCTGCAGATCCCGGCATGAACTGTGCGCCCCGGGATCCACGCTTGCGCAGTTGCGCCGGCGCCAACGAGGACATGCATAGTGGCGCCAGCGTCAACATGTGCATGCGCAGTGGCGTCCTTTTCCTACGGTCGCTAGGCCCATCCGGGCTGGAGAATTGGCCGGCCGGCCGCGTAGAGCGGCCCATAACTGGCGCCGCGCCAACCACCCCGGCGCCAATGGCACCGATTCTCCGTGTCGGCGTCGGGGCGGCATGGCCCATTCGCGGGGATTCTCCGGCCCGGCGCAGGGCTGGGAGAATCCCGCCCCTTGTCCGTCAATCTCCCTGTTGTCAAAACAATTATTCTCTCACCCTGTCTGTGTCCCAGGTATAGCCCTGCACTCCTCTCCTTTTGTCCAAGGGATGCATTCTTGAAAGGATAAAGTGATCAACTGGCTGAGCCATTCAGATCTGACTGCACCACTTAAAACAGTACTGGGGCCTACATTCATCTGGTAAAAACGTTTCACGATCATCCTGGAATGCAAGGATAACCTCTCATCTTCTCTCTGTGGCAGACTATCTTCTTAAACCCCTCTCCCCTCCAGTCTCATCTCTAACAAGTGCGAGGAGCTCATGGACATTTTTGGAATTAACATTGACACAATTTGATCAGCTGCCTCTGCCATGTCCCTCCCTTCCATTAGTTCACTGGGCTAAACGTCCTTTAATTCTCTCTCCTGCTTTAGCTCTGAGCTCAAACCTTCCTGCCACCTACATCTCTCTCTTGCTGATCTCCCTGTCCGCTCACTCATCCTGGTCCCCCTTTGCCCTGACCCATTCTCTCCCTGTCCTTCTCTCCTTCCCTGTCCTCCTCCTGTCTCTCCCAGCCTCCACTCCTCTCCCTCCCCGTCCTCTTCCTGTTTGTCCCTGCCCACCCTGCCACCTACCTTGTCTCTCTCTCTCTCCCCTTCCCTACACTCCCCCTCATCTCTCTCTCTGTTCCCATATTTTATTATTTTCCTCCAAGTCCGAGGCCAATTGTGCCTCACCTGTCTGGAATCAGCTCATTTCACACATAGCAGGAATTGGACCAGGGAATGCCTTGGGCTATATAGGTTAGTGTCCACTGCATAGTGCTAAAGGAGAGTCCAAAAGAAAGAGGAAAAATACTGAATGACCCCTTTATGTAATGTTAAACTGAAAGGTAATAAGTTATGACACAATCTGATAAGTTTCATGTAGCTTTGTTGCTATAGGTTTTTTATAATGACATTGTAACTTTATAATAAATTTCTGCTTTAGTTCCCCCTCTGAATGTTGTCTGTATGGTCAAGCGTATTAAAAAGTTCCATGTGAAGTGTTGTCAATATACAGTAAGCAAGGCTGAGAAAAGAAGTCAAAGACATTGATCAACATATTGTTTGAGAGTACTTTCAGCTGCAAAGCTATCTTAGTAACTTCAGGGGTATAGTAGTCCTGCTACATCCAGCCACCAATGGTGATGGACAATTAAACAACTCACTGGAAGAGGAGGCTCCACAAATATCCCCATCCTCAATGAGGCGCCCAGAACATCTGTGCAAAAGACCAGGCTGAAAGCATTCGCAACCAGACGTGCCGGGTGTATGATCCATCTCAGTCTCCTCCAGAGGTTCCCAGCAACACAGATGCCAGTCTTCAGCCAATACAGTTCACTCCACGTGATATCAAGAACCAGCTGAAGGCACTGGATACTGCAAAGGCTCTGGGCCCTGACAATATTCCGGTAATAGTACTGAAGATTGGGCTCCAGAAATTGCCGCCAAGTTGTTCCAGTACAGCTACAATGCTGGCATCTAACCAGCAATGGGGAAAATTGTCCAGGTATGTCCTGTACACAAGAAACAGGATAAATCCAACCCAGCCAATTACAGATCTAATAGTCCACTCTCCATCATCAGCAAAGTGATGGAAGGAGTCATCAACAGTGCTATCAAATGGCACTTATTCAGCAATAACCTGCTCACGGACGCTCAGTTTGAGTTCCGTCAGGGTCACTCAGTTCCTGACCTCATTACAATCTTGGTTCAAACATGAACATAAGAACATAAGAACTAGGAGTAGGCCATCTGGCCCCTCGAGCCTGCTCCACCATTCAATGAGATCATGGCTGATCTTTTGTGGACTCAGCTCCACTTTCCGGCCCGAACACCATAACCCTTAATCCCTTTATTCTTCAAAAAACTATCTATCTTTATCTTAAAAACATTGAATGAAGGAGCCTCTACTGCTTGACTGGGCAAGGAATTCCATAGATTCACAACCCTTTGGGTGAAGAAGTTCCTCCTAAACTCAGTCCTAAATCTACTTCCCCTTATCTTGAGGCTATGCCCCCTAGTTCTGCTTTCACCCACCAGTGGAAACAACCTGCCCGCATCTATCCTATCTATTCCCTTCATAATCTTATATGTTTCTATAAGATCCCCCCATACCTTCTAAATTCCAACGAGTACAGTCCCAGTCTACTCAACCTCTCCTCATAATCCAACCCCTTCTGCTCTGGGATTAACCTAGTGAATCTCCTCTGCACACCCTCCAGTGCCAGTACGTCCTTTCTCAAGTAAGGAGACCAAAACTGAACACAATACTCCAGGTGTGGCCTCACTAACACCTTATACAATTGCAGCAGAACCTCCCTAGTCTTAAACTCCATCCCTGTAGCAATGAAGGACAAAATTCCATTTGCCTTCTTAATCACCTGTTGGACCTGAAAACCAACTTTTTGCGACTCATGCACTAGCACACCCAGGTCTCTCTGCACAGCAGAATGTTTTAATATTTTATCATTTAAATAATAATCCCTTTTGCTGTTATTCCTACCAAAATGGATAACCTCACATTTGTCAACATTGTATTCCATCTGCCAGACCCTAGCCCATTCACTTAGCCTATCCAAATCCCTCTGCAGACTTCCACTATCCTCTGCACTTTTTGCTTTACCACTTATCTTAGTGTCGTCTGCAAACATGGACACATTGCCCTTGGTCCCCAACTCCAAATCATCTATGTAAATTGTGAACAGTTGTGGGCCCAACACTGATCCCTGAGGGACACCACTAGCTACTGATTGCCAACCAGAGAAACACCCATTAATCCCCACTCTTTGCTTTCTATTAATTAACCAATCCAAACAATGAACAAAAGAGCTGAATGCCAGAGGTGAGGTGAGAGTTACTGCCCTTGACATCAAGGCAACATTTGACCGAGTGTGGCATCAAGGAACCCTAGCAAAACTGGAGTCAATGGGAATCGGGGGAAACTCTCTGCTGGTTGGAGTCATACCTGGCACAAAGGAAGGTGGTTGTGGTGGTTGCAGGTCAATCATCCCAGCTCCAGGACATTACTGCAGGTGTTCCTCCGGGTAGTGTCCTAGGCCCAACCAACTTCAGCTGCTTCATCAATGACCTCCCTTTCATCATAAGTCAGATGTGGGGGTGTTTGCAGATAATGGCACAATGTTCAGCACTATTTGTAACTCCTCAGATAATAAAGCAGTCCATGTCCAAATGCAGCAAGACCTGAATAATATTCAGTCTTGGGATCTAAAAGATCCCAAGGGGAAGACATTTCAGTAAGGTAATCAGTCTCTTAACATCGGCAGCTAGGCTCGCCACCATAGAAATTAAAACAGATAATGCTGAAAATACCCAGCAGGTCAGTGTAGCGCACAATGACTCACGAGAGACGAATAGAGATGAAGTCGATGAGGCTTTATTAAGCGTGACTTGTTCCCCGCAGTTCAGCAACAGACTGGCCTGCGGGGGAGAACTCCTGGTTCTTATACTCCGCCTTCAGGGCGGAGCTAGAGATCAACAGCCAACCAAGACCCGGGATCTGTCAGCCAATGACATCACGGCTTCACAGTCCCACATGACCCCTAATGCATATTACCACATTCACCCCTTGTTAAAAATGAACCCGGCGGGGTGGTGCTTCGCATGGTGGTAGGGGTTTACAAGGCTGGTCCTGGGAGGAAAAAAAACTTTTGCATGTCATCACAGTGCCCTACACTGGGCTATGTACAGGCTTTTTTTGTTTTGAACTATTTACAGTATTCGTAAGAGGGAAAAAAGGAAAAAAATTCTCGTTAAAATCCACAACATTCGATGCCACGAGTCGGTCGGGCGGTCTGGTCGTCCTTGTCGATCGCCTCAGCCCCGGTGGTGGTGGTGCTTGTTCCAGTGTTGTCGTCTCCGGGAGCTTTACGGTTTCTGCTTCAGCTTCACTTCTGGTCGGACCTGGGAGGAGGACCGATCCTCCCGGGAAGGGGGCTGTCGCGGGGTGCGCCGGTGGCAGGGAGGGGGTGATTGGTGTCGAGGGGGTGTGCGTGTTGCCGGCGGGCGCCAGATCTCGCAGGGAGACCGTGCCCTGTCGGCCGTCAGGGTACTCCACGTAGGCGTACTGCGGGTTCGCGTGGAGGATGTGAACACTCTCGACCAACGGGTCCGACTTGTGCGCCCGCACATGTTTCCGGAGCAAGATGGGTCCTGGGGCCGCCAGCCAGGTCGGCAGCGACGTTCCAGAGAAGGACTTCCTGGGGAAGACAAGGAGGCGCTCATGAGGCGTTTGGTTAGTGGTGGTACACAGTAGCGACCGGATGGAGTGGAGGGCGTCCGGGAGGACCTCCTGCCACCGTGAAACTGGGAGATCCCTGGACCGTAGGGCCAGTAGGACGGTCTTCCAGACCGCGCCGTTCTCCCTCTCTACTTGCCCGTTCCCCCGGGGGTTGTAGCTGGTCGTCCTGCTCGAGGCTGTATCCTTGCTGAGCAGGAACTGGCGCAGCTCGTCACTCATGAAGGAGGACCCCCTGCCGCTATGGACGCTATGGGCAACCGAACAGTGTGAATATGGTGTTAAGGGCTTTAATGACTGTGGCCGCTGTCATGTCAGGGCAGGGGATGGCGAAGGGGAAACGGGAGTACTCGTCCACCACGTTCAGGAAGTATGTGTTGCGGTCGGTGGAGGGGAGGGGCCCTTTGAAATCCAGACTGAGGCGTTGAAAGGGACGGGTGGCCTTGATCAGGTGCGCACTATCCGGCCTGAAAAAATGCGGTTTGCACTCTGCGCAGATGTGGCAGTTCCTGGTGACTGTACGGACCTCCTCCACGGAGTAGGGGAGGTTGCGGGACTTTATAAAATGGTAGAACCGAGTGACCCCCGGGTGGCAGAGGTCCTCGTGGAGGGTTTGGAGACGGTTAATTTGTGCGTTGGCACATGTGCCGCGGGATAGGGCATCGGACGGCTCGTTCAGCTTTCCGGGACGGTACAAGATCTCATAGTTGAAGGTGGAGAGCTCGATCCTCCACCTTAAGATCTTGTCATTTTTAATTCTGCCCCGCTGTGCATTATCGAACATGAAAGCTACCGACCGTTGGTCAGCGAGGAGAGTGAATCTCCTGCCGGCCAGGTAATGCCTCCAATGTCGCACAGCTTCCACTATGGCTTGGGCTTCCTTTTCCACTGAGGAGTGGCGGATTTCTGAGGCGTGGAGGGTTCGGGAGAAAAAGGCCACGGGTCTGCCCGCTTGGTTAAGGGTGGCCGCTAGAGCTACATCGGAGGCGTCGCTCTCGACCTGGAAGGGGAGGGACTCGTCGATGGCGCGCATCGTGGCCTTTGCGATATCCGCTTTGATGCGGCTGAAGGCCTGGCAAGCCTCTGTCGACAGAGGGAAGGTCGTGGTCTGTATTAGGAGGCGGGCCTTGTCTGCGTACTGGGGGACCACTGGGCGTAATATGAAAAGAACCCCAGGCAGCGTTTTAGGGCTTTTGAGCAGTGAGGGAGGGGAAATTCCATGAGGGGGCGCATACGTTCGGGGTCGAGGCCTATTATCCCATTGCGCACTACATATCCCAAGATGGCTAGCCGGTTTGTGCTAAAAACGCACTTGTCCTTGTTGTATGTGAGGTTCAAGGCTTTAGCGGTCTGGAGGAATTTTTGGAGGTTGGCGTCGTGGTCCTGCTGATCGTGGCCGCAGATGGTTACGTTGTCGAGATACGGGAACGTGGCCTGCAACCCGTGTTGATCAACCATTCGGTTCATCTCTCGTTGGAAGACCGAGACCCCGTTTGTGACGCCGAATGGGACCCTTAGGAAGTGGTATAATCGCCCGTCTGCCTTGAAGGCTGTGTACTTGCGGTCACTTGGGCGGATGGGGAGCTGATGGTAGGCGGACTTGAGGTCCACGGTGGAGAAGACCTTATATTGGGCAATCCGATTGACCATGTCGGATATGCGGGGGAGAGGGTACGCATCTAGCTGTGTGTACCTGTTGATGGTCTGGCTATAGTCTATGACCATCCTTTGCTTCTCCCCTGTCTTTACTACTACCACCTGTGCTCTCCAGGGACTATTGCTGGCCTGGATTGTGCCTTCCTTCAGTAGCCGCTGGACTTCGGACCGAATGAATGTCCGGTCCTGGGTGCTGTACCGTCTGCTCCTAGTGGCGACGGGTTTGCAATCCGGGGTGAGGTTTGCAAACAAGGATGGGGGCTCAACCTTGAGGGTTGCGAGGCCGCAGATAGTGAGTGGGGGTATTGGGCCGCCGAATTGGAAGGTTAGGCTCTGCAGATTGCACTGGAAGTCTAATCCCAGTAATGTGGGCGCGCAGAGTTGGGGAAGGACGTAGAGCCTGTAGTTTTTAAACTCCCTCCCTTGCACCGTAGGGTCACTATGCAGAAGCCTTTGATCTGTACGGAGTTGGATCCTGCAGCTAGGGAAATCTTTTGCGCACTGGGATGGATGGTCAAAAAACAGCGTCTTACCGTATCGGGGTGGATGAAGCTTTCTGTGCTCCCGGAGTCGACCAGGCATGGTGTCTCATGCCCGTTGATCAGCACCGTTGTTGTCGTCGTCTGGAGCGTCCGGGGCCGTGCTTGGTCCAGCGTCATTGAGGCCAGACGTGGTCGTAGTGCTTCAGCGTCTTCCTCGAACCCCGTGGAGCCGTCGATGCTGGGGTCCATTGTTGCCGTCCAAGATGGCGGCAGGGGTGAACAAAATGGCTGCCCCCATGCATCGCACATGGCTGTGGGGTCCCAAGATGGCGGCGCCCCTCCTCCCCTCGTGGTGGCCGGGACCCAAAATGGCGGCGCCTGCGGGTCGCACATGGGCCGCTGGGGGGGTTGGGGAGCGTTTGAAACGCGCAGGACTCCTTGTTCTCCGGGGACAGCGGTGGCCGGGACCCAAAATGGCTGCGCCTGCGGGTAGCACATGGGGCGCTGGGGGGGTTGGGGGAGCGTTTGAGACGCGCAGGGCTCCTTCTTCTCCGGGGACAGCGGAGACCTCCCGGGACCGGCACACAGCCGCGAAATGGCCCTTATTCCCGCAGCTCTTGCAAATCGCTGCGCGGGCCGGGCAGCGCTGCCGGGGGTGTTTCGCCTGGCCGCAGAAATAGCAGCGGGCTCCCCCGGGACGGCTTGGCGTCTGGACCGCGCAAGCCTGTGGGGGGGGGGGGTTTGTCGCGACGGGGGTCCACGGAGCCCAAGGGGCTGCCGCGCGGTCGGGGCCGTACGTGCGGGCGTTTCGCGCGGCCACATCTAGTGAGGCTGCAAGGGCCCGTGCCTCTGAGAGTCCTAGCGACTCTTTTTCTAAAAGTCTTTGGCGGATTTGGGGAGAGTTCATACCAGCCACGAACGCATCGCGAATTAACATGTCCGTGTGTTCAATCGCGTTTACCGGCGGGCAGCTGCAGGCCCGTCCTAAAATTAGCAGCGCGGCGTAGAATTCGTCTAGCGATTCTCCGGGACTTTGCCGTCTCGTTGCGAGTTGGTAGCATGCGTAGATCTGGTTCACTGGGCGAACATAGATGCTCTTTAGTGCTGCGAACGTCGTCTGGAAATCCTCTGCGTCTTCTATGAGAGGGAAAATTTCCGGGCTTACCCTCGAGTGCAGGACCTATAGTTTCTGGTCTTCTGTGACCCGACCGGGGGCCGTTCGGAGGTAGGCTTCGAAACAAGTCTGCCAGTGTTTAAAAACTGCCGCTGAGTTCACTGCGTGGGGGCTGATCCTCAGGCATTCCGGGAGGATCCTGAGCTCCATAGTCCTTTAAGCACGCTTAATAAATTGTAGCGCACAAAGACTCACGAGAGACGAATAGAGATGAAGTCGATGAGGCTTTATTAAGCGTGACTTGTTCCCCGCAGTTCAGCAACAGACTGGCCTGCGGGGGAGAACTCCTGGTTCTTATACTCCGCCTTCAGGGCGGAGCTAGAGATCAACAGCCAACCAGGACCTGGGATCTGTCAGCCAATGACATCACGGCTTCACAGTCCCACATGACCCCTAATGCATACTACCACAGTCAGAAAGCACTTAGGAGAAAGAGACAGGGTTAATGTTTCAGATCGCTGACCCTTCATCAGAATAGATGGTGCCTGGCCTGCTGAGTAGTTGCAGCATTTTCTGTCTTTATTTCAGATTTGCTGCAGTATTTTGCCAGGACAACCTCCTGCCTGTTCTGCACTTTTTTTGTGGTTGTACAAACGTTGCAGGCGCTTTGCCAGAACGATCTGTGAGGAAACCTGATTTCTGCTGAAGTAATCTCACTTCAAAATAGCCACTACAGGAATAATAAAATGACAAATAGTTCCAATTAGCATCAAGAACCTCCAACTAGAAACTGCGTATTGGGTGTTCAGAGGGTATTTCAACTAAAGATGCAGTGCTTGTGCAGAGATGCTGATCTGGCAAGTTAGTCACGCCAGGCTGGATTGTATACATGTATCTCCGTTAGCAGAGTTGACCCTATAAAATGGTACCTCAGTATTTAATGAACACAAACATTGCCTTCGCTCAGTTCCACCCAGCTCTCTGTTATGTTTTGTGCATGGTGTGTTTACTATCTCTCTGCCTCCCTGTCCCCAGGTCACCACTGTATTCATGAACGTTTCCGTGCACATTTAGATGAAAGCTGATGTATATTGTCCACTATTGGGTTCTTATAACGGAATAGAAAAGTATAATTCAAATCCCAATGTGGCGAGTTGTAAAATTGAACTTCACCAAGCCTGGCCATTTGTGGGCTGACAACAAAAGATGATAATTTGAAAAGTGCCAGATGGTTGCAAAAAGCTAATTTTGCAGAGGGAGCGGAATTTTCCCAGCACTCTGGCCTCTGGGCTGGGGAAACGGCACACAAAAGCATCTGTCTGGCGGTGCAACGTTTTCCTCCCTCCTTGCACGAAGGAGTCTTCAATGTGGGAAAGACAGTCCGCCCAGCAGCGGCAGGAAGTGCATTACAATGATTTTGGAGGCAATCGGAGGGCATTTTTGCTGGCACGGTATGGGACCTGTGCTTATCTACCTACAGGAGGTGAGAGCAGAACAGAGCGAGCAGAAAGCCAGAAGACGCAGTGATCACGTTACCAGACAAAACTGACAATCCTCAGGACATTAGCAGGCAACTGTTTACAGTTGTTTGCTTGTCATCTGCAGACAGATTGACCGGATAGTGCTGGGCATGAGGAATTAGTTACCAGTCCCATCAGCTGTATGATGTCTCCATCTTGTGTTACCCTCTCCTTCATTCACTTCAGCAGCATACTGTATTCATAGTGGCTCTGCCAGCCACCCTTCACTTTGGCTGCCCTAATAGACCGTCCCGCATCCTCGGGTTGCTCCCAGAGCCAGCTTCTTAATTGGACTCCTCCAGGAAGATTGTGCCTGATGTTCCACTAAGTGCAAATCCGGGTTTGTGACCTGGTATTCAGCCTGGAGTTGGGGCTCATAACTCAAACAGGAAAATTAAATCCTGGGTTATCAGTTTGCATCATAGGAGGATACCATCACTGCATGGTCTGGGACGTGACCCCAGTGCTCTACTGCATGGTTAACTTTAAATGCCTTCAAGGAACTTGGAATTCGGTGTCATCGACATCTTCAAAAACGGTTCTTCAGTCCAAAGGGAAAGCTCAGTATCTGGAAGGTACTGTTACCACCAAGCATTTTGGCATCAGCTCCCTTATGGTCAGCTATAGAATAAGTGTTCCACTACCCCACTAACCTCAGAAGGGCACCCATATTGCACAAATGTAATATTTTCCATATCGTCTGTGGTCTCAAGTGAGATGGTCAAATTAGGTCTCGTCTTTCATCCTCCCCAACAGAGTCCACTCGTTAGCCATCTTGTTAATTTCTCACTCTGCCAACTGCCAGATGGTTTGCAACCTTTGGTGTTGCGTTAAACCCTGAGATTAACATCCAGCTACAAATCTGTTCCATCACCAAGACAGCTCCATAATATTACTGGACTCCATTCCTGCCTCGTCACATCTCTTCAGCCATCCCTTTGTCATCTCTAGACTTGACCATTCCACTGCTCTCTCGCCCAGCATCCCGACTTTCATAGAGCCAGAGAGAGCTACAGCACAGAAAAGGCCCTTCAGTCCATTGCGTTCTCTGCCGGTCAAAAACAACCACCCAACTATTCTAATTCCATTTTCCAGCACTTCGCCCATGGCCTTGTATACCTTAGTATTGCAAATGCACATCTAAATAATTCTTAAATGTTCTGCGGGTCTCTGCTTCCACCACCCTTTCAGGCAGAGAGTTCCAGACTCCCAGCACCCTCTGGGTGAAATTTATTTCCCTAAAATCCCCTCTAAATCTCCTGCCCATTACTGTAAATATATGCCCCCTAGTCATTGATCCCTTAACCAAGGGGAGAAGTTTCTTCCTGTCGACTCTATCTATGCCCCTCATAATTTTATACATCTCAATCATGTATCTGTCTCCTCTGATCCAAGGAAAACAACCCCAGACTATCCAATCTCTCTCCAAAGCTAAAAATCTCCAGCCCAGAAAACATCCTGGTAAATCCCTTCTGCACCCTTTCAAGTGCTATCACATCTCTCCTATAATATGGATTCCAGAATTGCACACAATACTCTAGCTGTGGCTTAACCAAACATTTTATATAGTTCCAGCATGACCACCCTGCTCTTAAACTCTATGCTTCGGCCATTAAAGGCAAGTTCATATGCCTTCTAAACCACTGTATCCACCCGCTCTGCTACCTTAAGGGACGGGTGTACATGCACACCCAGGTCCCTGTGATCCTCAGTGCTTCCCAGGGTCCTGCCATCTATCATGTATTCCCTTGACTTGTTTGTCTTGCCCATGTGCATCATCTCATACTTAAATAAATAAATAATCTTTACTGTCACAAGTAGGTTTACATTTATACTGCAACGAGGTTACTGTGAAAAGCCCCTAGTCGCCACATTCCGGCGCCTGTTATATGGGTTGAATTCCATTTGCCACTGATCAGCCCATCTGACCAACCCGTCAATATCCTCCTGTAATCTAAGGCTATTTACCACTATTTACCATTCCTACAATTTTCATATCATCCGCAAACTTATTGATCAACCCTCCTACATTCATGTCTAAATCATTTATATAAACCACGAACAGCAAGGGCCCCAACACAGATCCCTGCGGGACCCCACTAGACACAGGCTTCCAGTCAGAAAAATGCCCCTCGAACCATCACCCTCTGCTTCCTGCCACTCAGCCAATTCTAGTTCCAATTTTCCAATTTTCCTTGGATCCCATGGGCTCTTACCTTCGCTATCAGTCTCCCATGTGGGACCTTGTCGGAAACCTTGCTGAAGTCCAAGTAGACTTAACTTAAGCTCATCCAAAACTATGCTGCCCTTGCCCTAACTCCTAAGCTCCGTTCATCCAGCGTACCTGTTCTCCTGGTCGAGCAACAACCTAATTTTTAAAATGACCATTCTTGCTTTCCAATCCTTGCCCTTCCCCATCTCTGTAATCTCCTGCAGCATTGCAACTCTCAGCTCGTCATGGCTCCTTGAACACTCCCTGATTTTAATCATTCCACCATTGGACCCGTGCCTTCAACTGTCTAGGCTCAAACTCTGGAATTTCCTCCATATCTTCTTCTCTTCCTTTATGATGTTCCTTAAACGTTCCTTAAGATGCATTTTCACTACAAAAAACCGAGGCGTCATTCTCCGACCCCCCGTCGGGTCGGAGAATCGCCGGGGGCTGGCGTGAATCCCGCTCCCGCCGGTTGCCGTAGTCTCCGGCACCGGAGATTCGGCGGGGGCGGGAATCGCGCCCCGCCGGTTGGCGGGCCCCCCCCGCTCGATTCTCCGGCCCGGATGGGCCGAAGTCCCGTCGATAAATTGCCTGTCCCGCCGGCGTGGATTAAACCACCTTTTGAACGGCGGGACAAGGCGGCGTGGGCGGGCTCCGGGTTCCTGGGGGGGGCGCGGGGCGATCTGGCCCCGGGGGGTGCCCCCACGGTGGCCTGGCCCGCGATCAGGGCCCACCGATCCGCGGGCGGGCCTGTGCCATGGGGGCACTCTTTCCCTTCCGCCACGGTCTACACCATGGCGGAGGCGGAAGAGACTCCCTCCACTGCGCATGCGTGGGAAACTGTCAGCGGCCGCTGACGCTCCCGCGCATGCGCCGCCCGGGGATGTCATTTCCGCGCCAGCTGGCGGGGTAACAAAGGCCGTTTCCGCCAGCTGGCGGGGCGGGAATTCCTCCGGCGCCGGCCTAGCCCCTCAATGTTGGAGCTCAGCCCCCAAAGATGCGGAGCATTCCGCATCCTTGGGGCGGCACGATGCCTGTCTGATTGGCGCCGTTTTGGGCGCCAGTCGGCGGACATCGCGCCGTTTCGGGAGAATTTCGCCCCTGAAGTCAGCCTGTTCCCCATGTTACAAACTGCTAAATGCATGAGCGGCATTATTGCGGATAACCTCAACCTAAAAGAAGTTTTGCTCCAATGCATTGCATTTAAGAAAAGGAAATATTATAGGATCTTAAAAGAATAGAGCCATGAAGCCTGCTGTTTGTACTGATTATATCTTTTTCAATAGAGAAGATTTATTCTATTCAAGTATTAAGTTCTCAAAATGGAGTGTGTTTACATAAATTATTTTAACTAAAAGATGAGCCCTGCAATGTGATGGTAAACGTTGGTTTTGCTTCACAAAGACCACAAAACAATAAACAGCACATACGCTTGTCCCAGTAATTAATGAACACCTA
Organism: Scyliorhinus torazame; assembly: GCF_047496885.1. Classification (NCBI taxonomy): domain Eukaryota; kingdom Metazoa; phylum Chordata; class Chondrichthyes; order Carcharhiniformes; family Scyliorhinidae; genus Scyliorhinus; species Scyliorhinus torazame. Next base: position 188,668,143 of record NC_092713.1, read on the forward strand.
GCACCCATTGTGATGGGAAGTCCCTGCTCCCTGGCACTCCGATGGATTATTTGAAAGCACCAATGTTTGTTTGCTGCAGGTAGATGACCTAATTTTTAAGACACAGCTTTTGAAGGAAAAGTTAAACACATGGTGGAAAACCAATTGGTGTATGATCAGCTGTGACAGTGGCAGTTGCCCCACCTTAGAGATCTGTAGTTTTTGACGGATCTTTGGGTCACTGCTAGCAGCTGGCAACCTGTGTTCTTAAAACCTAATCTAAACTCAATTCAATATTTGTTGTTCTTTTGACAGCAAAATATCAAACATAAATTGATAAATTGTGTCAACCTTTTGGAAGTGTAAAAAAAGGTAATCATTTTTAAGTTTTAAGCTCATTGTATCCATCGATGCTACAAGCAAAACATACATCTGCACTATTCTCCCTTAGCCTCCAACAATTGTTTGTGTTGCATCAAGGAAATAAAGAGTACTCGCTGCTGTATTTAGAATATGTTAATTAGTAAATATCCACAGAATCCCTACAATCACTACAGTACAGAAGGAGGCTGAAGTGTTTGGTACTCTGAGACACAGACGAACTAACACGGTTGCGATTGGTACAACACAGTTTTATTTCTTTTAACTATTTATATAACAAACTCCGGTACTCAGCACATGGTGACTGTCTGAGTGTCTGGCTTGGAGGTCCTTGCCCTGAGCCGTCTCCTACTGGACTGCCCAGGAAGTGTTGTGTTCCTTGTTTTGTACTGTGTATGCTCTTGTCTGTGATTGGCTGTCGTGTTGTGTGTGCTAATTGGTTTGTTGATCTGTCCATCATTATGTATGTATGTATGTGCTGTGATGTTCACTTGAATATCATGACATCCCCCCTTTTTTACAAGATTATGTGCCTACGTGGTTATAAATAGAGATGTGTACTGAGTGAGGCTAAATGTGTGTGTGTAATATTTACAGCATGTACATGGGGCTTAACTATATAGGGCGATGTCGGGTGTGATATAATAACGAGGTTGTACCATAACAAAGAACGTGGAAATGTGGAACGATAAAACAAATTCCTGTAACGATAAGACCATAAACATGTTAAAACAGTGGTTGCATGAGTTCAACGTGCAAACAGTCTCATTAGTCCAGTCTAGTAGGTGGGCGACAAATTCGGGTTGACCGCCTCAAGGGTGGGTCTGGAACCACCGGCTGAGGTGCGGGCCTGGCCACGGGCGGCGACGGAAGGGGCATGGTAGCAGGCAGCTCCACGAAGTCGCTATCAGGAACCACAGGAGGACACAATGTCAGTGTAAGGTCTCGTTGCGAGCGTGGAAGTAGGAGAAGAGCCCGGCGATTGCGCCTACGCACGGATCCATCAGGCATGCGAACCAGGAACGAGCGGGCAGCCACGCGTCGGAGAACTTCGGCAGGTGCTGACCAGCCATCTTCTGGTAGGTGGATGCGGACGTTGTCTCCAGGGGCCAGTGCGGGAAGATCAGTTGCCCGTGTGTCATATGACCTCTTCTGGCGACCACGCTGCAGTTGCATCCTGTGCAGTACCGGAGCATGGTCTATTGTGGGTGCCAGGATGGAAGGCACAGTGGTCCTGAGGGCGCGACCCATCAGCAGCTGGGCTGGTGAGAGACCAGTGGCTAATGGGGCCGAGCGATAGGCCAGCAGGGCGAGACAGAAGTCCGACCTGGCAGCAGCAGCCTTGCAGAGGAGCCGCTTGACTCTTCTGACGCCCTTCTCCGCCTTTCCATTTGACTGGGGGTGCAGAGGGCTGGACGTCACGTGTGTGAAGCCATACGAAGCAGCAAACGATGACCATTCCTGGCTGGCGAAGCAGGACCCATTGTCCGACATGACAGTCATCGGAATGCCGTGGCGAGCGAAGGTGTCCTTGCAAGCCCATTTGACAGCAGACAACATCAAATCGTGCAGGTGGATGACTTCTAGGTAGTTGGAGAAGTAGTCAACGATGATGACATAGTCCCTGCCGAGCACGTGAAATAGGTCCACACCCACCTTCGCCCAGGGGTACGTCACCAGCTCATGGGGCAGAAGCGTTTCAGGAGGTTGCGCTGGCTGAAACCTTTGGCAGGTGGGACAGTTGAGCACCATGTTGGCAATATCGTCACTGATGCCCGGCCAGTATACCGCCTCTCGGGCCCTCCGTCTGCACTTCTCGACCCCCAAGTGGCCTTCGTGTAGTTCGTCGAGAACCAGCTTGTGCATGCTGTGCGGAATCACAATCCGGTCCAGCTTCAGAAGGACACCATCAACGACGGCCAGGTCGTCTCGGACATTGTAGAACTGCGGGCACTGCCCTTTGAGCCACCCTCCTGTCATGTGGCGCATCACACGTTGTAGAAGGGGGTCGGCCGCAGCCTCTCGGCGAATACGGGCCAGACTGGAGTCGTCAGCAGGCAGATTTGCCGACGTGAAGGCAACCTGCGCCTCGACCTGACATACGAACCCCTCCGAATCTGGCGGCGTGCTCACTGCTCTGGATAGGGCATCCGCAACGATGAGTTCCTTCCCTGGAGTGTAGACCAGTTGGAAGTCGTACGTCCTGAGTTTAAGTAGGATGCGCTGGAGGCGAGGGGTCATTTCGTTCAGGTCCTTGTTTATGATGCTGACCAGGGGGCGGTGGTCAGTTTCAACAGTGAACCGGGGAAGACCATACACATAATCATGGAACTTGTCTAAACAGGTTAGCAAGCCCATGCACTCCTTTTCGATCTGCACGTAGCGCTGCTCTGTGGGGGTCATGGCTCGCGATGCATAGGCAACTGGGGCCCATGATGCCATGTCATCCTGCTGCAGGAGCACTGCTCCAATGCCGGATTGGCTGGCACAGTCGAGATTTTGGTGGCACGAGACGTGTCAAAAAACGCCAATACCGGTGCAGTGGTGAGTTTGAGTTTGAGCTTGAGCTCCTTCCATTCCAGCTGGTGTGTGTGTTGCCACTGGAATTCTGTGGATTTTTTGACGAGGTGGCGCAGAGCCGTCGTGTGGGAGGCAAGGTTGGGAATGAACTTCCCCAGGAAGTTGACCATGCCAAGGAAGTGTAGCACTGCTTTCTTGTCTGCCAGCTGCGGCATGGCTGTGATGGCGCTCACCTTGTCTGCATCCGGACGGACCCCTGACCGGGAGATATGGTCCCCCAGGAACTTTAGCTTGGTTTGGCCAAAGGAACACTTGGCTCGGTTGAGGCGCCGGCTGTTTTCCCGTATGCGGGCAAAAACGCGTTGGAGACTATATATGTGCTCCTGTGGTGTGGTGGACCAGATGATAACGTCGTCCACGTATGCGCGCACCTCTTCGATGCCTTCCATCATCTGCTCCATGATCCTATGAAAGACCTCGGATGCCGAGATGATGCCAAATGGCATCCGTTGTAGCAGAACCTGCCAAAAGGGGTATTGAAGGTGCATAGCTTTCGGCTGGACGGATCGAGTTGGATCTGCCAAAACCCCTTAGAGGCATCCAGTTTCGTAAATATTTTCGCCTGGGCCATTTCACTCGTGATCTCCTCCTGTTTGGGTATGGGATAATGTTCCCTCATGATATTGTTATTGAGGTCTTTTGGGTCAATACATATGTGGAGCCCGCCGGAGGGATTCTTGACACACACCATGGAGCTGACCCACGGCGTGGGCTCCGTGACCCTGGATAGGACCCCTTGGTCCTGGAGATCCTGCAGCTGCTGCTTGAGGCGGTCTTTGAGTGGCGCAGGGACTCTGCGAGGTGCATGAATGACCGGGATGCCGTCTGGTATGAGGCGCATTCGGTAGGTGTATGGCAATGTTCCCATGCCCTCGAATGCCTCCTTGTTGTGGGTGAGGAGCGATTGGAGCTGTGCGTTGAACTCTGCATCCGGGAAGTCAGATGTGCCGTCTGGAGAGAGAGAGTGGACTCGTTGCACGAGGTGGAGAGCCTTGCATGCCTGTGCGCCTAGCAGGGAGTCCTTCGATGACTATCTCGAACGAGAGTATGGCCGTGTGTGTGTTGTGTGTCACCTGGAGCTGGCAGGATCCCATAGCCGGGATAACATTCCCGTTGTAGTTGGCCATCCTGCACCGGGATGGCCGGATTGGTGGTCTGACCTTCATGGCGTAGAAGGCTGACCATGCAATGAGGTTGGCGGAGGCGCCAGTGTCCAGGCGGAAAGTGATCGGCGATCGGTTGACCGTCAGGGTGGCACACCATTCATCACCCGGATTGATTGTGTTGACTCGGTTCCCATCAGTGACCGCAACCCGGAAGGCGTCTCAGTCATCTGTGTCATCGGTCTGGATGTCGTAATGTGGAGGCTGAATGGTCCGCACTAACCTGCGAGCTTGTCAGAGATGTGGAAGATCGACAGGTTGAGCTGCTCGACAGTAAGCAGCGTAGTGGCCCACCTTGCCACAGCATAGGCATTGTTGGGTTTTTGCGGGACATTGCCCTTTGAAATCTGCAGCTCCACAGTTGCCGCACGTTGTGACGTCATGGCGTTCGTTGCGCCACTGCGCATGCGCAGTTCGGTCTTGCGTCGAGTGCGCCTGCGCATCTAGTGCGGGAGGCCTCGAAAAGCGCGCGAAACGGCCGCCCTCGTCCGGGCCGGGAGAAACTCGATCGCCTGGACCCGTTCGGCCTCGTGGGGCACCTGGCTTGCCGATCCGGTCATGTAGGACCCCTTCCGCGCCGATTCGGTCGCCTGAAATTGGGCATAGCGGCTAGTCGCGTTCTCGTGCAGGACACAGGCTTCAACTGCAGATGCTAAGGTTAGGCCTTTTATTTTTGAAAGCTGCTGGCGTAGGCTGCCCGAGGCAACCCCAAAAATGATCTGGTCCCGAATCATGGACTCTGAGGTGGTGTTGTAACCGCAGGACTGCGCGAGTATGCGGAGATGCGTCAGGAATGACTGAAAGTGCTCATCCTTACCTTGCAGGCACTGCTGGAAGACATACCTCTCAAAGCTCTCGTTGACCTCAACGTTGAAGTGTTGGTCGAGCTTGAGGAGGACCGTGTCATATTTAGATTTGTCCTCGCCTTCCGCGAACACCAAGGAGTTGTAGACATGGATGGCGTGCTGACCTGCGGTGGTGAGGATGATGGCGATCTTTCTTTTGTCCGAGGTGCTCTGTTTTTCGTTGGCTTCCAAAAAGGGGCTGTTTAGCACAGGGCTAAAGAGCTGGCTTTGAAAGCAGACCAAGGCAAGCCAGCAGCACGGTTCAATTCCTGTACCAGCCTCCCCGAACAGGCGCCGGAATGTGGCGACTAGGGGCTTTTCACAGTGTGGTAGTATGCATTAGGGGTCATGTGGGACTGTGAAGCCGTGATGTCATTGGCTGACAGATCCCGGGTCCTGGTTGGCTGTTGACCTCTAGCTCCGCCCTGAAGGCGGAGTATAAGAACCAGGAGTTCTCCCCCGCAGGCCAGTCTGTTACTGAACTGCGGGGAACAAGTCACGCTTAATAAAGCCTCATCGACTTCATCTCTATTCGTCTCTCGTGAGTCTTTGTGCACTACACACAGTAACTTCATTTGAAGCCTACTTGTGACAATAAGCGATTTTCATTCATTTCATTCATTCATTCAAAAGAGTTCAAAGCTCTGTTTGAACAGCGTCCAATTTACGCCAAGGTTTCCAGCGACTTGCAATGGCTGCGGTGTGTTGATGGTGTCCATGGCGCAGGATGGCAGTTTTGTGGGTAGGTTTTAATTCACTTCTGGTACCATGAAGTGTTGTGTACTCTGAGACACAGACGAACCAACACGGTTGCGATTGGTTCAACGCAGTTTTATTTCTTTTAATTGTTTATATAACAAACTCTGGTACTCAGCACATGGCGACTGTCTGAGTGTCTGGCTTGGAGGTCCTTGCCCTGAGCTGTCTCCTGCTGGACTGCCCAGGAAGTGTCGTGTTCCTTGTTTTGTACTATGTATGCTCTTGGCTGTCGTGTTGTGTGTGCTAATTGGTCCGTTGATCTGTCCATCACTATGTATGTGTGTATGTGCTGTGATGTTTCTTTGTTCTTTTAGAAGATTGTAGTTTAGTTGGGCAGTATGGTCGGCACGGGCTTGGAGGGCCGAAGGGCCTGTTCCTGTGCTGTACATTTCTTTGTTCTTTTTGTTCTTTGGATATCATGACAAAGGCTATTTGGCCCATCAGGTCTGCACTGACCCTCTGAAGGAGTGGCTACACCCCCGCCCCATCCCCATAACCCATGACCCTGTAACCCCAGCTAACCTATACATCTTTGGATTGTGGGAGGAAATGGGTGCACCCGGTGGAAACCCACGCAGACTCGGGCAGAACATCCAAATTCCACACAGTCACCGAACGCTGGAATTGAACTCGGGGCCCCTGGAGGTGTGAGGTAGCAGTGCTAAGCACTGTGCCGCCCCAGCATATCCCTGCCTTTTGATACAAAAATAGGAGACGGATTAGGCCAGTTACCCCCTCGAGCCCATTATGCCATTGGTCCCCCAGTTGGTGTTGCTCTCTCCTTTTTTTCCCCCAGTTGGTATAGCTCTCTCGCTCCCTCTTCCCCCAGTTGGTGTTGCTCTCTCTCTCCCTCTTCCCCCAGTTGGTGTTGCTCTCCCCTTTTTGCACCCAGTTGGTGTTACTCTCTCTCTCCCTCTTCCCCCAGCTGGTGTTACTCTCTCTCTCCCTCTTCCCCCAGTTGGTGTGACTCTCTCTCTCCTTCTTCCCCCACTTGGTGTTACTCTCTCTCTCTCCCTCTTCCCCAGTTGGTGTTGCTCTCTCTCTCTCCCTTCCCCCAGTTGGTGCTGCTCTCGCTCTTGTTATGGGTCCGGGCTTACAAAACCCCAAAGTGCTTCATGGGGTTCAACCGACCCACAACTATTTATAGATTGTGGTGTGGGATGCACACGGCGTACTCTCCAGGCGTGATACAGCAGAGATGGACAAATGGTTTTTAAAACAAAACAATGTTTATTCTGTGAACTCAAGTTAACCTTTTAAAAACAAACATTGAGAGGACTTCTGGTGATGGCGGGCGGGAGGCAGCCGTGCGTTGGAGGGCTCCCGTTCGGGAACGGCATTGTCGGGGGTTAACGCCTGGTCCTAGGGCCAGCGAAGGCAGTAAAAGTCGGGAGACAGCACAGAGGAGGGGAATGTCGAAGACCAGCAAAAAAAATGGCCGTGAAAAAAGCAGCTGAAAGTCCGTCGGAGAGGGGAAAGGTCACCGCGGGGTCAGTAAAGAAAATGGAGGCTGGAGCACCAGGGGAGGCCGCATTGCTTACGGCTGAAGAAATAACTAAGGTGATGGCTGCGGAATTCGAAAGACAGTTTACAAGATACATGGAGACGGTGAGGAAGGAAATGAGGGAGGTTTTGAGTGCGCTGGTGGAGGAGGCGATTTCCCCGGTGATGACGGCGGTGGCGAGCGCAGTGGCGGAGGTGCAAGAGCAAGGGGAGGCGCTGAAGGAAGTGGAGGAGACGTTATTGCAGCACGGTGATCAACTTGCCTCGATGGGGAAGGAGATGCGGAAGGTGATGGACATTAACAAGGATCTGCGAGGAAAAATGGAAGACCTGGAAAACAGATCCAGGAGACAGAATTTGAGGATTGTGGGGCTGCCCGAAGGAGTTGAAGGACCGAAGCCGACTGAGTATTTTGCCGCGATGCTGGCAAAATTATTGGGGGAGGGGGAGGATCCCTCCCGATATGAACTGGATCGGGCTCATCGGTCGTGGAGACCTGTACCAAAGGCGAGTGAGCCGCCAAGGGCAGTGACTCTGTGCTTCCGTAGGTACAGTGTGAAGGAGAAGGTCCTGAGCTGGGCTAGGCAGAAGCGGGTGGTGCAGTGGGCTGGAGCTGGTATACGTGTATACCAGGACTTTACGGTGGAGCTGGCGAGGAGGCGGGCTGCCTTCAACCGGGTGAAGAGGGCACTGTACATTAGCAAGGTGCGGTGCGGCATTGTATATCCAGCAAAGCTGAGGGTGACATACAAGCTCAGGGACTTTTATTTTGGAACGGCGGAAGCAGCGGAGGAGTTTGCGAAGGCAGAAGGACTGTGGCAGAACTGAGAAATTGAGAAATGGTCATGTGCCGATGTAACCTCATGACTGTATTTTCTTCTTTTTGTTTCACTGCGTGCGGGTGTAGGGGCTAAAGGAGCCAATGTTGTATATATTTGGCCAAGTGAAGGGATGGGACTTTCACTCGAAATGAGGGCTCTTTGGGGTGTAGGTGGATATGCGGGGTGTGTGTGCTAGAAGAGGATCTCTGAGCTTTCCTACGGCCGGGCAAGGGGGGAAGGGACCCAGGCGTAGGCTTCCACGCAGGCTGGTTTAAACTGGCCAGTGAACGGGAGTGAGGTGGGGGTGAGGGGCTGCGGCCATCAAAGCCTGGCAGAACAGGGTCCGAGTGGTCTAGCCGGGGTGGAAAGTTGGGGGGAAGGAACCGAGGTTGGGAGGAGGAGTTTTACAAGAGGCAGTGGACGGGAGGAACTGGAGACTTGGGGGGGGGGGGGGGGTACAACTCGTGGGTATCATGTACGGTACTCTTTCAGAGGCTGGATGGCGTTGAGTGTGGGGGGGGGGGGAAGGGGGGAGTGGACACTATAGGTCAATGGTGACCATGGGCAGTCCCGGACTCCTTTCTTTTTCTCCTTTGTTTTTTCTTTCCACAGTGGGAGGGTTTGGTTCATTGGATGCATATATTGACAGGTGGGCCGTTGTTTGGGGTGGTTCGAGGACGGGATCATTGGTATTGTTAAGGGGATTGATTTTGTATTTGTTACCATTTACTGTTTGTGGGTTGGGTGTAAATTTTTGAAGGAAAATGTGAAAATGTAGAATAAAAAAATATTTTTAAAAAACCAAAAACAAACATTGAATATCTTAACACCCATTACTTCAAAGATAACCCCAAAAGACTACAACACTAAATAATCCTTCAAACTGTTCCTTTAAACATCCAAAAGACCGAAAACCTTCAAAAATTGGAACACATTAGGTTACATTCAATATATTTATAGTCTTTGGATTGCAGAAATCAACAGACCAGTTCTGTGTTTCTTCTTGCAGCTCTCAGCAAAACACACAGACACTCCCAGATGCCTTCTCAAACTGAAACTCAAAAAAGCAGAAGTGAGCTCAGCTTCCCCCACCCTCTGACATCACTTCAGGAATATGATCAACTCCATTTCTTAAAGGTACATTGCTTAAACATCCATTTCTTAAAGGTACTCTCACATGACACCTCCCCCCGAGAAAACCCCCCCCCCATCAACTTCAAAGATGGTTCCATTTTGCACCTTTGCACCATCAATTAAGAAATGCACACCGTAAAACACTTTACCGGTTCAAAAAAACACAACACACCCAAACAGGTATAATAATATAGTCCACTTTTCCCCCTTCTTCCTCCAACTGAAATCCTTCTCGATTGACAGTCTCTTTGAACAAAGTCTCTGCACCGTCCATCCAGTTCTCTACGCCTCGGCATTTCTCTTTAAAGTTAGATACTTCAGTTCAATCTGATCACAGAGTCCCTTGCAATTCTCCAATACAGGAGCATCGGTTACCACAGCTTTCAGGCAGTCAAATGTTGAAAGTCCGCTGTCCATTGAAATTTTTGACGTTTCATCAGCAAGTCCATCAGTGGAGCAACCACGCTACAAGTCTTTTGCACAAAGGTTCGAACAAATCCACTCATGCCAAGAAATTGCATTATTTCCCTTTGTCTTGAGGATATCGGAAACTCCTCAAGGAAAGTGATTTGGGCTGTTCCAAATGCACTTCTGGTTAGGTTTATCACCAAACCCGCCACCTGAAGTCGATCGAATAACTTCATCAGATGATGTAAATGTTCTTTCCATGTCTGGCTGAAAACTACCAGATCGTCGATATATACCGCACTATTGGGTAATCCTGAAACAACTGTATTAGTTAACCGTTGAAATGTGGCTAGGGCGTTTTTCATGCCAAATAGCATAACTTTGAATTGGTATATACCATCTGGAGTCACAAAAGCTGACACCTCCTTCGCCCTTTTGGATAAAGGTACCTGCCAGTAACCTTTAAATAAATCCAATTTGGAAATAAAAGCGGATTGCCCCACTTTCTCAATGCAATCCTCCAAACGTGGGATAGGATAAGAGTCCGTTCTTGGAACTGCATTCACCTTTCTATAGTCCACACACAACCATTAGGTCCCGTCTGGTTTAGGTACCATCACTATGGGTGAGCTCCATTGGCCGCAAACCACTTCAATTATGCCATTTTTAAGCATACTGTCAGTCTCTTTGTTAACCTGTGCCAATTTTAAAGGATTAAGTCTATATGGATGTTGTTTGATAGAAACACCATTTCCCACATCTACATCATGTATAGCCATTTTAGTACTTCCCAATTTATCTCGACAAACTTGCCCATGTGATATCAATAACTCTTTCAGGTCAGTTCGTTTTTCCTCTGGAAGATAACTTAACAAATTATCCCAATTTTTAAGAACATCCTCATTTTCCAATTTAACTTGAGGTCTGTCAAATTCACAGTCATCTGGATTTGGTTCGTCACTTTGAGTTCGAATCATTAAAACCTCCTTTTTCTCTCCTTCCCTTTCAAAGTACCTTTTAAGCATATTCACATGACACACTCGGTGAGTCTTTCTTCTATCTGGTGTTTTTACCACATAATTCACCTCACTTAATTTCCATTCAATCTGATATGGTCCACAAAACCTAGCTTTTAAAGGCTCACCTACCGCTGGTAACAACACTAAAACTTTATCTCCACTGGCAAAACTACGAACTTTGGAGTTCTTGTCCGCTACCCGTTTCATCACATTTTGTGCAACTTTCAAATGTTGTCTAGCCAATTCACCTGCTCTATTTAATCATTCCTTAAAATTTGACACGTAATCCAATAGTATAATTTTCGATTTCTCACCCACCAATTTTTCTTTAATCAATTTAAGTGGTCCTCTTACCTCATGACCAAAAATTAGTTCAAAAGGTCTAAATTTGGTTAACTCATTAGGTGCATCCCTAATTGCAAACAGTACAAATGGAATTCCTTTATCCCAATCCTCTGGATAATCTTGACAATAAGCCCTCAACATTGTCTTTAATGTCTGATGCCACCTTTCTTTTTTTTTTAAATAATATTTTATTGAAAATTTTTGGTCAACCAACACAGTACATTGTGCATCCTTTACACAACATTGTAACAATACAGATAATAATGACCTTTTTAAATTTAAACAAAAACAACAACAAATAAATAAATATTAAATAACAAAAAATAAAAACTAGCCCTAATTGGCAACTGCCTTGTCTCAGGCCACACCCCCCCCCCCCCCCCCATCCCTCCTCCCCCCCCAAGTCCTGGGCCGCTGCTGCTGCCTTCTTTGTTCTCCCCCATCTATCTTTCCGCAAGATATTCGACGAACGGTTGCCACCGCCTAGTAAACCCTTGAGCCGACCCCCTTAGGACGAACTCAATCCGCTCTAACTTTATGAACCCCGCCATATCATTTATCCAGGTCTCCACCCCCGGGGGCTTGGCTTCTTTCCACATTAGCAGTATTCTGCGCCGGGCTACTAGGGACGCAAAGGCCAAAACATCGGCCTCTTTCGCCTCCTGCACTCCCGGCTCTTGTGCAACCCCAAATATAGCCAACCCCCAGCTTGGTTCGACCCGGACTCCTACTACTTTTGAAAGCACCTTTGTCACCGCCATCCAAAACCCCTGTAGTGCCGGGCATGACCAAAACATATGGGTATGATTCGCTGGGCTTCTCGAGCACCTCGCACACCTATCCTCCACCCCAAAAAATTTACTGAGCCGTGTTCCAGTCATATGTGCCCTGTGTAATACCTTAAACTGAATCAGGCTTAGCCTGGCGCACGAGGACGACGAGTTTACCCTGTTTAGGGCATCTGCCCACATCCCCTCCTCAATCTCCTCCCCTAGCTCTTCTTCCCATTTCCCTTTTAGTTCGTCCATCATAGTCTCCCCTTCGTCTCTCATTTCCCTATATATATCCGACACCTTACCGTCCCCCACCCATTTCTTTGAGATGACTCTGTCCTGCACCTCTTGTGTCGGGAGCTGCGGGAATTCCCTCACCTGTTGCCTCGCAAAAGCCCTCAATTGCATGTACCTGAATGCATTCCCTTGGGGCAACCCATATTTCTCGGTCAGCGCTCCCAGACTCGCAAACTTCCCATCCACAAATAGATCTTTCAATTGCGTTATACCTGCTCTTTGCCACATTCCATATCCCCCATCCATTCCCCCCGGGGCAAACCTATGGTTGTTTCTTATCGGGGACCCCCCCAGTGCTCCGGTCTTTCCCCTATGTCGTCTCCACTGTCCCCAAATCTTCAGTGTAGCTACCACCACCGGACTCGTGGTATAGTTCCTTGGTGAGAACGGCAATGGGGCTGTCACCATAGCCTGCAGGCTGGTCCCCCTACAGGACGCCCTCTCTAATCTCTTCCACGCCGCTCCTTCCTCCTCTCCCATCCACTTACTCACCATTGAAATATTAGCGGCCCAATAATACTCACTTAGGCTCGGTAGTGCCAGCCCCCCCCTATCCCTACTACGCTGTAAGAATCCCTTCCTCACTCTCGGAGTCTTCCCGGCCCAAACAAAACCCATGATACTCTTTTCTATCCTTTTGAAAAAAGCCTTCGTGATCACCACCGGGAGACACTGAAACACAAAAAGGAATCTCGGGAGGACCACCATCTTAACCGCCTGCACCCTCCCTGCCATTGACAATGCTACCATATCCCATCTCTTGAAATCTTCCTCCATCTGTTCCACCAACCGCGTCAAATTTAGCCTGTGCAATGTGCCCCAATTCTTAGCTATCTGGATCCCCAGGTAACGAAAGTCTCTTGTTACCTTCCTCAACGGTAGGTCTTCTATTTCTCTACTCTGCTCCCCTGGATGCACCACAAACAGCTCACTCTTCCCCATGTTCAATTTATACCCTGAAAAATCCCCAAACTCCCCCAGTATCCGCATTATTTCTGGCATCCCCTCCGCTGGATCCGCCACATATAGTAGCAGATCATCCGCATATAAAGATACCCGGTGTTCTTCTCCTCCCCTAAGTATTCCCCTCCATCCCTTGGAACCTCTCAGCGCTATCGCCAGGGGCTCAATCGCCAGTGCAAACAGTAATGGGGACAGAGGACATCCCTGCCTTGTCCCTCTATGGAGCCGAAAATATGCCGATCCCCGTCCATTCGTGACCACACTCGCCACTGGGGCCCTATACAACAGCTGCACCCATCTAACATACCCCTCTCCGAACCCAAATCTCCTCAACACCTCCCACAGATAATCCCACTCCACTCTATCAAATGCTTTCTCGGCATCCATCGCCACTACTATCTCCGTTTCACCCTCTGGTGGGGCCATCATCATTACCCCTAACAACCTCCGTATGTTCGTGTTCAGCTGTCTCCCCTTCACAAACCCAGTTTGGTCCTCATGAACCACCCCCGGGACACATTCCTCTATTCTCATTGCCATTACCTTGGCCAAGACCTTGGCATCTACATTGAGGAGGGAGATTGGTCTGTAGGACCCGCATTGTAGCGGATCCTTTTCCTTCTTTAAAAGAAGCGATATCGTTGCTTCTGACATAGTCGGGGGCAGTTGTCCCCTTTCCTTTGCCTCGTTGAAGGTCCTCGTCAGTAGCGGGGCGAGCAAGTCCAAATATTTTCTGTAAAATTCAACTGGGAATCCGTCCGGTCCCGGGGCCTTTCCCGTCTGCATGTTCCTAATTCCTTTCACCACTTCCTCTACCGTGATCTGTGCTCCCAATCCCATCCTATCCTGCTCTTCCACCTTGGGAATTTCCAGCCGATCCAAAAACTCCATCATTCTCTCCCTCCCATCCGGGGGTTGAGCTTCATACAATTTTTTATAAAATGTCTTAAACACTTCATTCACTCTCTCCGCTCCGTCTCTCCATCTTCGTCTCTCACCCCCCCTATTTCCCTCGCTGCTCCCCTTTTCCTCAATTGGTGTGCCAGCAATCTGCTCGCCTTCTCTCCATATTCATACTGTACACCCTGCGCCTTCCTCCATTGTGCCTCTGCAGTGCCTGTGGTCAGCAAGTCAAATTCCACATGCAGCCTTTGCCTTTCCCTATACAGTCCCTCCTCCGGTGCTTCCGCATACTGTCTGTCCACCCTCAAAAGTTCTTGCAACAACCGCTCCCGTTCCTTACTCTCCTGCTTCCCTTTATGTGTCCTTATTGATATCAGCTCCCCCCTAACCACCGCCTTCAACGCCTCCCAGACCATTCCCACCTGAACCTCCCCATTGTCATTGAGTTCCAAGTACTTTTCAATGCATCCCCTCACCCTTAAGCACACCCCCTCATCCGCCATTAGTCCCATGTCCATTCTCCAGGGTGGACGCCCTCTTGTTTCCTCCCCTATCTCCAAGTCTACCCAGTGTGGGGCATGATCCGAAATGGCTCTCGCCGTATATTCCGTTCCCCTCACCCTCGGGATCAACGCCCTACCCAACACAAAAAAGTCTATGCGTGAATAGACTTTATGGACATAGGAGAAAAACGAGAACTCCTTACTCCTAGGTCTACTGAATCTCCACGGGTCCACCCCTCCCATCTGCTCCATAAAATCCTTGAGCACCTTGGCTGCTGCCGGCCTCCTACCAGTCCTGGACTTCGACCTATCCAGCCTTGGTTCCAACACCGTGTTAAAGTCTCCCCCCATTATCAGCTTTCCGGTCTCTAGGTCTGGGATGCGTCCTAGCATTCGCCTCATAAAATTGGCATCGTCCCAATTCGGGGCATACACGTTTACCAACACCACCATCTCTCCCTGTAATTTGCCACTCACCATCACGTATCTGCCCCCGTTATCCGCCACTATAGTCTTTGCCTCGAACATTACCCGCTTCCCCACTAATATAGCCACCCCCCTGTTTTTCGCATCCAGCCCCGAATGGAACACCTGCCCTACCCATCCTTTGCGCAACCTAACCTGATCTATCAGTTTCAGGTGCGTTTCCTGTAACATGACCACATCTGCTTTAAGTTTCTTAAGGTGTGCGAGTACTCGTGCCCTCTTTATCGGCCCGTTAAGCCCCCTCACGTTCCACGTGATCAGCCGAGTTGGGGGGGCTTCCCACCCCCCCCCCCCCCCCCCCCCCCCTTGCCGGTTAGCCATCATCTTTTTCCAGCTTCTCGCCCAGTTCCCACACGGCTGTATTTCTCCCAGACGGTGCCCCCCCGCCCATCCTTTCCCGTACCCACTCCCCCCTTTCCCCAGCAGCAGCAACCCAGTAATTCCCCCCTCCCCCCCCCCCCCCCCCCCCCCCGCTAGACCCCCCGCTAGCGTAATTACTCCCCCCATGTTGCTCCCAGAAGTCAGCAAACTCTGGCTGACCTCGGCTTCCCCCCGTGATCACGGCTCGCCCCGTGCGGCGCCCCCTCCTTCCTGCTTCTCTATTCCCGCCATAATTATCATAGCGCGGGAACCAAGCCCGCGCCTCTCCCTCGGCCCCGCCTCCCATGGCCAACGCCCCATCTCCTCTCCCTCCCCACCTCCCCCCATCACCACCTGTGGGAGAAAGAAAAGTTACCATACCGCAGGATTAATCATACAATCCCTCTTCGCCCCCCCCCCCCACTCGTCCCACCACTTTGTCCAAACGTTCATTTTCGTAGTCCAATCATTCCAATTTTTCTTCTACAATAAAAGTCCACGCTTCATCCGCCGTCTCAAAGTAGTGGTGCCTCCCTTGATATGTGACCCACAGTCTTGCCGGTTGCAGCATTCCAAACTTTATCTTTTTTTTGTGAAGTACCGCTTTGGCCCGATTAAAGCTCGCCCTCCTTCTCGCCACCTCCGCACTCCAATCTTGATAGACGCGGATCACCGCGTTCTCCCATTTACTACACCGAGTTTTCTTCGCCCATCTAAGGACCATTTCTCTATCCTTAAAACGGAGAAATCTCACCACTATGGCTCTGGGAGCTTCTCCTGTTCTCGATCCTCGCACCATAACTCGGTATGCTCCCTCCACCTCCAACGGACCCGTCGGGGCCTCCACTCCCATTAACGAGTGCAGCATCGTGCTCACATATGCCCCGACGTCCGCCCCCTCCACACCTTCAGGAAGGCCAAGAATCCTCAAGTTGTTCCTCCTTGCGTTATTTTCCAGTGCCTCCAACCTCTCCACAGATCGTTTCTGGTGTGCCTCCTGTATCTCCGACTTCACCACCAGGCCCTGTATGTCGTTTTCATTCTCTGCTGCTTTCGCCTTCACGACCCGAAGCTCCTGCTCCTGGGTCTTTTGTTCCTCTTTCAGCCCTTCAATCGCCTGTAATATCGGGGCCAACAACTCTTTCTTCATTTCCTTTTTTATCTCCTCCACGCAGCGTTTCAAAAACTCTTGTTGTTCAGGGCCCCATATGAAACTGCCACCTTCCGACGCCATCTTGGTTTCTGCTTGCCTTCCTTGCCGTTGTTCCAAAGGATCCGCTGCAATCCGGCCACTTTCCTCTCCTTTTTCCATCCGTGTCCAGGGGGAACACCCTTCTGGTTTACCGCACGGTGTTTTCAGCCGTTAAAATTGCCGTTGGGGCTCCTATCAAGAGCCCAAAAGTCCGTTTCACAGGGAGCTGCCGAAACGTGCGACTCAGCTGGTCATCGCCGCACCCGGAAGTCGATGCCACCTTTCTAACGCTCCCTGCGATTCTGGATGGTGCGCAGTTGATTTAAATTGTTTTATTCCTAAGCTATCCATAACTTCTTTGAAAACTTTGAGATAAAATTTGATCCTTGATCCGATTGAATTTCTGTGGGTAATCCATATCGAATAAAGAATTTAAGTAACTCCTCCACTATCTTTTTAGCTATAATATTATGTACTGGAATGGCCTCTGGAAACCTAGTAGACACATCCGTTATAGTCAAAAGATATTGATTCCCACTTTTTGTTTTAGGAAGCGGTCCTACACAATCAATTAGGACCCTTGTAAAAGGTTCCTCAAATGCTGGAATGTGTATTAAGGGCGCTGGTTTTCTCACTGCTTGAGGTTTCCCTATCACTTGACATGTGTGACATGATTGACAAAATGTAACTACATCTTTATGTAGTCCAGGCCAATAAAAATGTTCCTGGATTTTAGCTTGAGTTTTCCTTTTCCCCAAATGACCTCCCACTGGTACCTCATGTGCCACTCCAACACCTCCTTTCTATACCCTACCGGCAATACTACTTGACGAACATCTGCCCACTTTTCATCCGCCTGCATATGTACAGGTCTCCATTTTCTCATCAAGACATCACTTTTACGGTAATAACACTCTGGTATACTCTCAGAATCCTCTTCCGTATATGCTTTCTGATATATCCGTTTCTGTTGTAACTCCGCCAATGTTCCTGAACTAAAAATATCCACCTCATCCTCCATCTGTTCTTGTTCTTTTTCAACCATCTGATCAAAAATCGTTTCTGATAATTGCACTTCAACTTCATCTTCACCCTTTGATTTCTCCTCTTGTCTTAACCTGTGACTTTGCAACCTTGTTACTACACAATCCGAAAAAATCCCAGGATATTCGTCCTTCAACACTTCAGTTGTCTGAATTTCCACTGGCTTATCAACCACAGTTTGCATTGCTCCCACTGCGATCCAGCTACATCATTACCCAAGATAAACTGTATTCCTGGACAAGATAGTTTCTCTAACTCCTACTACCACTTCACCACTCTTTACTGGACTTTCCAACCTTACCTTATATAATGGAACGCTAGTCCTCTCATCCTGAATTCCACATATTGCCAGCTTTTCTGGCAGCATTCTTCCCAAACTACATAATTCCTCATCTCTTACCATTAAAGATTGACTAGCTCCTGTATCTCTTAAAATTGTGACTTCTTTAACTGCTCCTCCTGATACACATGAATAAACTTTACCCACACAAGTAAATTCTTGAAAGACATCTGGCACCTTCTTATCAATTACTTCTTGAACAGGCTGTACAATCGTTTGCACCTCCTTCGCTTCCCTTGGGCTTTACTTTACCACTCTAACAAACCCCACTGTCTTATCCTGTTTTACCACATCAGCCTTCCCAGTGCTTTTCTTCAACCACCAACACTGTGACGTTACATGGCCTAGTTTATTACAGTGAAAACATTTGAAACTTTTCATTTCTCTTCCACCCTCCTGGATTTCTCTTTTAATCTGAGGCACACTCTCTTTATTATCCCCCATCAGATCACCTTTACCTCGACCACTTGAGTATTTCTCGTGTCCCCAGTTTCTATCCCTCATCGGCTGAAACTGATGTCGGAAGCCAAGCCTTGATTTATGAACTAATTCATAATCATCTGCCATTTCTGCTGCTAATCTCGCAGTTTTAACCCTCTGCTCTTCCACATGAGTTCTCACTACATCAGGAATTGAATTTTTAAACTCCTCCAAAAGTATAATTTCTCTGAGAGCTTCATACGTTTGGTCTATTTTCAAAGCCCTTATCCACCTATCAAAATTACTCTGTTTGAGCCTTTCAAATTCCATGTAAAGACCAAATTCTTTCCTTAAATTTCTAAACCTTTGTCTGCAAGCTTCAGGCACTAGGTCATATGCACCTAAGATGGATTTTTTCACCTCCTCATACTTTCCAGATACCTCCTCCGGTAGTGATGCAACACTTCACTAGCTCTACCAACCAGCTTTGTTTGAATCAGTAATACCCACATGTCCTGTGGCCATTGAATTTGTTTAGCTCCCTTCTCAAATGAAATGAAAAAGGCGTCTACCTCCTTCTCGTCAAACCTTGGCAATGCTTGGACATATTTAAATAGATCCCCACCACGTCTTCGACTATGACGCTCCGTCTCACTAGCCTCACCAATCCCATCCAACAGTATGTTTCCCTTTGCGTCTGCCAATTTTAACTGATTTTCATGTTTCATAGCCATTTTATGAAGTTCAAACTCTCTCTTTTTCCCTTTACTCTCTATCTCTTTCTCTTTCTTTGTTTCTTTCTTCCCTCTCCTTTTCTTTTTCTCTCACTGCATATTCAAGCTGCTTTAATTATTTTTCGTGTTCAAACTGCTTTATCTGCAACTGGGGCTTTGCCATTTCTAAGGAGTCAGAATGTATCTCAGGCAAATTTAAATGCTCAGCTACCACGGTAAGTACCTCATCATTTCGCATTTTGCCAGGTGATGTTAACTGCAAAGATTTTGCCAAATTTAACAGTCTGCTTTTAGTCTCTGTCCGTAAGGTATTGTGTGTTACCGTGTCCACCCCCAAAATCTTCAGAGCCTCTGAAAGAGCCATTGTCCACAACACACTCCCCACTTAAACTAAAATACCACACCTGAAGAGCAATATGCTCACCCCTCACTGTCTTTAAGTTTGTTAAGCCAATCTAATCGATGGACTTTAATCCCCCTCGAGCCCCCAATTATTATGGGTCCGGATTTACAGAACCCCAAAGTGTTTCATGGAGTTCAACCGACTCTCAACTTTTCATAGATTGTGGTGTGGGAAGCACACTGCGTACTCTCCAGGTGTGATACAGCAGAAATGGACAAATGGTTTTTAAAACAAAACAATGTTTATTCTATGAACTCAAGTTAACCTTTTAAAAACAAACATTGAATATCTTAACACCCATTACTTCAAAGATAACCCCCAAAAGACTACAACACTAAATAATCCTTCAAACTATTCCTTTAAGCGTCCAAAAGACTTCAAATCTTCAAAAATTGGAACACATTAAGTTACATTCAATATATTTATAGTCTTTGTATTGCAGAAATCAACAGACCAGCTCTGTGTTTCTTTCTGCAGCTCTCAGCAAAACACACACACACTCCCAGCTGCCTTTTCAAACTGAAACTCAAAAAGGCAGAAGTGAGCTCAGCTCCCCCACCCTCTGACATCACTTCAGTAATATGATCAGCTCCATTTCTTAAAGGTACACTCACATGACACTCTCCCTCTTCCCCCAGTTGGTGTTGCTCTCCTTTTTTTTCCCCCAGATGGTGTTTCTCTCTCCCTCTTCCCCCAGTTGGTGTTACTTCCCCCGCCCCCCAGTTCGCATTGCTCTCTCTCCCTCTTTCCACCCCACCCCCACCCCCCGTTGGTACTGCCCTCTCCCTCTTTCCTCTCAGTTGGTGTTGCTCTCTCTCTCTTTCCCTCACTTGGTGTTGCTCTCTCTCTCTTTCCCTCAGTTGGTGTTGCTCTCTCTTTCCCTCAGTTGGTGTTGCTCTTTCCTTTCCTCTCAGTTGCAGTTGCTCTCTCTCTCTTTCCCTCAGTTGGTGTTGCTCTCTTTCTCTCGGTTGGTGTTGCTCTCTCTCTCTCGGTTTGTGGTGCGCTTTCCTTTCCTCTCAGTTGCTGTTGCTCTTTCCCTCAGTTGGTGTTGCTCTCTCTCTCTTTCTCTTGGTTGGTGTTGCTCTCTCTCTCTCTCTCGGTTGGTGTTGCTCTCTCTCTCTCTCTCGGTTGGTGTTGCTCTCTCCTTTCTCCTCAGTTGGTGTTGCTCTCTCTCTTTTCTCTTTCCCCTATTTGGTTTTGCTCTCTTTCTCTTTCCCCCAATGTTACGACACCCTGGACAAGTGTGTGGTCAATTCCAGCCCCACTCATCCCGGAGTCACTACACAACTGAGTTAACCAACGATTCTTGTAAAAATTCCTGAAGTTTTTGCCTTTAGCTGTCCAATAATTACAGTCACCAGATTTATAAGTTGAAACACAATTACTGATTATTTATATAAAGAATAATTAAATATGCAGTAAGTACAACTGGATAACAACAAGCTAACCTACTAGCCCCTTTAACTGTCGTACCCTCTACCCACCCACACACAACAGACAACAGACAAATACAGAGGGAGGGGAAGGGGTGTATATAATAAGGGTGAAGGTCAAAAGCTCAGAGTCTTTGCTTCCTCACAGCTTACTGATTGATTAAAGCCTCTGGTTTACAGCTGGTTATGGCCTCAAAGCAGAGTCATTTATTCAGGGTCCCTGCAGGTTAGAGAATTTAATACTCACTGGCAGCAGACTTTTTGGATGGACATTTTATATCTTATGAGACTGGACCTTCAGCTTGAGGTTTGCATTCATGCCTATCTTTTTCCGTATAGACACTTTATTCCATATCAAACCTTACCTTCAGCTCGCGGTTTGGCTTCAAGTCTTTGCAGATAGAGAGAGAGACATTCAGTCTTGCTGGAGAGAGAGGGTCAGCCCTCATAGTGGTCTTATGAAGAGAGTTTAGCTGGGTCTTTTGGGAGATAATTATTTTAGAGCTATCCATCTATACAGGCTGCATTGTCTTAAAGTCACAGGTCCATCAAACCTCCATGGATCAAAAATGTAACAGCAAAAATAAAAGAAAAAGCAAAATAAGGAAACAGAAAGGAAAAAAACAGGAAAGACACCATAGAACATAGAACATAGAACGATACAGCGCAGTACAGGCTCTTTGGCCCACGATGTTGCACCGAAACAAAAGCCATCTAACCTACACTATGCCATTATCATCCATATGTTTATCCAATAAACTTTTAAATGCCCTCAATGTTGGCGGGTTCACTACTGTTGCAGGTAGGGCATTCCACGGCCTCACCACTCTTTGCATAAAGAACCTATCTCTGACCTCTGTCCTATATCTATTACCCCTCAGTTTAAAGCTATGTCCCCTCGTGCCAGCCATTTCCATCCGCGGGAGAAGGCTCTCACTGTCCACCCTATCTAACCCCCTGATCATTTTGTATGCCTCTATTAAGTCTCCTCTTAACCTTCTTCTCTCCAACGAAAACAACCTCAAGTCCATCAGCCTTTCCTCATAAGATTTTCCCTCCATACCAGGCAACATCCTGTTAAATCTCCTCTGCACCCGCTCCAAAGCCTCCACGTCCTTCCTATAATGCGGTGACCAGAACTGTACGCAATACTCCAAATGCGGCCATACCAGAGTTTTGTACAGCTGCAACATGACCTCCTGACTCCGGAACTCAATCCCTCTACCAATAAAGGCCAACACTCCATAGGCCTTCTTCACAACCCTATCAACCTGGGTGGCAACTTTCAGGGATCTATGTACATGGACACCTAGATCCCTCTGCTCATCCACACTTCCAAGAACTTTACCATTAGCCAAATATTCCGCATTCCTGTTATTCGTTCCAAAGTGAATCACCTCACACTTCTCTACATTAAACTCCATTTGCCACCCCTCAGCCCAGCTCTGCAGCTTATCTATGTCCCTCTGTAACCTGCTACATCCTTCCACACTGTCGACAACACCACCGACTTTAGTGTCGCCTGCAAATTTACTCACCCACCCTTCTGCGCCTTCCTCTAGGTCATTGATAAAAATGACAAACAGCAACGGCCCCAGAACAGATCCTTGTTATACGCCACTTGTAACTGAACTCCATTCTGAACATTTCCCATCAACCACTGTCTTCTTTCAGCTAGCCAATTTCTGATCCACATCTCTAAATCACCCTCAATCCCCAGCCTCCGTATTTTCTGCAATAGCCTACCGTGGGGAACCTTATCAAACGCTTTACTGAAATCCATATCCACCACATCAACTGCTCTACCCTCGTCTACCTGTTCAGTCACCTTCTCAAAGAACTCAATAAGGTTTGTGAGGCATGACCTACCCTTCACAAAGCCATGCTGACTATCCCTGATCATATTATTCCTATCTAGATGATTATAAATCTTGCCTCTTATAATCCCCTCCAAGACTTTACCCACTCCAGACATGAGGCTCACCGGTCTATAGTTGCCGGGGTTGTCTCTGCTCCCCTTTTTGAACAAAGGGACCACATTTGCTATCCTCCAGTCCTCTGGCACTATTCCTGTAGCCCATGATGACATAAAAATCAAAGCCAAAGGTCCAGCAATCTCTTCCCTGGCCTCCCAGAGAATCCTAGGATAAATCCCATCAGGCCCCGGGGACTTATCTATTTTCAGCCTGTCCAGAATTGCCAACACCTCTTCCCTACGTACCTCAGTACCATCTATTCTAATAGCCTGGGTCTCAGCATTCTCCTCCACAACATTATCTTTTTCCTGAGTGAATACTGACGAAAAATATTCATTTAGAATCTCGTCTATCTCTTCAGACTCCACACACAACTTCCCATCCCTGTCCTTGACTGGTCCTACTCTTACCCTAGTCATTCGCTTATTCCTGACATACCTATCGAAAGCTTTTGGGTTTTCCTTGATCCTACCTGCCAAATACTTCTCATGTCCCCTCTTTGCTCGTCTTAGCTCTCTCTTTAGATCCTTCCTCGCTACCTTGTAACTATCCCTCGTCCCAACTGAAACTTCACACCTCATCTTCACATAGGCCTCCTTCTTCCTCTTAACAAGAGATTCCACTTCTTTGGTAAACCACGGTTCCCTCGCTCTACGCCTTCCTCCCTGCCTGACCGGTACGTACTTAACCTTGAACAAGCTCCACTTATCCAGTGTGCCCAACACTTGCAGCCGACTTCTCAAACCTATCCCCCCCAAGTCATGTCTAATGGCATCATAATTGCCCTTCCCCCAGCTATAACTCTTGCCCTGCGGTGTATACTTATCCCTTTCCATCACTAACGTAAACGTCACCGAATTGTGGTCACAGTCCCCAAAGTGCTCTCCTACCTCCAAATCCAACACCTGGCCTGGTTCATTACCCAAAACCAAATCCAACGTGGCCTCGCCTCTTGTTGGCCTGTCAACATATTGTGTCAGGAAACCCTCCTGCACACACTGTACAAAAAACAACCCATCTAATGTACTCGAACTATATATTTTCCAGTCAATATTTGGAAAGTTAAAGTCTCCCATAATAACTACCCTGTTACTTTCGCTCTTATCCAGGATCATCCTCGCCATCCTTTCCTCTACATCCCTAGAACTATTTGGAGGCCTATAGAAAACTCCCAACAGGGTGACCTCTCCTTTCCTGTTTCTAACCTCAGCCCATACTACCTCGGAAGATGAGTCCCCATCTAGCATCCTCTCCGCCACCGTAATACTGCTCTTGACTAGCAGCGCCACACCTCCACCTCTTTTGCCTCCTTCTCTGAGCTTACTAAAACACCTAAACCCCGGAACCTGCAACATCCATTCCTGTCCCTGCTCTATCCATGTCTCCGAAATGGCCACAACATCGAAGTCCCAGGTACCAACCCATGCTGCCAGTTCCCCTACCTTATTTTGTATACTCCTGGCATTGAAGTAGACACACTTCAAACCACCTACCTGAACACTGGCCCCCTCCTGCGACGTCAAATCTGTGCTCCTGACCTCTATACTCTCATTCTCCCGTACCCTAAAACTACAATCCAGGTTCCCATGCCCCTGCTGCATTAGTTTAAACCCCCCCAAAGAGCACTAACAAATCTCCCCCCCAGGATATTTGTGCCCCTCAGGTTCAGATGTAGACCATCCTGTCTGTAGAGGTCCCACCTTCCCCAGAAAGAGCCCCAGTTATCCAGAAATCTGAATCCCTCCCGCCTGCACCATCCCTGTAGCCACGTGTTTAATTGCTCTCTCTCCCTATTCCTCATCTCATTATCACGTGGCACGGGCAACAACCCAGAGATAACAACTCTGTTTGTTCTAGTTCTGAGCTTCCATCCTAGCTCCCTGAGAGCCTGCCTGACATCCTTGTCCCCTTTCCTACCTATGTCGTTAGTGCCAATGTGGACCACGACTTGGGGCTGCTCCCCCTCCCCTTAAGGACCCGGAAAACACGATCCGAGACATCACGTACCCTTGCACCTGGGAGGCAACATACCAAACGTGAGTCTCTCACGCTCCCACAAAATCTCCTATCTGTGCCCCTGACTATCGAGTCCCCAATTACTAATGCTCTGCTCCTCTCCCCCCTTCCCTTCTGAGCAACAGGGACAGACTCCGTGCCAGAGGCCCGTACCCCATGGCTTACCCCTGGTAAGTCCCCCCCCCCCCCCCCCCACAAGTATCCAAAGCGGTATACTTGCTTCTCAGGGGAACGACCGCAGGGGATCCCTGCACTGACTGCTTCTTCCCAGTCCCTCTTACAGTTACCCATCTATCTCCAATCTTTGGTGTAACTAATTCCCTGAAGCTGCTATCTATGACCCCCTCTGCCTCCCGAATGATCCGAAGTTCTTCCAACTCCAGCTCCAGTTCCCTAACTCGGTCTTGGAGGAGCTGGAGATGGCAGCACTTCCTGCAGGTGTTGTTCCTTCTTCTTTCCCCCAGTTGGCATTGCCACTTTTTTCTTTCCCCCAGTTGTTGTTGCTCTCTTTCTCCCCCCCCCCCCCCAATTGATGTTGCTCTCTTTCCCCCTGTTGGTATTGCTCTTTCTCTCCTCCCCCCCCAGTTGGTGTTGCTCTCTCTGTCTCCAGTTGGTGTTATTCTCTCTCTCTCCAGGTGGTGTTGCTCTCTCTCTCATTAGATTGTGGCTGATCTGTTACTTAGTTTCATGTTCCCCCCACCCCACCCCCACCCGTAACCAACAAAAATCAATTGGTTTCAGCATTGAAATCATCAAATGACCCTCAGGGCCTGTCTCCTTGTCCTATCCATAATGAGGTGAAAGTGACTGCCCTGTACATCAAGGCAGCATTTGAATAAATATGGCATCAAGGAGCACTCCAGCAAAACTGGAGTCAATGGGAATGGGAATCAGGGGTTGGAGTCACACCTAGCACAGAGAAAGATGGTTGTGGTGATTGGAGGTCAGTCATCTCAGTCCCGGAACAGCACTGCAGGGGTTCCTCAGGGTCGTGTTCTAGGCCCAACCATCTTCAGCTGTTTCATCAATGACGTTCCATTCAACATAAGGTCAGATGTGGGGATGTTCGCTGATGATTGCACAATGTTCAGTACCATTTGCGACTCTTTAGACACTGAAACATTCCACATGCAAATGCAGCAAGACCTGGACAATATCCAGGCTTGGGCTGATGAGTGGTAAGTAGCTTTTGTGCTACATAGGTGCCAGACAAAGACCATTTCCAATAAGACAGAATCAAACCATCGCCCCATGTCATTCAGTGGTATTGCCATCACTGATGCCCCCACTGTTAACATCTTGGGGGTTGCCATTGACCTCAAACTGATCTGGACTAGGCATATAAATTCTGTGGCTACCAGAGCAGGTCAGAGGCTAGGAATCCTGTGGCGTGTAACTCAGCTCCTGACTCCCCAAAGCCTGTTCACCACCTACAAGATACAAGTCAGGAGTGTGATGGATGAGTGCAGTTCCAACAACACTCAAGAAGCTTAACACCATCCATGTCAAAGCAGCCTGCTTGATCGGCTCCCCATTCACAAACATTCACGCCTTCCGCCACTGACACACAGTAGCAGCCGTGTGTACCATCTACAAGATGCACTGTAGGAACCCACCAATGTTCCTTCAGCAGCAACTTCCAAACTCACAACCACTACCATCTAGAAGGACAAGGGCAGCAGATACATGGGAACACCACCACCTGTAAGTTCCGCTCCAAGTCACTCACCATCCTGACTTGGAAGTATATTGACGTTCCTTCACTGTCGCTGGGTCAAAATCCTGGAACTCTCTTCTTAGTAGGTGCGCCTACACCACATGGACTGTAGCGATCCAAGAAAGCAGCTCACCACCACCTTCGCAAGGGCAATTAGGGATGGGCAACAAATGCTGGCCTAGCCAGCGAAGCCGACAACCATGAATAATTAATTTTTTTAAATCACCTTGCCTTCGGTGAAACCTCACCACTATTGCTCGAGGTATTTCTCCTGCCTTTGGTCTTCTCACGAGGACTCGATACGCTCCCTCCACTTCCAGGGGGCCCGTCGGGGCCTCAGCTCCCATTAAGGTATGGAGCATCGTGCTCACATACGCCCCAACGTCCGCTCCCTCTGCCCCTTCGGGAAGACCCAAGATTCTTAAGTTCTTCCTCCTCAAGCTATTTTCCAGGGCTTCCAGTCTCTCCATACACCTCTTATGCAGTGCCTCGTGCGTCTCCGTCTTCACCACCAAGCCCTGTATCTCGTCCTAATTTTCGGCTGCTTTTGCCTTCACTCCACGGAGCTCCATCTCTTGGGTCTTCTGCGCCTCCTTTAACCCCTCAATCGCCTGCAGCATCGGCGCCAGCACCTCCTTCTTGAGCTCCTCCACACATCGCCGGAGGAACTCCTGCTGCTCCAGGCCCCATACCAACTGGCCTCCCTCCGCCGCCATCTTGCTTCTCACTTCCCTTCTTTGCCGGTGCTCCAGAGGATCCTCCGTAATCTAGCCACTATTATCTCTTCTGTCCATTCACCTCCGGGGGGACTCCCTTCTATGTCGCCTCACAGTGGGTTTAGCCTTCGAAAATTGCCGTTGGGGCTCCCGATAAGAGCCCAAAAGTCCGTTAAAACGGGAGGTGCCGAAACGTGCGACTTAGCTGGTTATCGCCGCACCCGGAAGTCATAGCCAGCTGATTTTAATGACAAATGTTGTTATGAATGTGAGATTTTATAAGATGATTATGTTTTGGAACTGTCTTTTTAATTCAAGGTAAATGGAGTAGTGAAGGTCATGTGATCTGTTATGAGTTCTTCCCAACAACACGACTTGGTCACTGTGAGGACAATGGGACCCAGATTGAGAGCAAAGTGCAACATGTCCCCACGTGCGATCAAAGGCAAGGGCAACTGGGCTAACTGTAGATAAACTCTCAGTCTCCAAGTTTTCAGACAGAAAAGGAGAAAGGGATCTCACAGAGAGTCAGAAGGCTGCAGTGGTTGGCAGAGAAAATAAGCTTGGAGTTCTCGGTTGTGTTAAAACATTACATTTTCTGTAGTTTCTTTTTTAAAAAAAATATTTATTAAAGTTTTCTAACACAATTTTTCTCCCTTACAAACAATAACCCCCCCCCCCCCCCGTAACAAAAAAACCCCGAGAAATCACGCAGAGCAAGATATATACATGGCAAAATGATATATTTACACAGCTTTGTACACTGGCCTTTACCCGTACGTGCCAGTTTCCCCAACCCTTCATGTTATCTCTTGCTCATCCACCCTCCCAGGCAGTTCCCGCCCCTCCCCCACCCTCCCAGGACGTGTCCCCCCCCCCCCCCCAGGGTTGCTGCTGCTGCTGACCGACCTTCCTCTAACGCTCCGCGAGATAGTCTAGGAACGGTTGCCACCGCCTGTAGAACCCCTGCGCAGACCCTCTCAAGGCAAACTTAATCCTCTCCAACTTTATGAACCCAGCCATATCATTTATCCAGGCCTCCAGGCTGGGGGGCTTCGCCTCCTTCCACATTAGCAAGATCCTTCGCCGGGCTACTAGGGACACAAAGGCCAGAATGCCGGCCTCTTTCGCCTCCTGCACTCCCGGTTCGTCCACTACTCCAAATATTGCTCGCCCCCAGCTTGGCTTGACCCGGACTTTCACCACCTGAGATATTGCTCCCGCCACTCCTCTCCAGAACCCCTCCAGTGCCGGGCATGACCAAAACATATGGACATGGTTCGCTGGGCTCCCTGAGCACCTTCCACATCTGTCCTCTACCCCAAAGAACCTACCCCCGTCCCGACCACCTCTTCTGTGTCCCATTCCCTTTCGGCCAGTGCAGCAGCAACCCTTTCCCCCCCCCCCCTTTCCCCCCTCCCCTCCCCCCCGCTAGACCCCTGTCTAGCTTTTTTGCTCCCCCCATGTCACTCCCGTAAGACAGCTGACGCCTGCTGACCCTGGCTTCCCCCACCGTCCCATTGACCTCCCCGCGTGGGAGTCTCCCAATCCATATGCATTCCTTCGTTCCCCTTCCCGTCTTTCTTCCCGCACGCGGGAAAACACCCTGCGCTTTCCAAAGCCCGCTCCGCCCCCTCTGGCGCAGCGCCTGTCGCGGCCTTGTCTCTCTCCCCCAGCCCATGTAACATTTCCTGCGCGTGATTGACCCCCTGTATACAACAACCATCACACATCAACCCTCAAACATCCCCCCCACCCTCACAAACCCTCAGTTAGAGTCTAACTTTTCAGCTTGTACAAAGATCCACGCCTCTTCAGGCGTTTCAAAGTAATAGTGTTGGCCCTTGTATGTGACCCAGTCGCGCTGGCTGCAGCATTCCGAATTTCACTTCTTTCCGATACAACGCCGCTTTGGCCTGGTTGAAACCCGCTCTCCGCTTTGCAACCTCCGTGCTCCAGTCCGGGTATATTCGGATCTCTGCATTGTCCCACTTACTGCTCCGCTCCTTCTTGGCCCATCTCAGGACCCACTCTCTGTCCGTGAGCCGGTGGAACCTCACCACCATCGCCCTTGGCGGCTCATTTGCCTGGGGCTTCTTCGCCAGCACCCGATGTGCTCCGTCCAACTCCAGCGGCCTCGAAGGGGCCTTCGTGCCCATCATCGTCTCGAGCATCGTGCTCGCGTATGCCCCGGCATCAGCCCCCTTCACTCCCTCAGGGAAACCCAGGATTCGCAGATTCTTTCTCCTCGACCTGTTCTCCAGGTCTTCGAGTCTTCCCGCCCACCTCTTCTGTAGCGCCTCGTTCTGCTCCACTCTCACCGCCAGGCCCACGAGCTCGTCCTCGTTCTGACTGACTCTTTTCTGTACCTCCTGGATCTTAGCTTCGTGGGCCTTCTGGGTGATCCCGAGTCCTTCAATTGCCGAAAGCATAGGCGCAAACATCTCCTTTCGCATCTCCTCGCGCTGCTCCTCGAAGCAGCGCTTGATGAACTCCTGCAGCTCCCCTTTGTCCCTGGCCGCTGCCATTTTGTTTTCTTTCCCTCGCTTCTCCCGTTGCTCCAGTGCCGCTCCTTTGGCCGTTACACTTCTGGTCTGTTTCATAGAAGTTGGAGGGGGACCCATGGCCGCCACCGGAAGCCTCGTCCCTGCTTCTTCAATGGCCTTGGTAGATCTTTTCACAGTTGTTCCCTCTGCTGCTAGAATTCACCTTTGATAGAGTCAAGTCAGATTGCAGCTTTAAGCTTGCCCTTCCCCCGCTGCATGCTGGAAGAGGCCTTTGTCTATTCCTGCAGCACAAGCCAAATCTTTTACTGTTTCAGCCGGGTGTGGTAGCCAAAAGACATAACATTCCTGGGGGACACTGTCAGGGGAATGCTGCAGTCTTCTTCCCACACCGGGAAATGTCAAACAAATGCCGTGGGGGCCCTGTAAAAGAGCCCAAAAGTCCGTTCCAAGCGGGAGCTACCGAATATGCGACCTAGCTCTGCATAGCCGCACCCGGAAGTGACATTTTCTGTAGTTTCGAATGTTAGTTGCTTATTCGGTTATGTTTGGTTGTGTTGGTGTTAGTTGGTCTATTACAGTAAAAGTCTTAAGAATTGAAATCTTATTGTGCAGTTTGCCTAAGTTGGCCATTGGGAATTCACATCTCTTGTTTAAAGTTATCAGCCTCTACGGAGATCAAAACAGTATGCAGTTATCCCCAAATGATATTCTCATTCAGTTCATGCCTCACCCTAAGGTATACCTGGTTCTGTTCCAGGCACATTCTTCTGCATTGATCATTAAAACATGGTTGGTGTCCTTGCTTGATGGCAATGGAAGAGTGAATGATGTGCTAGGCCATGAGGCTCCAGATTGTGATCGCTTCTGTCATTGATTGTCTGCTATTTACAATTAATTCATTGGATGTGGTGGTGCTAGCTAGGCCAACAATTATCGCCATAGTTGCCTTATGGGTATCTAGTTTGGAGGTCCCAATCTCTCTCCTTCACTTGGGGGCAGTGTGACATTATACAATTGAGGAGGTCTTCACAACAGAGAGAAGAGATTGCCTTCAGAGGAACTCTGAGATGGTCACTTCCAACTGTGCTGCTGTGATAAGTTGCTGTAGGTGAGGCCGAGTAGATTCACTTCTTCATGTCAGTTCCCCCATTGGGTAACTGTTGTTCAGTCAACCAGCTCAGTCTGTTACTACTGAGGCACTTGCTGATGGAGACTATTTCCCTCAGATATTTTGCTCTGTGATGTTCAACATAGCTGAGAACAGTAGGTGATCAAAATAATGTTTTTATGACCTTTTTTGACCTGAAGCCATGACATTTCATGGGGTCTAGAGTCAATGTTGAACACTTCCAGGACCACTACCAACTAACACTGTTCCCCCAACTTTGGAGCATCTGTCCCACTTATGAGGCAGAACGTTTTCAGGGATGATGACGGAGAAGTCATAGCTCATAGACATGGCTCTGTGAGAATGACTCTTGTTTGACCAGTGTGTAGGAAAACTCTTCCAATGTCTACTGCACATAGATATTCATGAGTAGGACTGGGCTGAAGATGCCTAAATCTTATCCTGACACAATAGACCTGGGTTAATTCTGAAAGGTCTGTCTGATTGTCTTCTTACCTAATATGGTGGCTTGTAGGCTTCTATTAGAGAGCATTCAGAGTTAACCATTTGGTTTGGGCCCTGGACAAGCATAGAGGCCTATCTGGGCTGGAGTGGCAGGCCCCCTTCCTTGAACCGTGGTTTTTTTTCCAACATGTGTGGTTAATTTCTCCAGTGCCACCCACGGTTGAAATCAACTTCGCAACCACAGTGAGATTTGCATTGTAGCCTGAGGAATACTTGTCCAATTACCAGAAAGCCACCGTATCTTAGAAAAGAAATTCAAATGTAGGGAAATAACACAAGAGGAGGTAGAAAATTGATTGGGAATGATGGATTTTGGTGCAACTTGATACCCTTGTAGCATACTACCTGTCAGTGAACTGAAGCCAATATTTACGTTAGATTAGTCCTTTTGTCCACTGATGTCTTGAGCTACCAGTAACTTTATCAGTCTTTGTGGAAGTACATGGCTTTGTTGATGCTGTGTAATAAACTGAAAGCAGTAATCACATTGTTACACTTAACGTGGCACTGAGTAGGTCTGTCACAAGATATGACAACTTGAGAGTTTTAATGCCTTGGGAACCGTTCAACAACAGAACACATGACTTCTAAAGCTGACAGTGGCTTTGCTTAATTATATTAATATTCCCTTCTCAGTTGGCACTGTGGACTATCTGTTTATAAAATCGGGGCAGCCCATGTATCACTCCCAAGTGGTTTATGTAAAATAAGAGCAGCCCAGCCTCTGGCAATATTTTTACACTCTGTGATCAACTGGCCAGAAGGTTACACTGGAAGGTTGACTATTAACATGCCACAATTTTCAATACCTGTGACCACTACCGTTAGCCAAATTGTTGCATTGTTGATTAAAGAAGACATTGATACAATATTGAGAAAATATATTAGCACAGGCAATGTGAAATCTGTATGAGTCGAGTTAAGAGACATCAAGGGGCAAAAACATTGGTGGGATGGTATACAGACCACCAAACTGTAGTGGTGATGTTGGAAATCGCATCACACAGGAAATCAGAGATGTAAGTGATAAAGGAACATCTGTGATTTTGGGTAATTTAATCTGCATGTAGATTGGGTGAGTAAAATTAGTTACAATACAAAAGAGGAAGAATTTATGGAGTGTATACGGGATGGTTTTCTGGACCAATATGTCGAGGAACCAACAAAAGAACAGACCATCTTGGACTGGGTATTGCACAATGATAAAGGATTAATTGACAATCTAGTTGTGAGAGAACCCTTGGGGATGAGTGACCATAAGATGGTAGAATTCTTTATCAAGGTGGATAGTAAGGTAGTTGATTCTGAGACCAGTGTCCTGAATCTCAATAAAGGTAATTATGATGGCATGAGGCACGATTTGACTATGATGGACTGGGAAACATTATTGAAAGGAAGGACAGAGAACAGGCAACAGCAGGCATTCAAGGGACGAACAGGTGTACACCAAAAGTTGTTATTCCTATTTGACAAAAGAGTGGAAAGGGAACTGTGGACAAACCCATGGCTTACAAGGGAATTTAAAGATCCTATTAGATTCAAAGAAGAATCATACAAATTGGCAAGAAAAAGCAATAGACCTGAGGATTGGGAGCAGTTTAAAATTCAGCAAAGGTAGGCCAAGGGATTGATTAAGTAGGGGATAATAGAGTATGAAAGTAAACTAGCGGAAAACATAAAAACTGCCTGTAAAATTTTTTATAGATATGTAAAGAGAAAAAGATTGGAAAAACCGAATGTCAAAAGATCGACAAAACCCTTACAGTCAGAAACGGGGGCATTCATAACGGGGAACAAAGAAATGGCCGAGGATCTAAATTCATACTTTGCTTCTGTCTTCACAAAGAAAGACAGGAATAATTTATTAGAAGTTCTGAGAAGTACAAGTTTTAGTGAGGAAATCAATATTGATAGAGAAATGGTTTTGGGGAAATTGATGGGATTAAAAGCTGATAAATCTCCAGGTCTTGATAATCTTCATCCAAGAGTACTTAAGAAAGTGGCCATTTTCCAAAATCTTTGGACTCTGGAATGGTTCCTACAGATTGGAGGGTAGCTAATGTAGGCCTGCTATTTAAAAAGGGAGGTAGAGAGAAAAGAGGGAACTATAGACCATTGAGCCTAACATCGGTAGTGGGGAAGTTGCTCGATTCCATTACCAAGGGTTCCACAGCACAGCATTTGGAAAGCAGTGGTATAATAAAACAAAGTCAGCATGGATTTACGAAAGGGATAACATACTTGACAAATCTATTGGAATTCTTTGAGGATGTAACTGGTAGAATTGACCTGGGAGAACCAGTGGATGTGGTTTATTTAGACTTTCAGAAGGCCTTCGACAAAGTCTCATATAGCAGATTATGAAGTAAAGTTAAAGTGCGTGGAATTGCCGGTCGTGTCTTGAGATGGATGCAAAGCTGGTTAACAGACAGGAAGGAAAGAGTTGGAAAAAATTGATCTTTTTCTGAATGGCAGGCAGTATGGCAGGCAGTGACTAGTGGGGTATCACAGGAATCAGTGCTTGGACCCCAACTGTTCACATTATACATTAATGATTTGGACGAGGGAACTAAGTGTATATCTCCAAATTTGCAGATGATACAAAGGTGTATCGAGGGTGAGCTGAGAGGAGGGTAGAGAGATGCTTCAGTGTGATTTGGACAGACTGAGTGAGAGGGCATATGCAGTATAACATGGATAAATGTGAGGTTATCCACTGCGGTAGCAAAAACAGGAAAGCAGATTATTATTTGAATGGGTGTAAATTGAGGGAGGTGGTATGTTGGCCTTCATAGCGAGAGGATTTAAGTATAGGATTAGGGATGTTTTAATGCAATTGTACAGGGCATTGGGAAGGCCACACCTGGAATATTGTGTGCAATTTTAGTGTTCTTATCTGAGGAATAATGTTCTTGTTATGGAGGGAGTGCAGCAAAGGTTTACCGGGCTAATTCCTGGGACTGACATATGAGGAGAGACTAAATTGGTTAGGATTATATTCATTGGAGTTTAGAAGAGTGGGAGGGGGCATCTCATTGAAACTTGTAAAATTCTAACAGGATTAGACAGGGTAGATTCAGGAGGAATGTTCCCTATGGTGGGGGAGTCCAGAACTAGGGGTCATAGTTTGAGGATAAGGGGTAAGCCTTTTAGGACTGAGGTGAGGAACTTCACCCAGAGAGTGGTGAATCTGTGCAATTCACTGCCACAGAAAGTAGTTGAGGCCAAAACGTGTGATTTCAAGAAGGAATTAGATATAGCTCTTGGGGCTAAAGGGATCAAGGGATATTGGGGGAAGGCGGGATCATGGTGCATTTGATGATCAGCCATGATCATAATGAATGGCGGAGCAGGCTCGAAGGGCCGAATGTCGTCCTACTGCTTCTATTTTCTATGTATGTTTCAATGTATTTTTCTAGATTATGGAATTTATCTGGAATGCCATCGCCTGAAAGAGTGGTGGATGCAAGTTCAGTTGTAAGTTTCATAAAAAGAATTGGGGAAATACTTAAAGTGGAGAGAATTGCAGCCTGCTGGGGAAATAGGGGAATGCGACTAAACTGGATTGCTCTGACAAAGAACTAGCACAGCCACGGTGGGCTGTATCATTCTGTCATTCTATTCTATCATCTATATACCCTACTAACCATCAGTGAATGTGAAACAAACCAATTTTCCCCTGATGACTCAGTGAATCAGGCATTGAGCCACTCGCACCAGTAAGTTATTGGGATTTTTTTGCCTGATTTATACTGAGTCGGCTGATCTCAGCTCAGGCAGTAATTGGCTGACCTTGCTGCCAGACCTGCTGGTTTTTTCCAGCATTTTCTGTTTTATTTCAGTAATTGGCTGCAGTTACTTTTGAGGCCTCAGGGCCCAGGGCCAAGAAAGAGGGCAACAGAAATCAGCCAAGTTGATTTCTGTCTCTTACAATCCTCCCACATATTTTTTTCTAGCTTAAGGGTGAACACCTTTCTCAGTTATGATCTCCTCAGGCTCTGTACCAACTTTGGCCAAGAGAACATTGTTTAACACACGCACGCACACACACGCTCACACATGCAAACGCATAGGCACAGACGCAGGCACACACACCTACAGAAGGACACACATAAACACATACGCAGCTGGACACACGCACATGTACTGCTGGAATTTAATTAGCTAGAATAGGATGTGGGTTGAAGGAGGAAGTGTCAGTTCCCCCATTGGGCAAAACTGGACTGTGATCTTGGGGCAGAAGAGATCCAGTAAATAAGGATAAAACGTACCTAGGGGCTGGTTTAGCACAGGGCTAAATAGCTGGCTTTTAAAGCAGACCAAGGCAGGCCAGCATCACGAGTTCAATTCCCGTACCAGCCTCCCCGAACAGGCGCCGGAATGTGGCGACTAGGGGCTTTTCACAGTAACTTCACTTGAAGCCTACTTGTGACAATAAACAATTTTCATTTCATTTCATTTTCAGGCTTCCTTAGCCACGAGAGACAAGAAGGCTTGGGGCCTTTCGTCAGCAGGGCTCCCACTCTTTCCCCACGTCACCTTCCCCCCTCCATCCCTTTTCCACTAGCCAGGCTCCAATTACATGTACAGATAGAGACTTCTCCTGCTCCCTCTTGGTCTCCCACACTGCCATCCCCATTTGCAGTCCCAAGCCCCATTAACTGTGAGAGACAATTCATGGCCACTACACTAGGCAGGAAGCTACATTAATAAGGTCAGAGCCTCTATATTCCCAGCCATGCAGAGTTTTTCAGCTGAACCCTCCTGGCCTCCCCCTAGATGTCAGGGCCCAAAGGTGAGACAATAGCTTCAAAACAGAAGAGAGTAAAAGGGAGTGTAAATGGGAGAAACTGGCATTGAGGTCTGAAGGTGTTGGCTAAAAGCCCAGAGTTTATTCAGGAGAAAGTTGTTCAGTGCAGCTTTATTGTAACAAGGTCGGAGACGAACGGTAGAAAGGTCAGATCAGGCAGGCAAGTCACAGGGAGGTTTGAATCACATATACAATTAGCATCATGGTGTTTGT
Organism: Scyliorhinus torazame; assembly: GCF_047496885.1. Lineage (NCBI taxonomy): Eukaryota > Metazoa > Chordata > Chondrichthyes > Carcharhiniformes > Scyliorhinidae > Scyliorhinus > Scyliorhinus torazame. The sequence continues at coordinate 188,704,519 of NC_092713.1, forward strand.
CAAAGCAGTCACCCAATTAAAGTCAAGCTATCGTGAGACAAGGAATGCAGTGTATTGGAGAAAGGAGGAGATTTCTGATAGAAAGAGTGTTTCGAGTTCAGAAGAACAATTCTGCGAGAAGAAACAAATGAAAATTGACAACAGTTGCCTGAGAATAATAATAACCTTTTATTGTCACAAGTATGAAGTTCCTGTGAAAAGCCACAAGTAAGCCTCAAGTGGGGAAGCAACAGCACTTGAATGATCTAAACAGGGACCAGCAATAGGTATAATATTGTATCATAGGATCAGGGCTATTGAGCCCCTCAAATCTGTTCCAGACATTAAACCTAAGATTGACACAAAAGAGCCGATATTACTGCGGATGCCCCACTGACAATTTAAAAAATTACATTTTGCATACCGTTCATCAGTTCTCTAGTGGACTGGGAATCTATGCCCTCTATTCAATGTTTACCCTGTTGTTTCCAACCATAACTAAGGCAAATTCGTTCGAAGTGTGGTAGTGAGTGGGAAATGTCAGGAGTCTCCGACAGCCAACCTGACAAGGCTGTCACCGGTATCTAACGTTAATTGGTCAACTTAACAAGGCTCCGCGGGTTTCACACGCAAATGACTGTCCCGACGGGACCGCGCTTGGCAGCTTCCCGCTAACGACGGGGAGCAGCACTTAAACCAATTCCGCAGAGCAAACCCCACACAGTACGCAGCCGTGCCACCGCGTACACCAGCTCCCAGATTCGGAGATACTGACCTGGTCAGATTGTTGGATACGATGGAGTCCAGATAGGATACCCTGTTCCCCCGAGGGGCTCAGAGGGTCAGCCACAGGGCAGCTGATGCTACATAGGAGGCAGTGGCAGCAGCCGTAAGTGTGGGGATTCTGATCAGGAGGACCGTCACCCAGTGCCGCACGGAGATTAACAACCTCCACCGGGCCACACGGCTGAGTTGGCACTAGGTCCCTGGCACCGGTCCCGCCTGTCACCTTCCCCAACTACCATGCGCCTGGCACCGGCCAGCAACATACCGTGCCCCAGCCCACCCATGCCCAGCAGTGTGGCCCACACCTGCCCCTATGCCCCCTCCCCCAACAATGTATGAAGCGTGCAGCTCACGATGCCCCCTCTGCGTTCCTGCAGGAGAAGCTGGCCCACAACTGGTCCATCCGAGGTGGTGCCCCCCCCCCCCCCCCGCCATGAGAACACCTCAGAGGAGAGCTCCGAGGATGCCACCATCATCGCGTCATGGCCGTCATCCCCACCCTCCACCAGCTCAGAGACACACACCTCGGTGGGCGTTAGTAGTGGACAGGCTTCTAGGGCACATTCTGGTGACCACACAGTTGCAGGAACGACCAGGGGAGTCAGCAGTCGTGTCCCAGATGCAGGTGGACATTGGCGAGGCACTGCAGAGCATGGCCCGCTCACAGAGGGGTATCGTTGAGGGCATCGACACCATGGTGCAGACATTGTGGAGCTGACAGGGCTGGCAGAGCCAGATAACACAAGGGCATCCGGAGCTACTCCTCCTTCCGAGGGGATCCCCAGGACCCTACGGGCACCAGAGGGAGGAGGGAGCGCTGGATGCCAACCCAGAGCCCTCCTACGGGGCCACCAGCTCCCTGACTCGGAGTGTCTCAAAGTCAGTGTCTGGAACATGGTGGCACGGCAGGGCATGATGTCAGAATTGGCCACGTCCCATGTGAAGCAGCCAAGGAGGAGGGCCTCCTTCGCTCTCCGGGCATGCCGAACCCTTGCCACTGCCGCCTGCCTTCCATCCTCCAGCTGTCCTGTGGGTCCTCCCCGAGCTCATCCTCCAGCCCGACCTGGTCCGGTGCCCCCCCGACCTCCTCGGAAGTTGTCGCATGTTCCTCTTCCACCCCACTGCCGTGCCAGGTTGAGGAGGGCACAGCAGACCATGACAAATTGGGCAACCATCCGGGGTGTACTGCGGTGCACCACCAGAGCGGCCGAGACATCGGAGCCGCATATTGAGGATTCCGATGCATCGCTCAATGACAGCCCGGATGGCCACATGAGCCTCGTCATATCGGATCTCTGCCTCAGTCTCCGGCCTCCGCACTGGCGTTATCAGCCAAGTTCCTCAGTCCTTAACCCCTAAGAGACAACCAGTCATCCTGGGGTGTCCTTCAAAGACGCTGGGGATCTCCGACTGTCCCAGGCTGTGGCTGTCGTGCACACTCCCAGGGAAACGTGCACACACATGCATGATCTTCATGTGGTGGTCGCACACAAGCTGTACGTTCAGGGAATGGAATCCATTGATGAAGGGTGCTCACTCAGACCCCGGTGCATGCAAGGCGACATGTGTGCCATCTATTACCCCCTGGACATGGGGCATCCTGGCGATGGCAAAGAATCCTGCTGCTTGAGCATCCTGTTGGGTTTGGTCCAGGTCAAAGTTTAAAGAGTTAACTGCCCAGGCAAACAGGGCATCTATGACTTTGTGGAAGCATTTGTGGGCTGTTGGTTGGGGTATGTCACACAAGTCCCTGCTAGAGCCCTCGAATGGTCACGAGGCATAAACGTTCAGGGCTGCGGTGACCTTGATGGCCACCGGGAGCAGGCATCCTCCACATGGTGCCAAGTGTTCAAGGACATGGCACAGGTGTCGCACCATCCCCTTGTTGAGACGGAGCCTCCTGCGACATATGCTGTCCGTCATCTGTTTGAAAGGCCAGCGATGCCGGTACACCTTGGGCCATCGCCGGCCTCCCCCTCTGGGTCCCTCCCTTGCCTGATGGATGGCCATTTCCTCAGGATGTGTGGCGGAGCCCTGCACAGGGGCCGCCTTCTTGAGCCTCTGTCGAATCTCCTGCAGCTGCCTTCTCAGGCGTCTGGCTGCCTGGCCTGCCAGCAGCAGCGTGAGGGCAGCTTTTGCTGGGTCCAAGGTATTAGCCATCTCTTGTCCAATATCTGTAAGGAATTGATGAGGGTGAAGGATCGTCAATCCACTGGGGCTTCCAGTCTGTACCCTCCGGACCCCCATGGCTACACCCTCAGATCGCCTGCTATCCCTCAGGGTGCCATCGAACACACCTGCACTCGCACCCCCGGCTGCAGTGGGTTCCCCCGGGCACCGGACCCCAGACTCCCGCTGGTGACTTAATCTGAAACGGGCGCTAGTTCCCACCACGGTCCACACACACACACACCCTCTGGTTGCAGGGATGTTCACAGTGCTAAGGCCTAGTTCATTGGTATTTGGACGTTGGCTTCTGTCTTTATGGTATTCAAGCCTTCGGTGTTCAGGCAAGGTGTCCAGGCCTCACGGACTGGTTGGGATGCAAGGCGGCAACCCTCTCCTGCAACATGGCATATCTACCCACGGGAGTCCACTTGGGAGCTGTGAAGTGCTCACATTACGAGGATTGCCAATTCACTGTTAGCAATCGCCTTCAGCTGTGCGTCCGGAAGCCGCCACGGTTAGTGGGGGTTATGGGTGATCAGTGGGACAGATAGGCAGTAGTCAGAGCTGCCCCCGGTATGGGTACAGGCGATCTAGGGGATGGCATGGCAGACTCGGGGGTGCAGCCCAGACCCCCCCCCCCCCCACCGATCACAGTCCACTCCGCCCCCCCCCCCCCCCCCCCGACCGAAGCCGTTCCCTCCCTGGGGTCTCCCCCCGAGCACTGGGTCAGCAACCCCAAAGTCCCTGGGCTTATTGTGCGGGATCAAAGATGGCTGCTCACCTCCTTGGACCCCCGCAGCAGCCATTCCGCAAGCTTCACATTTTTAGAAAGTTGTACTGATCAGTGTCCGCGTGACCGCTTGCTGGGGAGGCGGTCAGATGACCGGAGGCTGTTAGATAAGGGGCCTTTCCAATAGTGGTCTGGTGATTGGCTTTAATTGATTATTGCTTACTCACCACACCGTGGCGGGATCCTCATCTCCCCAACAGGAGTGAGTCGGTTAAACCGCAAAACAATCGCGGCCTGGCGCAGTTTATGATTTTGGCCTCTCCTGAGATCCGATGGCTCGAGCGCAACGCAGCCACTAGAATGTTCCAATATGTTAATTCCTTTAACCAAAAGAGAAAATGCTGGAAAATCTCAGAGGGTCTGGCAGCATCTGTAAGGAGAGAAAAGAGTTAACGTTTCGAGTCCAGGTGACCCTTTGTCAAAGCTAAAAGGCATAGAAAGTGGGAAATATTTATACTGTAGGGTGAGGGAATGAAAGATGAGTCATGACCACAGAAAGCAAGGGAAAAGAGTGCTAATGGCCATCCCCAGAGAGAATAAAAGGTGTGAAAAGCCAAACAGCATAGAAATTAAAATCAGAGGGTAAACTGTGACAGATGTAGATGTGGGGGAGGGGGATCATGGGTAGGAGAGAGGTAAAATGAGAAAAAGGGGGTAAGGGGAAAGAAAAGGAGAGAAAGGTCAGGAAAAGGGGATAAGATAAGGGGAAAGAATGAGGGGAAAATATATATGAAGAAAGACAAGAAAGAAATAAAAGGTAAAAGGCAGTTAAAATTAAATGGAACGAAAACAAAGGGGTTGAGGTGGGTAGAGCTAATTATCTGAAGTTATTGAATTCGATGTTGAGACCAGAAGACTGTAGCCTAACCGGAAGATGAGTTGTTGTTCCTCCAGTTTGCGTTGCGCTTCACTGGAACATTGCAGCAGGCCAAGGACAGACATGTGGGCATGAGAGCAGGGTCTTGTGGTAAAATGGCAAGCAACGGGAAGGTCAGGGTCCTGAATGCGCACAGACTGAAGGTGCTCAGCAAAGCGATCACCCAGCCTGCGTTTGGTCTCTCCAATTTATAGATCACCACATTGGGAGCAACGAATACAATAGACCAGATTGAAAGAGGTACAAGTGAAATGCTGCTTAACCTGGAATGAGTGTTTTGGGCCTGGGATGTTAAGCATGGAAGAGGTAAAGGGGCAGGTGTTACACCTTCTGCGATTGCATGGGAAGGTGCCATGGGTGATGGGCGAGGTGTGAACTAGATTATCTCGGAGGGAACGGTCTCTGTGGAATGATGACAGAGGAGTGAAGGGAGGATATGTTTGGAGTTTGTGAAGGGAAGAATGTTAATTCCTTTGCCTGTGCTGAGTCAACTGCTCTCAGTCACATGATGACAAAGGCCTCAGTAGTTCTGTAGTTGACCTCAGTGCTTTTGAGTGATTATATGAAGATGTTGCCTAGTTTTCCCACTCCTATTTGTCTAGAAAATCTCTCTGAAAGTGCATTTGGCATCCTGCACACCGTTCTGGTCTCCACAATGTAAAAAGCTTATGGAGGCACCAGTGCAATAAAGATTTACAAACCTGACGCCGAAACTGAGAGCTAATACTTATCAGCAAAGATTGAACAGACTGGGGCTTTTGAGAAAGCTGAGTGGTTTTTTTAAAAATTAGGAATGGGTTTGATTGAAAACTGGTTTCTACTTACAGGAGAGACTAAAATAGATAAAGAAGATAGTCACGACTAAATCCAGTTGGAAATTTGGGAGAAGATTCTTCACCTAAAGAAGGGTGTGAATGTCGAATTTGCTACCTCAAGGAGTGGTTGAGACAAATAGCATTGAGGCAGAAACCAGTTAAGCATAAGAGGGAGGAAGGAGTAGAAGGTTATGCTGATGTGCTTGAAGGAGAAGTGGTGATCGGAGGCCTGGGAGGAGTGTAAACATTGGCCCGGATCTGTTGGCTCAAATGGCCCATTTTTTTGCTTTACATCCTATGTATTGACAGCATCGGGCCAGGAGCAAATTCAGACAATAAAATTTGACATTAGGACGGCTGGCCAAATGTTTGGTCAAAGAGGTAGGTTTTAAGGATCATCCTAAAGGGGGAGAGAGGAGTGAGGAGAGGGTTAGGGAGGGAATCCCAGAATTCAGGACATAGATAATTGAAGGCATGTCTGCCATTGGTGGGTGAAACAAGGGGGGATGCACTAAAAGCCAGTGTTTGAATGCAATGAAAGCCTTGCATCTTCAGAGATACCAATCGTCTCCCTGAAAGAAACACACAGGATGGGATCTATCGTCACGATGCGGCCGATAGACAACACGGCGCGGCTGGTAGATGCCGGAACATCCCACTTCCGGGATCTACCCGCTTGCCACACCTCGCGAGATCTAACGCAATCTCACAAGGCATAGAATCATAGAATTTATAGTGCAGAAGGAGACCATTCGACCCATCAAGTCTACACCAGCTCCTGAAAGAGCACTCTACCTAAACCCATACCTCCACCCAATCCCCATATTCCACCAACCGCACCTAACTTTTGGACACGACAGGACAATTTAGCATGACCAATCCACCTAACCCACACATCTTTGGACTGTGGGAGGAAACCGGAGCGCTTGGAGGAAACCCACGCAGACGCAGCGAGAACGTGCAGACTCCGCACAGACAGTGACCCAAACCGGGATTCGAACCCGGGCCCTGGCGCAATGAAACAAGAGTGCTAACCACTGTGCTACTGTGCTGCCCCAAATCGCGATGTAAAGGCAGGATCACTTTATTGCAAAATCTGCGTATTAGAACGAGATAGCTAGTCTCACTCTAATAGCCGTTCCCAAGATCTAACCAAATCGTGGGGTCTAACCCCCTCTCCTTGAAGACCTCAGGCGGGTGCTGTCCAGTGTTGGTCTCCACAAACAGGAACCAGACAGAATTGCATTCGTGGGAGGCTCTTAGATGCATGCCCTCTGGGCAGGATGGCACTCTGGTACTGTTGTTGCCACCTGAGCACCTTGGCATTGCCAGCCTGGCACCCTGGCAGTCCCCTGCCTGCTGGCAGTGCTACCGGGGCTCCTTCGCAGTGCCTGGCTGGCACCCAGGTGGCACTGCCAGGGTGCTATGCTGGCATTTTGTTTGCATAGCTGGGATCGGGCTGTGGGGTGCCTTGTGCAGGTGTGGGGGATGCGGGGAGGGGGGGATCATGAGAACTCCCAGTGAGTTGGAGCTTGGGGGGAGTTCGAGAGTCGTGTTGTGGGCTCGAGAGATTGGGACGGCATTTAACAATGGCATCCCAATCTCTCCCTGCACTGAGGAGTTCCGGCAAACAGAGCTCCTCAGTGCAGGGAACTGGGCTAAGTGCGGCCCATTCCCTGCTGAAGCCCCCAATCTATCCGGATGGACGTTAGATAGCGAGGTGTATCTGGACACTCTGAGTGCCGGGAAATACCGGCTAATCGCGCTACGGGATCCTGTCCCCATTTGGATAGATCACACCCACAATCTTTTCACCTGAAGTTTGACAAAAGATGCAGAAATATTTTGATTTATGTCCAGAAGAGTTTAAGATCAAACCAACACCTTGGACCGAATTTGAGGTAGGTAGCTTGAGTTGGAAATTTACCAAATCAGCAGGCCTTCCTCGAGGTTTACAGGGTCCCATTAGATCCAGTTTCTACCCCAGGGAGACGGGCAGGATAGAGTCAGGCCAACCGATTACAGAACAGACTGCAGGCAGCCGTTGAGGCAGGTGAGTGCCGAGGCCGACTGAAGGCTCACTTTGGTGGCCTAGAATTTCAACTCCGTTATATTGGGTTTCTTCCGGGTGGTCCAGTTTCCAACCACAGTCCAATGATGTGCAAGTCAGGTGGATTGGCCATGATAAATTGCCCGTTAGTGTCCAGGGATGTGCAGGTTGGGTTACGGGTATAGAGTGGAGTGGGTTGGTACAGACTCGATGGGTTGAATGGCCTCCTTCTGCACTGCAAGGATTCTCTAATTCTATATTAAAAGCTGTAAGGTCTTCTAATCCTCATCCCCTCACAAACCCCCCCCCCCCCATCAAATACTTTTCCGCCAAATTCTCCTGTGCCACCTCCATAGCCACTCACCCAGTATCCACCATGAGAAAACCACAGGAGCCATGTGCAGATGAAAATGACACTTCTAGCAATCTAGTAGAGCTCTCATCATACACACTTGATAGTGAAAAAAGCTCCCATTCATGAAACCCAGTGAAAGCTTTTAAATCTCCTCAAGTAATTACTTTAATAATAATAATCTTTATTGTCACAAGTAGGCTTACATTTACACTGCAATGAAGTTACTGTGAAAAGCCCCTAGTTCACACATTCCGGCATCTGTTCGGGTACACAGAGGGAGATTTCAGAATATCCAAATTACCTAACAGCACGTCTTACGTGGGTGGAAACCGGAGCACCCGTAGGAAACCCACGCAGGGTAAGGACAGACCTTATCTGCCCACCAAGAGAGATTACATCTACACTGTCAATTTTTTACTTCCAATCTACGGGTTAAGGCCCTTGGAATGGCCAAAAAGGGATCTTTTTGCACTCAGCACTTAGTTCAAATGTCACTGCTGAGTTTGGGTTTCCTGCATGTGTGAATCATGCCCTGCTGGCAAAACTTTAAATCAGTTGGTAATGGGGGTGGCTTTTCTGCAAATGAGTCCTGCTCACCATTTTTAGATGTCTGCCAAATCTTCCTGAGTCCACGAAAGTCCAGTTCATGTTTTTGATTACTTGCAATGATTAAAGTAATCACTAAAGATTATGGGCATAAGTATGCCAGGGAGAATTCTTGTTTAATTGAGAATCCTGTTCAGATATGCCTTCTGTAGCGAAGCATACCCTTGTGAGCTTTTTGCTTTTAGTGCAATACTCTTCTGCAGTCTAGGTGCGAAAGGTTGATAGAGAACAGATGCTAGGTCAGTGTTCCAAACGTATTGAGCAGCTTTCTTTCTGTTCAGATTTTCTATATGAAGCATTCTTCATTGGGGTCGATTTTCAACTTGTCGCGTGGGCTTAAACTAGGTGTTAAAAGATTGAATCCCCCCATTATAGGAACTGGGAGATTTTTATTCCTGTTGTGATGAGGTATTACTTGGTGAGTTTTGAAGATAATGTTATTTCCTTGGCATTTTCCATCTTGGTGGGAGAGAGGTCCTTTTGGAGGAAGCTTGATGAATTGATCCTCTAAATTTTAGCTGCAATATGTACAACATGCTGATGATGAAGGAATTGCACACTGATGGAAAATATACTGATCAAGCAAATTGTTCTATCTTGAATAGTATTGCGCCTCTTGCCACGTGTGTGCAGCTGCAATAACACTCAAGTGACAGAATATTCTATGGGACTCTTGTTTTTCACAAAAGGAGGCCATTCGGTTCGTCATGTCTGGGTCAGCTCTATGAAAGTCCTATCTAATTAGTCCCATTTACCTCTTTCCTCTTAACCCTAAATTTTTTTTTTACATTTCAAGAATTTATCAACTAGCCTTTTGAAAATTACTATTGAAGCTTTCTCCACCATTCTTTCAGGCAGTGCATTCCGAATCATAACAACTCTCTGCATAGAGGAACTTCTCCTGATTTCTCCATGGCTCTTCTGCCCATTACCTTAAAATTAGTTGCGGATTCTTCAGCCTGTAGGAACTATTTTTCCCTACTCATTCTATCAAAATCCCTCATGGTGTTGAACACCTATTAAACCTTCCATTAACCTTCTTGCTATCGGGACTCCGATCCCAGTTTCTCTCACTCTCCACATGACTAAAGGCCCTCATACTTGACTTCGGTTTAGCAGCTTGTGGAAAAATTGGGTAGGTCAGGAGATGAGCTGCTCACCATCCAAGTACCAATCTCTGTCCAGTTTTTGTGGTCACCATTTTGAAATAGCTGATCCAATTTTGTTTCTGGTTGATTGTGACCGTTTAAGATGTTGATTGTGAGGAAACTCATTTTGTGTAATTTAAGATCGGGAGGAGATAACTGGGCTTTCTCTTGTTCGAGATGGCCATTATCTGGCGCTATGTGACACAAATGTGACCAGTTATTTATCAGCCTCAGCTGGGATGTTACTCTAGTCCTGCTGTACAGAGGAACATGAGTAGACCATTCAATCTCTTGAGTACGTTCTGTCATTTAGTTGCATTCAAAACAAAATGGATGAATTAAGTTGCACAGATAGATGTAAAGGGATATGATATAGTTGGGATTACAAGGTGACCAAGAATGGGAACTAAATATTGAGGGCTATTCAGTTTTTTGGAAGGACAGACAGAAAGGAAAAGGTGGTGGAGTTGCATTGTTGATTAAAGAAGATATTGATATAATATTGAGGAAAGATATTAGCACAAATGGTGTGGAATATGTATGGGTCGAATTAGGAACTATCTGGGGAAAAAAACACTTTTGTAGGTGTGGTAAACAGACCACCGAACGACAGTGTTAATGTTTGGAATAGAATTAGATAGGAAATCCGAGATGCATGTGATAAAGGAACATCTGTGATTATGGGTGACTTTAATCTGCAGATAGATTTGGTGACTCAAATTAGTCACAGTACATTAGAGGAAGAATTTCTGGAGTATATACAAGATGGTTTTCTGAACCAGTATGTTGAGGAACCAACAGGCAACAGCCCATCTTGGACTGGGTATTGTGCAATGAGAAATGATTGGCAATCTAACTGTGAGAAAACCCTTGGAATGAGTGACCATAATATGGTAGAATTCTTTATAAAGGTGAATAGTGAGATAGTTGATACTGAGACCAAGGTCCTGAACCTCAATAAACGTAACTATGATGGCATGAGGTACGAGCTGGCTATGATGGACTGAAAAAAATACTGAAAGGAAGGACAGCGGACAGGCAGCATTCAAGTAACGAATAGGTGAACTCCAAAAGTTATTTATTCCTATTTGCGCAAGAGTTTGAAGGGAACTGTGGCCAAACTAAGGGAAATTAGAGATAGTACTGGATTCAAAGAAGAGGTGTACAAATTAGCAAGAAAACGTAATAGTCCTGAGGGTTTGGAACAGTTTAAAATTCAGCAAAGGCAGACCAAGAGATTGATTAAGAAAGGGAAAATACAATTTGAAAGTAAACTAACGGGGAACATAGAAACTGACTGTAAAAGTTTCTATAGGTATGTAAAGAGAAAAAGATTAATAAAAACTAATAAAAACTTACCGTCAGAAAAGGGGGAATTCATAACAGGGAACAAAGAAATGGCTGAGGAACTAAATTCGTACTTTGCTTCTTTCTTCACAAAGAAAGACATGAATAATGTATCGTAAGTTCTGAGAAGCACAGGTTTTAGTGAGGAGCTGAAGGAAATTAGTGTTGGTAAATAAATGGTTTTGGGGACATTAATGGGATTGAAGGCGGACAAATATCCAGGGCCTGATAATCTTTATCCCAGAGTACTTAAGGAAGTGGCCCTAGAAATAGTAGATCTATTGATGACAATTTTCCAAAATTCTTTGGGCTCTGGAATGGTTCCTACAGATTGGAGGGCAATGAATATAACCCTGCTATTCAAAAAGGGAGGTAGAGAGAAAACAGGGAACCAAAGACCAGTGAGCCTAACGTCGGTAGTAGGGAGGTTGCTGGAGTCGCTTATCAAGGATTTCATGGCACAGCATTTGGAAAGCGGTGGTGTAATCAGACAAAGTCAGCATGGATTTACGAAAGGAAAATCATGCTTGATAAATCTTTCAACAAGGCCTCACAAAGCAGATCACTCTGTAAAGTTTAAACGCATGGGATCACGGGTAGTGTCTTGAGATGGGTAGAAAGTTTGTTAGTAGACAGGAAACAAAACGGAAAAATAGGTCTTTTTCTGATTGGCAGGCAGTGACTAGTGGGGTACCGCAGGGATCTGTGCTCGGACCCCAACTGTTCACATTATATATGAATGATTTGGACGAAGAAACTAAATGTATTATCTCCAAATTTGCAGTTAGTACAAAGTTGGGTGGGAGGGTGAGCTGTGAGGAGGATGCAGAGATGCTTCAGTGGGATTTGGACAAGCTGAGTGAGTGGGTATATGCATGGCATATGCAGTATAATGTGGATAAATGTGAGGTTATCCACTTCAGTAGCAAAAATAGGAAAGCAGAATATTATTTCAATGGGTGTAAATTGAGAGAGGTGGATACTCAGCGAGACCTTGATGTCCTCCTGTATCAGTTGCTGAAGGTAAGCGCACAGGTACAGCAGGCAGCAAAGAAGGCAAATAGTATGTTGGCCTTCATAGTGAGGGGATTTGATTACAAAATAAGAGATGTTTTACTGCAATTGCATAGGGTATTGTGTGCAGCTTTGGTGTCCTTATCTGAGGAAGGATAATAATCTTTATAAAAGTAATAATCTTTATTGTCACAGGTAGGCTTACATTAACACTGCAATGAAGTTACTGTGAGAAGCCCCTAGTCACCACAATCCAGCATCTGTTCGGGTACACAGAGGGAGAATTCAGAATATTCAAATTACCTAACAGCACGTCTTTCGGGACTTGTGGGAGGAAACCGGAGCACCCGGAGGAAACCCACGCAGAGAACGTACAGACTCCACACAGACAGTGACCCAAGCCGGGAATTGAACCTGGGACCCTGGAGCAGTGAAGCAACAGTGCTACCCACTGTGCTACAGTGTTGTCCTCATGTTCTTGCTATGGAGGGAATGCAGCAAAGATTTACCAGGCTGATTCCTGGGATGGCGGGACTGTCATGAGGAGAGATTAAATCAATTAAGATTATATTCATTGGAGTTTAGAAGAGTGAGGGCATCTCATAGAAACTGACAAAATTCTAACAATGTTAGACAGGGTACATTCAAAAAGAATGTTACCAATGGTAGTTGTGGTTCCAGAACTCGGGTTCATAGTTTGAGGAGGACTGAGGTGAGGAAAAATTTCTTCACCCAGAGAGTGGTGAATCTATGGAATTCTCTACCACAGAAAGTAGTTGAGGACAAAATGTTGTGTGATTTCAACAAGGAATTAGACATAGCTCTTGGGGCTAAAGGGATCAAGAGATATTGGGGCGAAGGTGGGATCAGAATATTGAACTTGATGATCAGCCATGATAATGGATGGCAGAGCAGGTTCGAAGGGCTGAAGGGCCTCCTCCTGCTTCTATTTTGTGTCTGTGAATGATGGCTGATCTCTATGTTTTCCCCATTTGCTTGCCTTTCATCCTGGAGGTTGGTGTGAGCCATTGGAAGAATCATGAATATAGCTGAATGCTGTGGAATTGTCTAGGACCAGCCTCACTCCTAACCTTAGGATGGAGAGTAGGTCATTGATGAAGTAGCTAAAAATGTTGGGACCAGTGACGCAGCTTCAGGAATTCTTGAGTACTGCAGCTCCAAAGATCATCCTCTTTTGTCTTAGGTGTGACACCAGGCACTGTAGGGCTTTTCCTTTGACTTGCATTGGACTGGGTTTTCCTTGGGGTTCTTGGTGGCACACTGACATTGGAAAATCTCACAATGGCCCAATCCAGAGGATTGGAGTAATGACCCAGAGACATAAGTTTGAATCCCACCATGGCAGCTGGTGATTTTAAATTCAATTAATTAAATACACCTGGAATTTTAAAAAATAGTCTCAGTAATGATGACCATCGTCCTAATCACCCATCTAGTTCACTAATATATTTTAGGGGAAGAAATCCGACCGTTTTACCCAGTTTCGCCTATTTGTAATCCAGACCAGCAGCAATGTGACCAACTCTTAACTGCCCCTTGAAATAGCTTGACCCAGTCATTTAGTTATATCAAAACCACTATGGCATTCACCTTACTGGCTGCAGTGGTTCAAGAAAGTAGTTCACCACTAACTTCTCAAGGGCAATTGGGGATGGGTTATAAATGCTGGCCTTTCCAGTGTGGCTCAGATCTTGTGAATGAATTACGAAAACTTGATAAAACACTGCCTTGATATTGAGAACGGCTGCTTTCACCTCTTGTCTTCATTTACTTTTATACTTGTGTCTGGATCAAGGCTGTTTTGAGGCTCTAGCAGAACCCAAACCGAAAGTCGGTGAGCAAGATATTGGAGAATAACTATCACTTGATGACAATATTGATGAGTCGTTTCAGCACATTGCTGATTGGACAGGAGCTGATGGCATGCTAATTGGCCATGCTGGATTTATCCTCTACTTTTATGGATGGATCATAACTGGGCAATTTTCCCACATTGCAAGATAGATAGGGAAGAGCTTGGCTAGCGAAGTGACTAATTCTACCATGCACATCTGGAAAGAGCAGATGTGAATATAAAATGAACACAAGATCAAGCAGAATGGACCACAGACATGAAAAGAACACTTGCCTAAGCCACTGAACACTGTGCCAGCACCAGTAGAATTGTAACCCACTAGGAGTCACAGGCCTCAGGAGAGAAGAGACAGAAGAAAAGAGAGACTTGCATTTAGATAGCACCTTTCATAAGCTTGTGATGCCCCAAAGCGATTTGCAGTCAACGTAGCACATTTGAGGTGTAGTCACTGTTTTAATGTAGGGAACACTTGAGCACAGCAAGAGGCCATAAACGGTAATGTGACGATGACCTGATAATCTGCTTTAGTGCTGTGGAATAAATTTTGAACAGGACACCAAAGAAAACTCCCCTGCTCTCTCTCAAGAGATTCTTTTACTTCTACACGAGAGGATAGACAGGGCCTCGGTTTAACATTTAATCTAAAAGAGGGGAGAATCGGTAGAAGGGGATAGAGAGTGGGTTGGCTAATAGAAAGGTGATATTATTAAACATAAGACTCGCTGTTGTTGTCTACTGTACAAATTTATCTGCACTGTGCATAGCACAGCCTGATTGCAGTTAGTTACTTGTACGCTGCTTGATGAGGTATCATTATTGCCCATTCATTGAACTCCTCACAACAAAATGCACAATTGCCAGTTGTAATTATCTACATATGTAATTTTGCTTAAGATTGTGTACACTGATTTTATTTTTATCCCAATCCCTTGCCAGAGATGCTGAGCCTCACATCGCAGCCCACCCCAAACATTCAACAGAAATTCAATTAAGAAAACGACAGCATATTGGGAGCTATCTGCAATGTATCATGATTGATGAGGCAATTCTGGAAGTAAAATATTGGGCTGACGAGATCATAGTGTACATAAATTGTTTTTTATGAAGACAAACCAGTGTTCAGGACCACCTGTTAGGGGCAGTTACTCATTACCTTTTTTTTATTTGTGTTTAAAGATTTAACCAATCGTTTGCTGGAAGGATTTGGGGTGATGCAAATTTAATCAAGTCACTGTGGGCAGTCACTAAGGGGAATGCCAAGTATTCCCCATGGACAATGAAAGAAAGTTACAGGAGCAATAGGATTATCTTCATAGATCTCAGTCATTGCCTACGAAGAAGCGGTGATAACAATGTCTCCTAACATGATTTTGCTGTGGAACAAAGAAATGGGGAAGAAAGTCCCAGATCCTGGTTCAGCCTGGATGCCTATGGACAGAGCTCTGGAGGCTTGCGCGTCAACTAATTTTTGCTTGCATCACAAGTCATTCCAATATACCTAACTATGCAGCTCAAAATGCCAGAATTTAGGCTGAAGTCACATATGAAGGACACAAATATACTCAATAACCACATCACAGAGAGAAATCACATTCATGCCTTTCGCACCAGGCCTTTTGTTTGGTGCACTTGAGCAAAATGGAGTTGGCACCAGTGAAACAGTGAAATGTAAAGTGCTAGTCCAAAAAAGTAGGACTGAAACTTTGCAGTTCACAATAACATTTATTCAGTCTGAAACTCAGATAAAGAAGCAAATGGTGGGTTTATCCCAGAACAAGAATGGAGACACCACCAGGCAGGATTCTCCTGGGTGGAAATGGTTCAGCAGACATTACTGGGCTAGTGGACGTTTCCTACTTGGTTTTCAGTTTCGCAGTTGTATGAATCCGGGCACTTTTGATCTTTCCCAGCTGTGAAGTCCAGAGTATTCAGGGGTATTTTCACAGTGTCAAAGATGCCACTTGACTTGCCATCAGGAGAGTTTCTCCATTGCTTTGGATTCGGTGTTTCAGTGGTAGCTGCTCCAAAGATGTTGCTGCACTTTCCCCCTGGTGGGTTGCTTCTTCTCGCCACAGGCTGGTTTGCACTGGAGGTCCAAAGATATTTGATGCAGTTTTGTTTGAATGAGAATACACTGGCCTGATGTTTTCCTCCACCTCGAATAAGATGCTGAATCCTCCACCAGGAGGCTGCAACACTCTGCTGGAGCTGCTGCGGCCTGTGGAGTCCAGTACCTGGTATGTGGTGGTACCTTGGGGCCGTGAATGGAGGCAGGCGGGCACACAATTGTTGGGTAGCCAATTTGGCTAATTAGTGGCAACTCAATGCCAATTGTTGGAGGCTTACTGGGATATTTAAGTCGGCCTCCAGGTTTCCAAAGGTGGCCAGGGATAGTTTAGCTGCCTGGGACTGCCTCCCAGAGGAAGACCAGGATCCAGTTCTCCAGGCACCTCAATTTTGAAGTGTCTTCTCCCTCATTTACCTGCCGTGGAATCCTGCTGCTGCTTTGCAGCTGGAAGGTCTCTCATTGGCCCTCCGGCATTAAGAACCTGCCTGCTATCCTTAATCAGGTATCGAGTCTGTCCTCTGGCCATTAAATGACCGTTTCAGGGAAAGCAATATTGAGCAATTGTTTCCCACCGAGTGCAGATGGCTGACCACCATTTGAGTCTGACAGTGGGGTTCAGAACTGTTCAGGGAAAAATCATGCTCTCAGTGACTGGAGATGAAGTGGAAGGTCTGTTAGTGAGCTCTGCTGTATTAAGAATGTCATTGGTCTACAGTGAACCACAGATTAACCTTGAGATATCCCCAGTATCTTTGCAGTAATATTTGGTGAACGGCTGAAGCAGCAATGATTAAGACATCTGGTTTGATTTCCTGCCCACTCAGGGAGGTGGCAATGTGCCTTGTTCAAGATCATTTTAACTTGACTGGCCAGTCAGGAAACCCAGGGGATCAGGTGGAACGGCAATTCCCCCTGTTCCTCCACTCTCCCAATCGGGCATTACCCTACATTGAATCATAGAAAACAATCATACAACAGAGAAGAAACACGATTGAATCCATTGTCCCTAAGCTCGCTCTTTCAAAGAGCTATCTTAATATACCCACTCTGCTGCTTTCTCCCCAGCTCCTGAAAATGTTCCCTTTTCAAATACATATCCACTTCTCTTTTAAAAGTTGTTTTTTAAATTTAGAGTACCCAATTTATTTTTTCCAATTAAGGGGCAATTTAGCGTGGCCAATCCACCTAGCTTGCACATCTTTGGGTTGTGGGGACGAAACCCACGCAAACACGTGCAAACTCCACACAGGCAGTGACCCAGAGCCGGGATCGAACCTGGAACCTCAGCGCCGTGAGGCAGCAATGCTAACTACTGCACCACCGTGCTGCCCCTTCTCTTTTAAAAGTTGCTGTTGAAATTTCATCTTTCAAACGGTACATTCCTGTGCATAACACTGAGATTAACATCAGACGGAGTGTAAACCCAGCATTGCACTCAATTCCGTCAGTTACCTGACCGTTAGTGAAAGTTAAAAGTACCTTCACTTGCCTCTAGGTTAGATGATAGCACATCAGATGTGCGGGATTCTCGAATCCCGCGGCAGAGTGCCCACGCCGTCGTAAACGCCTTTGCGTTTTACGACAGCATGAACGGGCCACTCCCACGTCTAATTCTGGCCCCTACAGGGGGCCAGCACGGAGCTGGAGCGGTTCGTGCCACTCCAGCTGCAGATCCCAGCGTGAACTGGGCGCCGCGGGATCCGCGCATGCGCAGTTGCGCCGGTGCCAATGAGGACATGCGCAGTGATGCTGGCGCCAATGCGCGCATGTGCAGTGGCCTTCAACGTGCCGCACCGACGCAACATGGCACAGGGCTCAGGGGCCGGCGCGTAGGGAAGGAGGCCCCCAGCCACAGAGGCCGGCCTGCCTTTCGGTGGGTCCCGATCGCGGGCCAAGCCACATCGGAGACGGCCCCCCCGGGGCCGCCCCCACCCCCCCCACAGACCGCCACACGACCCTTACACGCCGAGGTCCTGTTGGCACAGAGCAGGTTAGAACGGCGCCGGCAGGACTCGGCTCTTTTTCTACGTTCGCTCGGCCATCCGGGCCGGAAAATCGGCGGGCTGGCCGTGTAGAGCGGCCCGCGACCGGTGCCGCACCTACCACCCCGGCACCAATGGCGCTGATTCTCCGCAATGCAGAGAATCGCGTTCTGGCATCGGGGCGGCTTGGCCCGTTCGCGGGGATTCTCCGGCCCGGCGCGGGGCTGGGAGAATCCCACCCATGCAGTCTCGATCAGTCTCCGGCAAATCTCTCCTGAAAGCGGGGAACATCTGCGATGCCCCTTGCAGTCAAACATATTGCAAGTGTTTCACTGATGAAAGATGGCCTTTTGGCTAATGTATCAAGGGGTTAAAAAACTGTCAGGGCAGGGAAAAAATAGTAATAGAATCACAAACTCAATGGCTTCTTCAATTCCAAAGGTGGTTCTTGATAATTCTATGGAATTGTTAATGTTTTAAAATGTTTATTTTTTTCCCCCTCTTTCTCTCTTATAGGTAAGTGGATATTTCTATTCTCGCCATTCAGCTGCAGCTAATACTGGGGGTAGCCGGATTGAAGATGTGAGCAACAGTGGTCCCTGCTGGTGAGAATAAGAATCATCGGGTACTCGTTTCCAGCAAAACAAATGATACATGTGGCAATGCATGGCCCTTTGAATGAGCTGTTTGTGTGTGTAACAATCCTCATACAAGTGAATTGCACCATCTCTTAAAACAGTACTAACCACATAAAAACTATAGAGGAGTTCAAGTAGCTTAAAGGACCTAGGGCGAGATTCTCCGACCCCCCGCCAGGTCGGAGAATTGCCGGGGGCTGGCGTGAATCCAGCCCCCGCCGGTTGCCGAATTCTCCGGCACCGGAGATTCGGCGGGGGCAGGAATCGCGCTGCGCCGGTTGGCACCCCCCCCCCCCCCCGCGATTCTCCGGCTGAAGTCCTGCCGTTTTTGGCGCCGGTCGGTGGACATCGCGCCGATACCGGAGAATTTCGCCCCTGGTGTAAGAGTAAATTAGATTTGGTGGGTACAAAGTGCTGGTATGCACAAGGCCATTGTACAGATACTTAAGCTGCACAGGAATAGTATATCAAAGATATTGGCTGAAATTTAAGTTTTTTGGGCAAGAAGAATAAATATTGCTGTAACAGTAAAACTTCAATGATGCAACAATGAGTTGAATTCTATTAAATTCGTTTTGAGTGACACTACAAACACATTAAGTGCTAATATGATTGGTAGTACCTTGCCATAACACCTTTAAGTTGTTCATTCATTAAAGCACTGCCTAGACCAGCAGTGCGGAGACCAGGAAGATCTCTGAGGCCGTTGCTGCAGTTTTGGCATTTACTTGGTGAGAGAATAGGTGAGAAAATGTTCTGTTGGAATTTCTGCTCCTGTGATAACTGCCAGCAACTGCTGCTCAAAGAGCACAAGACCTTGGCTGTGACACACTGCCTCTCATGGTGGGATGCTGCAAACATACACTAAATGTCCATTCGTCTTGCTGTCTGGAGGGCTGGGGTGCTGAAGAAAGCGGAACTGCATGCCAGCAGCTTCTGGGAAATGCAGCAAGAGCGAGTTTACAAAATAGACCATCTGTGGGTTGATGCGATTTATTTTACTGTTATTGTGCCAAGTCAAATGGTCCGAACCTTTCAGTTTAATATACTTTTCAGGCTACAGTTAATTATGCTGTTGGCCAAGCAGTTTTCTTTGATATTCAAATATGTGATTTAATCTTTCCTGATGGAGGTTTTTTATTCTTCAAAAATTACAAACTCTGGCACAATGCAAATGTATTTCTTATCAAAGCTGACAACATCAGCACTGTAACTGAATAGATACACGCAGCGACGTGAAGGGCAAGTGGTACTTCAGCGTAGCCTGGGATCAGTAAGCGTCTTTGCATTTCTGTTGAATATGATAATTCTTTCATATGTTTTCCACATCAAAGGACAAAATCATAAAGAAATGTTGAACTCATGATGACAAGTAATCATGAATAAATGAGCATCTAATCAAAATGAAGCCTGCCATACAGAGAAGGAAGTTTCATTGTCAGTCTCTGCTGTGTTAGCTGGCACCTGTTGGGGAGGGCAGTTCGGGTACTTAAATTGACCTCAGTGCCCTTGGTTGGTAAAACCATTGGCTTCTAGGCTCTTGCTGGGTTGGGATCACATTTGACAAATGAACACTTGAACAATGTACCAGCAAAGATCACCCTGTTGGGATGCGGTAGAGCAGTGGAGGAGCGAGAGTGGAGGATCTGCAGAAAAATGTAAATCACAGGTTATGTGGGATATAAGAAGCTGATTTCAAAATGTTTGTGAAATTCAGCAATGTCCATACTTTAATAAAATAAAAAACTGTGCACCAATGTAAAAGAAAATCAAATTTGTTCACGTGCCAAGACGCAAAACAATTTAAATTAATTTGTTCACTGCTGTTGCAGAGCTGCTGTAAAACCTCACTATCCCAACTCTATCACGAGAGGGCAGGTATATATAAGGATGGCAGCTACATTGTAGCCAGACCTTATCTACTGGAACTGCATTGAGTTATAGGCAATGCACTTCAGCAAAGAAATGATGGCCTTGGATGGGGGTGCATCGTGGATAGACCAGAATGACACTGCTGCCCAAAATGATTGAACTATGAGCACCAATTGCATCGACTAGACTTGATTCTCTTGACTATAGAAGATTAAAGGTGATCTAATTGAGATATTGCAAATGATAACATTTTTGATCGGGTAGATCTATTTTCTGTGGTGGAAGAGTCTAGAACTGGAAAATATTAATCATAGAATCAAGACAGTGCAGAAGAAGGCCATTCAGCCCATTGAGTTTTCACCTACCCTTCGAAAGAGCACGCTATCTAGGCCCAATCTCCCATCCTAGCCCTGTAACCCTACCCAATTTTTGGACACTAAGGGGCAATTTATCATGGCCAATCCACCTAACCTGCACATCTTTGGACTGTGCGAGGAAACTGAAGCACCCGGAGGAAACCCACACAGACACGGGGAGAACATGCAAACTCCACACAGACAGTTACTTGAGGTTGGAAATGAATGCGGGTCCTTGGCACTGTGAGACAGCAGTGCTAACCACTGTGTCACCGTGCTGCCCGTAATCTACAAATGAGCGCGAGGCCACTCTGGAGTAATGTCAAGAAGCACTTCTTTGCATGAAGGGTACTGGTAACCTGGATCACTCTTTTTATTTCTTCCCTACCGCACACAATCTGGGCTGACACATCAGCACCCCTGGACTGCAGGAGCACACTCAAATGTTAAATTGAAGTGCTGTGTAATGGTCCCTGTGGATGCTTTTACATTAAAAATCAATTAAATCCTTTGCGGCAAATTGAGGAAGAGCAGGAGGGTGTCCTAACCAATTTTCATTCCTTGGCAACCATCACAACAGTTTTAATTGGTCACCAAACTCATTGCAGTTTGTGTTAACTGGATGCTGTGTTTGCCAACATAATGGTGATTAATTATGGATTGCAATTATTTGGCAGCAAAGTGCTTTAGGTCATCCTGTGGATGTGAGAGGTGCTATATAAATGCAAGTCTTTTCTTTTTATATGGGCCGAAGTTTCTTCTGTTGATCAGTGAACTCGGTGCAGACTAGGAATGGAAACTGGAATCTCGCCTTCTAATGATTCTGTATCACCAACTCAGCCAAGAGAGCTGCAAATTTTACTTTAATTATATTTCTGTTGTAAAATGCCAAGAAGGAGTTAAAACCTCTTGTGGTATCTTTTTTGGTATCAAAAGAATCTCGGTCCGAAAGCAAAGTCAACAATTGCTTTGCTCGATTGATTTTTGTTATTCAAGGATGTGTACACATTCTCAAGCAATCTCTTTTGTTCAATAAAAAATTGTAAATTTACAGCTGGATTAATATTTGCTGAGCTCAGAGTGTGGACAATGACAGTCATGTAACTTATGAATATTTAGTTAATGGAGCTGTTTGTGGTGCTGAAATAGAGCCCACCTGATCATAGTGGCAAGTGATTTTTGCAGGACATGAATTTTGAAATTTAACGTAGTAAGATTTATGCCAGGTCTATGTCAAATTTTTGAATTTGGAAAGTCCTGAAGGCATTAAAATTGCAGTTTCTGAATGATAAATCACTTGCTCCATTGCTGAAGCGCTAGGGAAGAACCTGATTGATTTCTACTTATAATCAAACCAGGGAATGCTCTAGCTGCATATCTAGTCTCTGACGGTAAGGTTAGTGATTTTGGCAGTAACCTTAAATTCCAGCCTTCGTCGTCCTCCGTGTCTCTCTTCCGCCCCCCCCAACCACCACCACCACCACCACCCCACCTTTAGTAAAATTCACTCATCTTTCCCTGCTTGTAAAACAGAAGCGCATGCCCTGCACACTCTGCTTATAGTTTTAATGTATAATTTCTCATTTCCGCTATTTCGTCTTTACATTTTTACCAGCGGTGTCAAACTAACCTAAAATTAGCAAGTGCCTGTTTTTAATGTTCACTGTTTGGTGGTTGCTACATTGAGTAATGCAATGAAATGCTCGTTAATGAGAGCTTTAAAAAACAAGTTCACAAGGAAGCCTGATGGACAGCACTGTGGTGCAGTGGTTAGCACTGCTGCCTCACAGCGCCGAGGACCCGGGTTTGATCCCGGCCCCGGGTCACTGTCCGTGTGGAGTTTGCACATTCTCCCTGTGTATGGAGTGGGTCTCACCCCCACAACCCAAAAAGATGTGCAGGATAGATGGATTGGCCATGTTAAATTGCCCCTTGGAAAAAAATTGGGTACTCTAAATTTATAAAGGAAAAAAAAACAAGGACGCCTGACAGTCAAACCTCAAGGTGAGTTCAGCATTGGTCGAATGTACTCCTGGCCCCCTGCAAAGCTATTTGGGGTTTGATTCTTTCGGTTCTTACTACTGGTCACTGTCGTGTAATATCTTTGAAAATGTCCTTGTCAGATGAACAAATAATTGGTTGTGGTGCCTCTTGCCATCAAACAGTCAATCGTTGTTGCCTCAGCACCCTGCCAGAAATGTTCAGTTTATTTTTTTAAACAGATTAGTCTAAACATCAGGGATTTCTGCACACACTGAGTTTGTAGCCTGCATCAAAACAGTGGCCGCACTTCAAACATACTTCATTGGTTGCTAAGCACCTTGTGCTATCCTGAAATTATGAAATACACGTTTACAATGCAGGTCTTTCTTGTGAATGTTTAGTTCCACCTGGGCTTAGAGGATTCTTTGGAAACTTCTTAATGGCTTTGAATGTTTGGCAGATACAAATGTGTTTTCGTGTTACTTGGATCACACACCGTGTAGCAACATACCTGTGAGAATCTGTGCATCTGGATAATTATGAATGTGAAAGCACCTTAACCACACAGGTCAAGGAAAAGCCCCACCATTCACATTCTCAGTGAGATAGGCACTAACTTTTCCAGCATTGCCCAAGACCAAATTATTCAAAAGTGCAAAGTTCCCAAGTGTATCGATTAATATAGTATCATTGAATTAATCTGAAATCCTGGCCAAGTGAATTATGTGCTTGAAAGCAAGCCTCCAAAGTTTTACTTGAATTGTCGTGACTTCTGGTGATTGGTCAATGGAAGGCCCCATATTACCTCACTTCTTTAAGGGATTTGGTCTAATATGTTGTGTTGGAAGAGGTGGCTACCACTGCTAGCCAGATCTAGTAAATCAAAGTAAACCTTGCAAAGTTGCTGCTGCAAAGATGAATTGCCTTATCATGCACCTACCCTATTTCTTTTCATAAGCAGTCCATTGTGCCCATGCCTCCAATTGTAAAGTAATTATAGTTGTAGTCTTTCAAATTTGATAGCCACCATTCTATAGTGAACAGTAAAATGGACACAATCCCATTTACTGTAGCACGCGAGTAAGATTTAGAACCTCTAATGTGTGAGTGCAAATGTATTAACATACCTTCCATGTATTATGAATCATAAATCTTTAAATGTTTACAGATATTTTCTCTGACTTAGGAGGTGTTGTGGGGTTGGAGAAGATTACAGAAATAAGGAGGGGGGGCAGTCCTGGAGGGATTTAAAAATAAGTATGAGAATTTTCAAATTGCAGGGTTGCTTGACCGGGAACAACTGTAGGTCAGCAACCATGGGGCAATGTGCAAATGGAACTTGGTGTGAGTTAGGACACAGGCAGCAGAATTTTGGATGACCACAAGTTTACAGAGTGTAAAATGAGGGAGACAAGGCCACCTGCCTAGAGGTAACAAAAACATGAACTGAGGCAGGGCTGAAGTTGTTGAAGTGATAATAGGTGGTCATAATGATAGCGTAAATATGAGGTCAGATGTTCATCTCAGGATGAAATATGACACCAATGTTGTGGACAGACTGCTTTAATCTGAAAATGGTTTGCGGTGGAGAAGAGAAACAGGAGGTGGTGATCTTTGCTTTCCAGGATGGTCCTGGAATGGTGAGCAGTTCAGTAGATGAGAGCGTGACCCCATAGTACTTTATGTGGGTCAACTTGTCATCTGGCATATTCTTTCAAGTCTGCATCCCTTGGATTTCAAGGAGCGGAGATAAGGGCTGCACTCGGGTGACTTTATAGGATTATACACAGTCCTTTAACACAAGAGTGTTGCGTGATGCAATGACCCAAATTTTAACTGCACCCATCTGGTGTGAAACACGTGAAAGGAGAGGGGCGACAGTTAAAATAACAGGAGTTACTTACCACCATGATTCTGCCACCTCCTCGCCACATCCCCTGCTATTAGAGCAGGTGAGCAGGACATCTGCAGGAAGGCAGTGGGTGCTGTATTGAATATGCAGATGAGTTCATTTTTTCATACTCCATTTAATATATATTTTTAGTGAAGCACTTTTCCCATTTGGAAGAGAGTGAAAAGATGCATCTGAAGTTCATGGAAATTGCAAATAAAAACCTTTGCGTGTGTGTGCACAGTAGGATTGCCAGCTCTCCTGGAATTTATCTTGCTGCTGGACCTCCGGTGGCAGCCATGAGCTGAGCCGGTGCACAAAAAATGTCTCTCTCCAAGAAACCTCTGGTTGTACCTTTTAACCCGTCAAATGGACACCAAAAGTGCAAAACGTTCCCCAGCTTAACTCCCATCTACTGCCTAATCGACCAGGATTCTGACGAGCTAGCAACCAGGCCGCAAAGCAGGGAGAGGAAAACCTCAACTTCAGAACAGGGAGACTTGCATAGCGGCCTAGGGCCGAATATGGTGAACGCAACAGGATCGCCAATGCCAATCCAGAAGCACTGGACTGTACTTGTTGAGTATCTGCCGCCTCAGGCTACCAAGGGGCAGCTCAGAATGTAGCTATACAATGCTGGTCACTGCAATGTAAATAGACCACGGGCTGGATTCTCTGTCTCAGCAGCTAAGTGCCAGCTGAAATGGAGAATTTGTGGGCGTTTTAAGGCGCCAAAATTGGTGCCGAACCCTCAACGATTCCGGGACCGGTTAGGGGCTAGCAGCGGTGCTGGGTGAAACTCCCGGCTCCCGCTCTGAAAACTGCCAGAGAATGGCTGGGACCCTGGCTACGCATGCGCACAGCGACGACCTGCAGCGGTTGCACCATACAGCCGACCTGCCAAATGTGATCCCACAGGCCACCCCCCCCCCCCCCCCCCGCCCCCCCCAGTTCCCCCAACCCTCACAAAAGTCTCCCCCCCGGCCAGCGGCACGGATTCTGGCTGAGTGTGGCGGCGCTGAAGACAGTCCGAAGCTGCCACGCCGGGTTTCCGACCGCTTGGACCACATGTCAATTGCGCGGTTGGGAACTCAACCCATTGGGACGGAACATCGTGGGAAGACCTTCCATTGCAACGACCTGCGACGCGATGATGCCATTTTGGAGGGGGCGGAGTCTCAAAAACCGGTGTAAAACCGGCGCCCTCCCCGATTTGGGCCTTGGAAGTGATTCTCTGCCCGATCGCTGATTACGATATCGGCGTCGGGAAATAGAGAATCCTGCCCCACTTGTCTCTTTTGTCGTATTTGTTTGATTTTGCCCGCTGTTTTTGTTTGATAACACTGATGTAAATTTCAACCACATGTATAGTAAAAGGGCGTAAATTAGTTATAACCCCTGCTATGATTGTGTTGCTATCTTTACTTGCAATAAATATGGCAGTCAATGAGGTTGCCCGTTTATCTAGATATTGATATGATATGCTTTCAGAGTCGCCAGGTATCAAATGATACTGCCACAAGGTTCAACCGGGTATCGATCAAAGAGCCAAACAACCAGTTAGTTAGTTCAAGATGAATGATACTTTATTTACACACAAGATTAACTTACACATGCAACATAAACACTACGATCGAAACTACACCTAACAACTATGACAACATGTACTTAACTTCAGGCACCCGGCTTATGTCAGAGGAACAGTGGCCTTTGTTTGAATCTGGATCTGCTGGGTCTGGAGAAGTTACTGTGGTTCAGCTAGGATCATCCGTCTGGTAGCGGGTGTTGAACTTGGACTTGCTTCTGGTCGTGGTGTTGCAGTTGGAGATGGACGTTGCCGGAGCACCAGGTCCAAAAGAGATCGAACACATGGCAGTGCCTCTCTTTATCCTTGGGGGTTTAGCGCTCTTTTGGGTGGTCCTTATGTTTGGACCCAATTAATTGTGCAGTTCTCGATCACTGCCTTCGATCTGAGCCAATAAAGGGGCAGGTGCCTTGATGGCTGGGCGTGTCTTAAGCGGTCAGTGACCTTGCTGTTTATGCTTCCTGAGTAAAGGGAGTGGCGCCGAAATGTCTGGGCTTGTATCGGTTACCTGAGTATCAGTCCTTTGTCTTACGGAGATGGGCCATTGAAATGCTAATCGATTGGGGGTTTCGATGCTGTCTGGATTCTCTGCTCACGAATATACATTCAGGCTCTGTGCCTGCCTGAATCTTACATTGTCCATATTTCCCTTTAGGCTTTGCGAGCGTCCATGTTTCTTGTTGTAAGTGGCCATCCCAGGTGGCGACAATTGACGCAACTGTATAACAACTATGTAAGATTTATCTGTCATAAATGAAAAACTTCAATAAAGCATTTTTAAAAACATGTCACCGCTGTGAGCAGCTTAGAAAAACATATAGGCATTAAAATAGTTAGGTTTTATTTCATTTTCTTGAACACTTTTGTGTATTATTTAGACAAATGTTGCGGAGGGGAGTGGTTATCAAAAAATGACATGACTGGGCGGAGCAGCTGAAAGCAGGATGTTCTGTGATGAACCCTCCAGGAATATACATCCAACCAGACTTGGCAACTCTCGTGTGAAGTTGTACAGCAACATAGCTGCAGACTTGGAAATTGACTGACATAATTTCAGCACATTGTCCCGGATGTGCTAAATTTAAAATGCAACACAATTATCTGACCCAGTAGCCCAGAAACCACATTGTCTCTACTGTGTATTGAAATGTAGCCCAGTTGCTAGGTATTGACAAACACTGACACACTTGAGTGAGCTGCCTTCAGGCTGTGTGTTACCTGCTGCTTCTGCACACACACTCCAATAAGTATGAGAGAGGGTCTGGTCTCTTTGTGTTGGCAGTCATGGGTTTAGTTCTTTCATAATTGCACAGAGATCCTGCCTCTGCTGTGCCTTTGACTTTCAAAATTGAAAAGGGAATTTTTAAAAAATCAACATGTTCATTCAGTGAATGTCTCCTTTCACGTTAATCGTTTTTAAAAAAAATTCTACTGATGTGAGATGGTCTTGCAAGTTACCAGACAGGATTTACCGAGACTTACATCTATTCTTTCCCCTTGCTTAATTTCTTCCCTCGCCCCTACTTTCCAAAGAGGTTCGATCCCACAAATATCTTGCGCTGCTTTGCGCAACTGCTTTATTTTAAATAAGATGTGTCGGCATCATTTAGTCAGCCGCGGTTCAGTCGTTTGCCCTGTGGCCTCTGAGTCAACGTTGGTGTCTGACTGAAGTGAGCAGAAAATCCAGGCTGGCACTCCCAGTGGCAGCAGTGAAGGGGTACTGCACTGGCAGGAGTCCCGACTTTCACTTCAAATATTGACCCTGCGCTCTCGGGTGAACATGGTTAAAAGACTTATCTCGGTGTCCTGGCCGACACTTATCCCTCAGTCAACATCACTCAAACAGGTTAGTTGGTCATCATCACTTTGCTGTTTGCTGTGTGTTGATTGGCTGTCACATTTCTTACATTATGCCAACACTTTGAAGTGCTTTGGGATGTCCTGAGGCTGTGATAATTACCATATATATTCAAGCCTCTCTTTCTTTCATTCAGTATTTATTCTTTCATTTGTGCAGGAAGGGAATCTCAACCTATCTTTACACAATGTCCGTATGCAGTGTTGCCATTTCAAGCAGACGATGAATGGGAATCTTTATAATCTTTATTGCCACAAGTAGGCTTACATTAACTCTGCAATGAAGTTACTGTGAAAAGCCCCTAATCGCCACAGTCCAGCACCTGCTCAGGGAGAATTCAGAATGTCCAAATTACCTAACAGCACGTCTTTCGGGACTTGTGGGGGGAAACCGGAGCACCCGGAGGAAACCCACGCAGACACAGGGAGAACATGCAGACTCCGCACAAACAGTGACCCAAGCCGGGAATCGAACCTGGGACCCTGGCGCTGTGAAGCAACAGCGCTAACCACTGTGCTACCGTGCCGCCCTCAGCAAATCTCAGATAATCAACCTTTTGTAAGGGGCAACTACAAGAGTCCACAACAAGTTGTAGAGAAAAATAAACTTATTTTTATTCAACACGTTAACTGTATACACAGCTCCAGTAGTTCCCTACTGGGCTTCTCTAATTGGTGCCTGGCTGGCCGACTCTATTTATACAATGGCACACTGCCTTAGCCAAGGGTCCACTGCCCCCTTATCGGGAGAGCTTGTATTCACGCGGTAGTGGATGATCCCTACCCTGTAAGTCCTGTGTGGGCTATAACACTACCCCACTTACTCTCTTCTGTCCTTGTTGGAGTGCAACCAGTTGTGCCGTTTCCACAATTGTTGCCACAGCTGATGTCTGCCGACTCATTGGAGACTGGAGATTCTGCATGACCCAGCTGAGACTCTGCGGAAAACAAATTGCTTCTCTCCCTAACGGTGGGCACGATTGTTAAAAGCGTTGGTCAGTTAGCAGGTAGAGAATCAGCAGCAGCTGGCCCTGTAATTTTGAAGTGTGAAGAGAGATACTAACATTAATTGATAAGATGATAATGCAGTAACATTTCATGTTCCAATTAACTTAACTGTCAAAGGATAGAAGGAAGTGGCTTTGAATTGGTTTTGCCATTTGCTTCAGTCGCGGCCCTGCTGGCAATAGTAATTCCAGCAATCAAAATATTTTTCATCGGTTCAAATAAAGTGTTGATACTGGGATAGCTCCAGTGATAAATCAATCTGGCCGAGATCAAGGGGAGGAAGGGTGAAAAAACCCATTGCATCAGTAACCATCTCCAGAAAAGTCCTATTAATGGTTTACTGATTTAGGAAGGCAGGGAGGAGAGGCAACATCAGATTGCAAACACAACTGTGCTACCACAGCAAGTGATCGATGGATTCTGTATTGATTGGTAGAAATGTTGCTTTCGTGAGTGTTGTAACCTGCCCGGATTCAATTGGCTGGCGACAATTGGTTTCCCCATGATTTATTTTGGGAATATCAGCTCTCCTAATAAGGAGGCAGGGCAATTGTTAATCTTTCAGCTGTATAAATAGAGCTGGCCAGTGTGGTTCCGGCTAGAGCGAGAGCCAGTACTGAACTGCTGGTGCTATGTAATTGTTGTTGTAAATGAAAGTTACTTTCTGCTTGACTGTGCTGGACTCTTGGTGGCCCTCACAAAAATGAGCGAAGAACATAAGATACTAGAAATACACAACAGACGAGCCAGCATTAGCTTTTTTTGCAAATTAATTCTTGCGATGTGGACGTCTGTTATGGTTCCTGAACCAGAACCCCAATTTTGGTTAAGATCCTGGATTAGAACCCAACTGTTTGCATTTGGTAAAACTATGAAGACATGTTAGGCACCACAGGAGTGATAATACTGATCATGAGACAGTTTTATATTAAAACAAACTTTAATTTCACCACAGAATGAATCACCTTAACAACAAAGAAGTAGTTTTACAGTTAACAGTTACACCATCTTAACTTGCTTCCTGAAACCTGCCTCTACATTCCAATTAAACAAACCCATATATTTCAGATACCACTTAGGTATAAAGTTGACCACAAGGTTTTACTTTTCTTGGTGCAGAGTCCCTGGAGAGAGAACATTTTTGGGGGGACCAAACTGAAAGCCTTCGGCTCAGCCTAGAGTCCTGGATGCAACTCTTTTTTCCAAACAGATCCGACCTTTCCCATTTTCCCATTATCTACACCAGCTGCACTCAAAGCACACAACATGCTTTTGTCTCTTGTTACAAGATGTGTGTTGATTTGTTTAGCCAGGCTCATACTATTACAACATTGCATTAGCTAGCTATCAGCAAACAGCTAAAATAGCTTTTAATCACAACTCTAGCAGACGTACTGTTTGTAAGCATTTTACTCAAGGTTTTAATAATATTACTGCAAAAGTACAAACGATAAATTATGACAATTTTCTTATAAGGTGCATCCAGTGTAGATGGAGGCCATTCAGCCCATTGAGTCTGCACTGACACCCCGAAAGAGCACCCTATCCAGGCCCACTCCCCCTTCCCATCACTGGCAATTGAGCATGGTCAATCCATCTAACCTGCACATCTTTGGACTGTGGGAGGAAACCGGAGCACGTGGAGGAAAACCATGCAGACGGTGTGGGGGGGGGGGGGGGGGGGGAATGTGCAGATTCCACACAGGCAGACACCCATGGTCAGAATCTAACCTGGGTCCCTGGTGCTGTGAGGCAGCAGTTCTAGCCACTGTGCCATCATGCCGCCCAATCATAACGTTGCTGGCTTGGCCAGAATTTTGCCACGCCCTGATTGCCCTTGAGAAGGCTGCGTTGATCTGTCTTCAACCGCTGCAGACCATATGGTGGAAGTACACGTACAATGCTGATAGGAAGGGAGTTCCAGGACTTTGACCCAAAAACAGTGAAGAAACAATGATATATTTCCAAGTCAGGATGGTGTGTGGCTTAGAGGGAAACTTCAGGTGGTGGTGTTCCCATGTTCCCCTTGATCTTCTAGATGGTAGTGGTTGTGGATTTGGAGTGTGCTGTTTAAAGAGCCTTGGTGAGTTCCTCCAGTGCGTCGGTGGTGGAGGAAGTGAATGTGATGGGTTTAAAGGATGTTTTGTCCTTTAAAAACATTTTTTCCCCCAATGAAGTGGCAATTTAGCATGGCCAATCCACCTACCCTGCACTTCTTTGGGTTGTGGGGGTGAGACCCATGCAGGCACGGGAAGAATGTACAAACTCCACATGGACAGTGACCTGGGGCCGGGATCGGACCCGGGTCCTTGCGCCTTGAGGCAGCAGTGCTAATCATTGCACGGTTTTGTCCTTGAGTATTGTTGGAGTTGCATTCATCCAGGCAAGTGGAGAGTATTCCATCACACTCCTAACTTGTGCCCTATAGATGATAGATAGGCATTGGGGAGTCAGGAGTTGAGTTCCTTGCTGCAGGATTCCTAGCCTCTGACCTGCCCTTGTAGCCATTGTATTTAGATGGCTAGTCCAGTTCAGCTTCCCGTCAGTGGTTACCCGAGGATGTTGCTAATGGAGGATTCAGCAATGTCAATACCATTGAATATCAAGAGTGGTGGTTAGATTATCTCTTATTATTGGAGATGGTCATTGCCTGGCACTTGTGTAATGTGAATGTAACTTGCCACTTATCAATCCAAACCTGGATATTTTCCACGTCTTGCTGCATTTGGTCATGGCTGCTTCATCATTGAGGGTGGGATATTTGTGGACCCTCCTCCTCCAATGAGTTGTTTAATTGTCCATCATCATTTACAGCTGGATGTGCAGGACTTCAGAGCTTAGATCTGATCCGTTGGTTGTGGAATAGCTTTGGAATAGCTTTAGTTGACACCTCATTTTTAGGTATGCCTGGTGTTACACCTGGCATGCCCTCCTGCATTTTTCATTGAACCAAGGTTGATCACCTGGCTTGGTGGTAAGAGTCGGGTAGGGAATATGCCTGACAATGAGGTTACAGATTA
Organism: Scyliorhinus torazame; assembly: GCF_047496885.1. Lineage (NCBI taxonomy): Eukaryota > Metazoa > Chordata > Chondrichthyes > Carcharhiniformes > Scyliorhinidae > Scyliorhinus > Scyliorhinus torazame. Next base: position 188,736,591 of record NC_092713.1, read on the forward strand.
TTGTTGAGTACAATTCTGCTGCTATTGATGGCTCACAGCACCTCATGGATTCCCAGTCTTGAGTTGCTGGTTCTGTGTGCAAGCTCTCCCATTTAACACAATGGCAGTGCCACACAACATGGTGAAGGGTATCCTCAATGGAAAGATGATATTTGTCTCCCAAAGACTGTGTGGTGGTCACTCCTACCGATAATGTCATGGACAGATGCACCTGGGCAGGCAGGTTGGTGAGGATGAGGTGAAGTATTTTTTCCCTCTTGTTGGTTCCCTCACCACCTGTCTCAGACCCAGTCTAGCAGCAGTGCCCTTTTTTTAAAAAAATATTTTATTGAAAATTTTTGGTCAACCAACACAGTACATTGTGCATCCTTTACACAATATTATAACAACACAAATAACAATGACCTATTTTATAAACAGAAAATGAATAAATAATAAAGAACAAAAATGAAAACTAACCCTAATTGGCAACTGCCTTATCACAAGTAACATTCTCCAAAAATATAATTTAACAGTCCAATATATAATTATCTGTAGCAACGACCTATACATATTATACAGTATATATTAACAACCCTGAGAGTCCTTCTGGTTCCTCCTCCCCCCACCCCCCCCCCCCCCCCACCCCCCCCCCCCGATCCTGGGCTGCTGCTGCTGCCTTCTTTTTTCCATTCCATCTATCTTTCTGCGAGGTATTCAACGAACGGTTGCCACCGCCTGGTGAACCCTTGAGCCGACCCCCTTAGAACGAACTTAATCCGCTCTAGCTTTATAAACCCTGCCATGTCATTTATCCAGGTCTCCACCCCCGGGGGCTTGGCTTCTTTCCACATTAGCAATATCCTGCGCCGGGCTACTAGGGACGCAAAGGCCAAAACATCAGCCTCTCTCGCCTCCTGCACTCCCGGCTCTTGTGCAACCCCAAATATAGCCAACCCCCAGCTTGGTTCGACCCGGACCCCCACTACTTTTGAAAGCACCTTTGTCACCCCCATCCAAAACCCCTGTAGTGCCGGGCATGACCAAAACATATGGGTATGATTCGCTGGGCTTCTCGAGCACCTCGCACACCTATCCTCCACCCCAAAAAATTTACTGAGCCGTGCTCCAGTCATATGCGCCCTGTGTAATACCTTAAACTGAATCAGGCTTAGCCTGGCACACAAGGACGACGAGTTTACCCTGCTTAGGGCATCTGCCCACAGCCCCTCCTCGATCTCCTCCCCCAGCTCTTCTTCCCATTTCCCTTTTAGTTCATCTACCATAGTCTCCCCTTCGTCCCTCATTTCCCTATATATATCTGACACCTTACCATCCCCCACCCATGTCTTTGAGATCACTCTGTCCTGCACCTCTTGTGTCGGGAGCTGCAGGAATTCCCTCACCTGTTGCCTCGCAAAAGCCCTCAGTTGCATATACCTGAATGCATTCCCTTGGGGCAACCCATATTTCTCGGTCAGCGCTCCCAGACTCGCGAACTTCCCATCCACAAACAGATTACATAGAACATACAGTGCAGAAGGAGGCCATTCGGCCCATCGAGTCTGCACCGACCCACATTAATCCCCCACTTCCACCCAATAACCCCTCCCAACCCTTATGGACACTACGGGTAATTTAGCATGGCCAATCCACCTAACCTGCACGTCTTTGGACTGTGGGAGGAAACCGGAGCACCCGGAGGAAACCCACGCGGACACGGGGAGAACGTGCAAACTCCACACAGACAGTGACCCAGCGGGGAATCGAACCTGGGACCCTGGCGCTGTGAAGCCACAGTGCTAATCACTTGTGCTACCGTGCTGCCAGATCTTTCAGTTGCGTTATTCCTGCTCTTTGCCACATTCCATATCCCCCATCCATTCCCCCCGGGGCAAACCTATGGTTGTTTCTTATCGGGGACCCCCCCAAGGCTCCAGTCTTTCCCCTATGCCGTCTCCACTGTCCCCAAATCTTCAGTGTAGCCACCACCACCGGGCTTGTGGTGTAGTTCCTCGGTGAGAACGGCAATGGGGCTGTCACCATAGCCTGTAGGCTAGTCCCCCTACAGGACGCCCTCTCTAATCTCTTCCACGCCGCTCCCTCCTCCTCTCCCATCCACTTACTCACCATTGAAATATTAGCGGCCCAATAATACTCACTTAGGCTCTGTAGTGCCAGCCCCCCCCCTATCCCTGCTACGCTGTAAGAATCCCTTCCTCACTCTCGGGGTCTTCCCGGCCCACACAAAACCCATGATGCTCTTTTCAATCCTTTTAAAAAAAGCCTTCGTGATCACCACCGGGAGGCACTGAAACACAAAGAGGAATCTCGGGAGGACCACCATCTTAACCGCCTGCACCCTCCCTGCCAGTGACAGGGATACCATATCCCATCTCTTGAAATCCTCCTCCATTTGTTCCACCAACCGCGTTAAATTTAACCTATGCAATGTGCCCCAATTCTTGGCTATCTGGATCCCCAGGTAACGAAAGTCCCTTGTTACCTTCCTCAACGGTAGGTCCTCTATTTCTCTACTCTGCTCCCCTGGATGCACGACAAACAACTCACTTTTCCCCATGTTCAATTTATACCCTGAAAAATCCCCAAACTCCCCAAGTATCCGCATTATTTCTGGCATCCCCTCCGCCGGGTCTGCCACATATAGTAACAAATCGTCCGCATACAAAGATACCCGGTGTTCTTCTCCTCCTCTAAGTACTCCCCTCCACTTCTTGGAACCCCTCAACGCTATCGCCAGGGGCTCAATCGCCAGTGCAAACAATAATGGGGACAGAGGGCATCCCTGCCTTGTCCCTCTATGGAGCCGAAAATATGCAGATCCCCATCCATTCGTGACCACGCTCGCCATCGGGGCCCTATACAACAGCTGCACCCATCTAACATACCCCTCTCCAAAACCAAATCTCCTCAACACCTCCCACAAATAACCCACTCCACTCTATCAAATGCTTTCTCGGCATCCATCGCCACTACTATCTCCGTTTCCCCCTCTGGTGGGGGCATCATCATTACCCCTAACAGCCTCCGTATATTCGTGTTCAGCTGTTCCCCTTCACAAACCCAGTTTGGTCCTCGTGGACCTCTCCCGGGACACATTCCTCTATTCTCATTGCCATTACCTTGGCCAGGATCTTGGCATCTACATTTAGGAGGGAAATAGGTCTATAGGACCCGCATTGTAGCGGGTCCTTTTCCATCTTTAAGGGAAGTGATATCGTTGCTTCAGACATAGTCGGGGGCAGTTGTCCCCTTTCCTTTGCCTCATTAAAGGTCCTCGTCAATACCGGGGCGAGCAAGTCCACATATTTTCTATAGAATTCGACTGGGAATCCATCCGGTCCCGGGGCCTTTCCCGCCTGCATGCTCCTAATTCCTTTCACCACTTCTTCTACCTCGATCTGTGCTCCCAGTCCCACCCTTTCCTGCTCTTCCACCTTGGGAAATTCCAGCCGATCCAAAAAGCCCATCATTCTCTCCCTCCCATCCGGCGGTTGAGCTTCATATAATTTTTTATAAAATGTCTTGAACACTCCATTCACTCTCTCCGCTCCCCGCTCCATCTCTCCTTCCTCATCCCTCACTCCCCCTATTTCCCTCGCTGCTCCCCTTTTCCTCAATTGGTGTGCCAGCAACCTGCTCACCTTCTCCCCATATTCGTACTGTACACCCTGTGCCTTCCTCCATTGTGCCTCTGCAGTGCCCGTAGTCAGCAAGTCAAATTCTACATGTAGCCTTTGCCTTTCCCTGTACAGTCCCTCCTCCGGTGCTTCCGCATATTGTCTGTCCACCCTCAAAAGTTCTTGCAGCAACCGCTCCCGTTCCTTACTCTCCTGCTTCCCTTTATGTGGGGAAAAAAACAAACAGGCCGACAGTGCAGGGATCCCTCGTGGCCGTTCCCCTTCAAAACAAGTATACCGTTTTGGATGCTGTTGGGGGGGATGACCTACCGGGGGAAGGCCCTAGCGGCCAGGTCTCTGGCACTGAGTCTGGCTCTGGGGCTCAGAAGGGAAGGGGGGAGAATAGAAAAGCAATAGTTGTAGGAGATTCAATGGTTAGGGGAATAGATAGGAGATTCTGTGGTCGCGAGCGAGACTCCCGGAAGGTATGTTGCCTCCCGGGTGCCAGGGCCAGGGATGTCTCGGATCGTGTCTTCAGGATCCTTAAGGGGGAGGGGGAGCAGCCAGAAGTCGTGGTGCACATTGGTACCAACGACATAGGTAGGAAAAGGGGTGTGGAGGTAATAAACAAGTTTAGGGAGTTAGGCTGGAAGTTGAAAGCCAGGACAGACAGAGTTGTCATCTCTGGTTTGTTGCCGGTGCCACGTGATAGCGAGGCTAGGAATAGAGAGAGAGTGCAGTTGAACACGTGGCTGCAGGAATGGTGTAGGAGGGAGGGCTTCAGGTATTTGGATAATTGGAGCGCATTCTGGGGAAGGTGGGACCTGTACAAGCAGGACGGGTTGCACCTGAACCAGAGGGGCACCAATATCCTGGGAGGGAGGTTTGCTAGTACTCTTCGGGAGGGTTTAAACTAATTTGGCAGGGGAATGGGAACCGGATTTGTAGTCCAGCAACTAAGGTAGCCGATATTCAGGACGCCAAAGCTTGTAATGAGGCAGTGGGGAAGGGAACACTGACAAAGGAGAGTATTTGCAGGCACGGAGATGGGTTGAAGTGTGTATACTTCAACGCAAGAAGCATCAGGAATAAGGTGGGTGAACTTAAGGCATGGATCGGTACTTGGGACTACGATGTGGTGGCCATCACGGAAACTTGGATAGAAGAGGGGCAGAAATGGTTGTTGGAGGTCCCTGGTTATAGATGTTTCAATAAGATTAGGGAGGGTGGTAAAAGAGGTGGGGGGTGGCATTATTAATTAGAGATAGTATAACAGCTGCAGAAAGGCAGTTTGAGGAGTATCATCCTATTGAGGTAGTATGGGTTGAAGTCAGAAATAGGAAAGGAGCAGTCACCTTGTTAGGAGTTTTCTATAGGCCCCCCAATAGTAGCAGAGATGTGGAGGAACAGATTGGGAAACAGATTTTGGAAAGGTGCAGAAGTCATAGGGTAGTAGTCATGGGCGACTTTAACTTCCCAAATATTGAGTGGAAACTCTTTAGATCAAATAGTTTGGATGGGGTTGTATTTGTGCAGTGTGTCCAGGAAGCTTTTCTAACACAGTATGTAGATTGTCCAACCAGAGGAGGGGCAATATTGGATTTAGTACTGGGTAATGAACCAGGGCAAGTGATAGAATTGTTAGTGGGGGAGCATTTTGGAGATAGTGACCACAATTCTGTGACTTTCACTTTAGTAATGGAGAGGGATAGGTACGTGCAACAGGGCAAGGTTTACAATTGGGGGAAGGGTAAATACGATGTTGTCAGACAAGAATTGAAGTGCATAAGTTGGGAACATAGGCTGGCAGGGAAGGACACAAGTGAAATGTGGAACTTGTTCAAGGAACAGGTGCTACGTGTCCTTGATATGTATGTCCCTGTCAGGCAGGGAAGAGATGGTCGAGTGAGGGAACCATGGTTGACAAGAGAGGTTGAATGTCTTGTTAAGAGGAAAAAGGTGACTTATGTAAGGCTGAGGAAACAAGGTTCAGACAGGGCATTGGAGGGATACAAGATAGCCAGGAGGGAACTGAAGAAAGGGATTAGGAGAGCTAAGAGAGGGCATGAACAATCTTTGGCGGGTAGGATCAAGGAAAACCCCAAGGCCTTTTACACATATGTGAGAAATATGAGAATGACTAGAGCGAGGGTAGGTCCGATCAAGGACGGTAGCGGGAGATTGTGTATTGAGTCTGAAGAGATAGGAGAGGTCTTGAATGAGTACTTTTCTTCTGTATTTACAAATGAGAGGGGCGATATTGTTGGAGAGGACAGTGTGAAACAGATTGGTAAGCTCGAGGAAATACTTGTTAGGAAGGAAGATGTGTTGGGCATTTTGAAAAACTTGAGGATAGACAAGTCCCCCGGGCCTGACGGGATATATCCAAGGATTCTATGGGAAGCAAGAGATGAAATTGCAGAGCCGTTGGCAATGATCTTTTCGTCCTCACTGTCAACAGGGGTGGTACCAGGGGATTGGAGAGTGGCGAATGTCGTGCCCCTGTTCAAAAAAGGAACTAGGGATAACCCTGGGAATTACAGGCCAGTTAGTCTTACTTCGGTGGTAGGCAAAGTAATGGAAAGGGTACTGAAGGATAGGATTTCTGAGCATCTGGAAAGACACTGCTTGATTAGGGATAGTCAGCACGGATTTGTGAGGGGTAGGTCTTGCCTTACAAATCTTATTGAATTCTTTGAGGAGGTGACCAAGCATGTGGATGAAGGTAAAGCAGTGGATGTAGTGTACATGGATTTTAGTAAGGCATTTGATAAAGTTCCCCATGGTAGGCTTCTGCACAAAGTAAGGAGGCATGGGATAGTGGGAAATTTGGCCAGTTGGATAACGAACTGGCTAACCGATAGAAGTCAGAGAGTGGTGGTGGATGGCAAATATTCAGCCTGGATCCCAGTTACCAGTGGTGTACCGCAGGGATCAGTTCTGGGTCCTCTGCTGTTTGTGATTTTCATTAATGACTTGGATGAGGGAGTTGAAGGGTGGGTCAGTAAATTTGCAGACGATACGAAGATTGGTGGAGTTGTGGATAGTAAGGAGGGCTGTTGTCGGCTGCAAAGAGACATAGATAGGATGCAGAGCTGGGCTGAGAAGTGGCAGATGGAGTTTAACCCTGAAAAGTGTGAGGTTGTCCATTTTGGAAGGACAAATATGAATGCGGAATACAGGGTTAACGGTAGAGTTCTTGGCATTGTGGAGGAGCAGAGAGACCTTGGGGTCTATGTTCATACATCTTTGAAAGTTGCCACTCAAGTGGATAGAGCTGTGAAGAAGGCCTATGGTGTGCTCGCGTTCATTAACAGAGGGATTGAATTTAAGAGCCATGAGGTAATGATGCAGCTGTACAAAACCTTGGTAAGGCCACATTTGGAGTACTGTGTACAGTTCTGGTCGCCTCATTTTAGGAAGGATGTGGAAGCTCTGGAAAAGGTGCAAAGAAGATTTACCAGGATGTTGCCTGGAATGGAGAGTAGGTCTTACGAGGAAAGGTTGAGGGTGCTAGGCCTTTTCTCATTAGAGCGGAGAAGGATGAGGGGTGACTTGATAGAGGTTTATAAGATGATCAGGGGAATAGATAGAGTAGACAGTCAGAGACTTTTTCCCCAGGTGGAACACACCATTACAAGGGGACATGAATTTAAGGTGAAAGGTGGAAGATATAGGAGGGATATCAGAGGTAGGTTCTTTACCCAGAGAGTAGTGGGGGCATGGAATGCACTGCCTGTGGAAGTAGTTGAGTCGGAAACATTAGGGACCTTCAAGCAGCTGTTGGATAGGTACATGGATTACGGGAAAATGATATAGTGTAGATTTATTTGTTCTTAAGGGCAGCACGGTAGCATTGTGGATAGCACAATTGCTTCACAGATCCATGGTCCCAGGTTCGATTCCAGCTTGGGTCATTGTCTGTGCGGAGTCTGCACGTCCTCCCCGTGTCTGCGTGGGTTTCCTCCGGGTGCTCCGGTTTCCTCCCACAGTCCAAAGATGTGCGGGTTAGGTGAATTGGCCAATGATAAATTGCCCTTAATGTCCAAATTGCCCTTGGTGGTGGGTGGAGGTGTTGAGTTTGGGTAGGGTGCTCTTTCCAAGAGCTGGTGCAGACTCAAGGGGCCGAATGGCCTCCTTCTGCACTGTAAATTCAATGATAATCTATGATTAATCTAGGACAAAGGTTCGGCACAACATCGTGGGCCGAAGGGCCTGTTCTGTGCTGTATTTTCTATGTTCTATGTTCTATGTGCCCTTATTGATATCAGCTCCCCTCTAACCACCGCCTTCAGCGCCTCCCAGACCACTCCCACCTGGACCTCCCCATTATCATTGAGTTCCAAGTACTTTTCAATGCACCCCCTCACCCTTAGACACACCCCCTCATCTGCCATTAGTCCCATGTCCATTCTCCAGGGTGGGCGCCCTCCTGTTTCCTCCCCTATCTCCAAGTCTACCCAGTGTGGAGCGTGATCCGAAATGGCTATAGCCGTATACTCCGTTCCCCTCACCTTCGGGATCAACGCCCTTCCCAGCACAAAAAAGTCTATTCGCGAGTAGACTTTATGGACATAGGAGAAAAACGAGAACTCCTTACTCCTAGGTCTGCTAAATCTCCACGGGTTTACACCTCCCATCTGCTCCATAAAATCTTTAAGTACCTTGGCTGCTGCCGGCCTCCTTCCAGTCCTGGACTTCGACCTATCCAGCCCTGGTTCCAACACCGTATTAAAATCTCCCCCCATTATCAGCTTTCCCATCTCTTGGTCCGGAATGCGTCCTAGCATCCACCTCATAAAATTGGCATCATCCCAGTTCGGGGCATATACGTTTACCAAAACCACCGTCTCCCCCTGTAGTTTGCCACTCACCATCACGTATCTGCCCCCGTTATCCGCCACTATAGTCTTTTCCTCGAACATTACCCGCTTCCCCACTAATATAGCCACCCCCCTGTTTTTCGCATCTAGCCCCGAATGGAACACCTGCCCCACCCATCCTTTGCGTAGCCTAACCTGGTCTATCAGTTTCAGGTGCGTTTCCTGTAACATAACCACATCTGCCTTAAGTTTCTTAAGGTGTGCGAGTACCCGTGCCCTCTTTATCGGCCCGTTCAGCTCTCTCACGTTCCAAGTGATCAGCCGGGTTGGGGGGCTTCCTACCCCCCCCCCCCCCTTGTCGATTAGCCATCCCCTTTTTCCAGCTCCTCACCCGGTTCCCACGCAGCTGTATCTCCCCCAGGCAGTGCCCCCCCGCCCATCCCCTCCCATACCAGCTCCCCCCTCTCCCCAGCAGCAGCAACCCAGTAATTCCCCCCTCCCACTCCCCCCGCTAGATCCCCCGCTAGCGTAATTACTCCCCCCATGTTGCTCCCAGAAGTCAGCAAACTCTGGCCGACCTCGGCTTCCCCCCGTGACCTCGGCTCGCACCGTGCGACGCCCCCTCCTTCCTGCTTCTCTATTCCCGCCATAATTATCATCGCGCGGGAACCAAGCCCGCGCTTCTCCCTTGGCCCCGCCCCCAATGGCCAACGCCCCATCTCCTCCACCTCCCCTCCTCCCCCCATCACCACCTGTGGAAGAGAGAAAAGTTACCACATCGCAGGATTAGTACATAAAACTCCTCTTTCCCCCCTTTTTAACCCCCCTCTTCGCCCCCCACATTCGCCCCACCACTTTGTTCAAACGTTCTTTTTAATAACCCGTTCATTCCAGTTTTTCTTACACAATAAAAGTCCACGCTTCATCCGCCGTCTCAAAGTAGTGGTGCCTCCCTCGATATGTGACCCACAGTCTTGCCGATTGCAGCATTCCAAATTTTATCTTCTTTTTATGAAGCACCGCCTTGGCCCGATTAAAGCTCGCCCTCCTTCTCGCCACCTCCGCACTCCAGTCTTGATAAACGCGGATCACCGCGTTCTCCCATTTACTGCTCCGAGTTTTCTTTGCCCATCTAAGGACCATTTCTCTATCCTTAAAACGGAGGAATCTCACCACTGTGGCTCTGGGAATTTCTCCTGCTCTCGGTCCTCGCGCCATCACTCGGTATGCTCCCTCCACCTCCAACGGACCCGCCGGGGCCTCCGCTCCCATTAACGAGTGCAGCATCGTGCTCACATATGCCCTGACGTCCGCTCCCTCCGCACCTTCAGGAAGACCAAGAATCCTCAGGTTGTTCCTCCTTGCGTTGTTCTCCAGTGCCTCCAACCTTTCCACACATCGTTTCTGATGTGCCTCATGCATCTCCGTCTTCACCACCAGGTCCTGTATGTCGTCCTCATTCTCGGCTGCCTTTGCCTTCACGACCCGAAGCTCCCGCTCCTGGGTCTTTTGTTCCTCCTTTAGCCCTTCGATCGCCTGTAGTATCGGGGCCAACAGCTCTTTCTTCATTTCCTTTTTGAGCTCTTCCACACAGCATTTCAAGAACTCTTGTTGTTCAGTGCCCCATGTTAAACTGCCACCTTCTGACGCCATCTTGGTTTTTGCTTGCCTTCCTTGCCGCTGTTCTAAAGGATCCACTGCAATCCGGCCACTTTCTCCTCCTTTTTTCATCCGTATCCAGGGGGGATTCCCTTCTGGTTTACCGCACAGTGTTTTTAGCTATCAAAATTGCCGTTGGGGCTCCTATCAAGAGCCCAAAAGTCCGTTTCACCAGGAGCTGCCGAAACGTGCGACTCAGCTGGTCATCGCCGCACCCGGAAGTCAGCAGTGCCCTTTAGGACTTGGCCACATCAGTCGACATTGGTGCTACGAAGCCACTCTTGGTGAAGGACATAGAAGTTATCCATCCTCAGTTCATTTTATGCCCTTGCCACGCTCAGTACTTCCTTCCAGTGATGTTCAACATGGAGAAGTACTAGTTCATCAGCTGAGAGAGGGAGGGGTGTTGGTGGAAAAGTACATGATAATCAGCAGCAGGCTTCCTTGTTCCTGCTTGACTTGATACCATGAGAGTGGTAGTGCCAGTGGGTCAGGACATACCCAGGAATGGTGTTGGTGGTGTCTGGGGCATTGTAAGCTATCATTTTGTGAGTATGGTTCTGTCAGGATGTTGCTTGACCATGCTGTGAGACACACCTGAAGGACAACAGAGCTTAAAATACAAGGGAACACTTGAAGTCTCGTGGAGGTATCCCTGTTCTCTGCATATTGACCCCTGGTGAGGAAGAGCCAGTCAACTTAGCTGGGGAGCAGGGCAGACTCTCAGTTGTTGATGGCGAGGCTAGAATATCAATAGTGAGCATGTCATCAGCCTGGTGTCGAGAATTGGGCATTCAGAAGACACACGTGAGACTGGGCTGGGAACGGTGCATTCCTACAAGTTGTGTTCGCCAATACATTTCCTTGCAGTCAGGAGACATGTCGGCCACAGTCTGCAGCAAGCCAGCACTCCACCTCAGGACGATGACATAGAACATAGAACATTACAGTGCAGTACAGGCCCTTCGGCCCTCGATGTTGCGCCGACCTGTGAAACCACTCTAAAGCCCATCTACACTATTCCCTTATTGTCCATATGTCTATCCAATGACCATTTGAATGCCCTTAGTGTTGGCGAGTCCACTACTGTTGCAGGCAGGGCATTCCACACCCTTACTACTCTCTGAGTAAAGAACCTACCTCTGACATCTGTCTTATATCTATCTCCCCTCAATTTAAAGCTATGTCCCCTCGTGCTAGACATCACCATCAGAGGAAAAAAGCTCTCACTGTCCACCCTATCCAATCCTCTGATCATCTTGTATCCCTCAATTACGTCACCTCTTAACCTTCTTCTCTCTAACGAAAACAGCTTCAAGTCCCTCAGCCTTTCCTCATAAGATCTTCCCTCCATACCAGGCAACATTCTGGTAAATCTCCTCTGCACCCTTTCCAATGCTTCCACATCCTTCCTATAATGCGGCGACCAGAATTGCACGCAATACTCCAAATGCGGCCGCACCAGAGTTTTGTACAGCTGCAACATGATCTCATGGCTCCGAAACTCAATCCCTCTACCAATAAAAGCTAACCCACCGTACGCCTTCTTAACAACCCTCTCAACCTGGGTGGCAACTTTCAGGGATCTATGTACATGGACACCGAGATCTCTCTGTTCATCCACACTGCCAAGAATCTTACCATTAGCCCAGTACTCTGTCTTCCTGTTATTCCTTCCAAAATGAATCACCTCACGCTTTTCTGCATTAAACTCCATTTGCCACCTCTCAGCCCAGCGCTGCAGCTTATCTATGTCCCTCTGTAACTTGTAACATCCTTCCACACTGTCCACAACTCCACCGACTTGAGTTTCATCTGCAAATTTACTCACCCATCCTTCTACGCCCTCCTCCAGGTCATTTATAAAAATGACAAACAGCAGTGGCCCCAAAACAGATCCTTGTGGTACACCACTAGTAACTGGACTCCAGTCTGAACATTTCCCATCAACCACCACCCTTTGTCTTCTTCCAGCTAGCCAACTTCTGATCCAAACTGCTAAATCACCCTGAATCCCATGCCTCTGTATTTTCTGCAGTAGCCTACCGTGGGGAACCTTATCAAACGCTTTACTGAAATCCATATACACCACATCAACTGCTTTACCCTCATCCACCTGTTTGGTCACCTTCTCAAAGAACTCAATAAGGTTTGTGAGGCACACCCTACCCTTCACAAAACATGGTAGACTAGGAAGATCATTTAACCACACCCTCCACCCTCGCAAAGCTAGTCACCTTGGTGGGAATATATTCGCTATTAGGTTCAGGATCACAGTCTGGTGGACGCATAACAGTGACGTCGCAGCAGCTGTTGGAGGATGTGACAATTGAGTTCCCTAATGCACTGCTGGAGACCAGGCCCATGGTAATGGAATGGACCTCTGGGTATGGTCACAAGAAACCAGATGGAGATGCAGAGACAGGAAGAGAATATCTGGCAGAGATGCCAGAGGCAATGTGCAGCCTTGAGCAAATGGTGGAGGAGTTAATTGAAGCCATGAGGTCTGTTATGTCTCCGGCACGTGAGTACATTGCTGCTTCCATGGAGAAGTTGGCGATTGCCATGAATAGCGCAGATCACGCAGTAGCTGCTGATGTGCACTCGGATCTGCATTCTATTGCTCTGGCCATGGATTCTATAACAGCGGCACCCAGGCAAGAGGTGGATAAGGCACCTCAATCTCCCTCCAGATCCCCTTTCTCCTGGAGTCAAGAAGATGCCATTGTAGGGCAGCACGGTGGCGCAGTGGTTAGCACTGCAGCCACATGGTGCCAAGTTCCCAGGTTCAATCCCGGCTCTGGGTCACTGTCCGTGTGGAGTTTGCACATTCTCCCCATGTTTGTGTGGGTTTCGCCCCCACAACCCAAAGATGTGCAGGGTAGGTGGATAGGCCACGCTAAATTACCCATTAATTAGGAAAAATAAATTTGGTACGCTAAATTTATTTTTTAAAAAGGAGATGCCATTTCACATTGACAAAGTGGAGGGTCACCAGCAATCTGTTTGATGGTGTGTCATCTCACGGTGCTCTGAGACTGAGTTGTCACTGCTCCTTCCCTTTCCCAGTAACCGTAGTGCCTCCAATAAGAGGTTGAAGAGTACACACCTGCACTTGTGCAGGAGACCCTGAGCTGGCAAGAGCCTTTTGAGGCCTCAGACTACCAGAAGGATATAGCACACATAAGGATGCATCCACTTAAGCTGTGGATGTTGGTGTTACACCAAGGGCAAGTGGTGGAAAACGCAAGCACAAAATCATCTCATGGCACAAAGTTGGCACAGTTGTTCAATCATTCTATGATATTGAAGTTGATGTGAAAATATATAGTTTTGAGCATTTTTTTCATATTTGTTGAATGATCATGCTGTTCAGGACGGACAGATGAATGACTTTTTGCAGCCAGACCAGGGTCTTAAGGGATTGGCACTTCATTGAAACTCAGTGATGGCTGATGTGGGGGTTATTTACTAGTGAATCTCAGAAGAAGTAATATGCATGAGCTTCTTGGCTTGAATATTTGGTCAACCTATTACGATTCCAGGCCAGACACCTACAGTGGCTCGGACACTGGACCAAAATCCCAATATTTTAGTTTGTTTTCTGACTGTGCGGAAAGAATGATTCATTCCAGGAGTGATTGTTGAAAATATAGGGCTTGGGTATTTCTTTATTATGAAGACAATTTTAAACTTTTTAACTTCACACCCGAAAAGAACAGCTTACAATTACCCCTGAACACTACTATTTAGTTTCCCATTAAACAATAAGGAAATAAACATACAGCTCTCAGTCCAGCTTACAAATCAGTAGGGCATAGAGTAACACTTGCTTTACAGAACAGATTTGGGCACCGGGTAGAACCCCTGCAGGTTCTGGCTGAATATCTTCAAATAGCAGCTTCAACTAGATTGGTTCAGCCTCTTCCTTGCCTTCAGAAAAGTATTATTTTTTAATTAAAATATTATTATTCTCTTTTTTAAACTATCCTCCTGGGAAAGAATTGTGGACTCAGGGTCAGGCAGATCAGAATTCACCTCCTCTTTCTTTCAAAAGCTTATCCAAACTCACAGCCTCGCTGCCTTTCTAGGCTCCACCCAGTAATGATCTCATCTCCCCAAGCTGAAAAAAATGATCTCTGCAGGCCGAAAAATCACATACATGACTCGAGGACCTCCTCAATCAATCCACATTCTTCTAGTCAATTTCACCTATTGTTTTCGAGAAGAAAAACAAATTCATTTTTTAAAACCATGACCACTGCAGCCCAACACACTGTACCCCCCCCCCCAGGCTTTTAATTCTTAACTTGTCTCAATATTTAGAATCCAATATTCCGAAAATCCTCCAATCATCACACCACCCCCTTAAAAGAATGAACCAACAATGTAAACAGATGGTTTCATTTTCTAAAACCCTTGTAACTTTAAACATTTTTAAGATCACATATAACTTGTACTGTTTTGGACAGACTCTCGCATACGTTCTGTTTGAGTAATCCTGGCATTATCAAGCAGATATGTGGTCTCTGTGATTGCTTCCAGCAATTTTTCTAAAGCTGCTTGATGGTCCGTTCTCATATTTAGCACAAGCTCTTCGGCCTCTGGATCCGTTATTCCACCACTGAAGATGCTCTCTGTGAAATGGTGAGATAGCTCCAGTCATTCATCTGTCCGTCCTGACCAGATACATGTATCATCACCATCTGCGGTCACTACCATGCTAGGAATGTGACAGCTCCTGCATTTTCTTTCATTGCAACCTGTTGGCTTATGATTAATTCCCTCTCTTGTTGACGTTGTTGTCATTCCTCTTCTAGCTTATACAGACGACTGCTGGTATGCTGACGTTCTCGTGCAATTTGATGCTGGAACTTAGTTTTCCGCCAAATCTGCCTTTCCAAGCTAATTTTCTCTTCTGTGTAACCATCACTGAGACTGTTATAACCTGCCTGCTTACCATTGGCTGGGGACTAATGACAATCCCACAATCCTGTGGGAGTATGAGCTTCCCCAATGAGGGGGGCGGAGAATCCATTAGTAAACTCCAAGTATAAATAAAGCTGGCCAGTTTGGAACCAGCAGGAAGGAGTGTGCAGCAAGGGAAGTTTCTGCTGCTGTTATATATATATATATGTTATTGTAAATAAATGTTATTACTTTGTATCCTTAAAACTCGTGCTGGATTTTTCGTGGCCCTCACAAAACTGGCGACGAGGGTTCAAGTGAATAGCTGTCTACACTGCTGAAGCCACCTCCCTGGAATTCTGTTGGATACAGGTTGGAAGTTGTTTTCTATTATACCATGCCTCTGTACGGACGTTTGGATGTTTTTGATGCTGCGCTGGAAAGCTGGAACCAGTACACACAACGGATGCGTTACTATTTCCGGGCAAACAACATCACCAAAAACGAGCGCCAGGTGGTCATATTGCTCACCGCCTGCGGCCCGCATACGTTTGGGGTGATTAGGAGCCTTACGTACCCAGCTGCGCCAGACACCAAAACGTTTGATGAACTTGTGAATATAGTGGGGCAACATTTTAACCCAACCCTGTCCACGATAGTCCAGCGTTACCGGTTTAATACCGCTGAGAGGACCCCTGGAGAATCCCTTGCCGATTTTCTATCCAGGCTACGCAGGATTGCGGAGTACTGTGACTATGGTGAGACCTTGTCAGAAATGTTACCCGACCGTTTGGTTTGCGGTATAACAATGTGGCCACCTGGACTTCCGGTTGCGGCGATGCCTTGCTAGCCGCACGTTTCGGTGGCTCCAGCTCCGACGGACCTTCGGGCTCTTTTAAGAGCCCCAACGGGAAATTTTTGGGCGACGCAACCCGGTGTGGGGTGAGTGAGTAGGGAGTCCCCCCCCAACGAAGGAGGAAAATATCGGCGGCTGCAGCGTGAGGAATCGTTGACGAAAGGGACAGAAAGGGAGAAGACACAAGATGGCGGCGGAGAAAGCTCAGGCGACATGCGTGCCCGAGCAAGCCGAATTTTTGAGACGGTGTGTGGAGCTACTAAAGAGGGAGTTGCTGACCCAGATGCTACAGGCAATTGAGGGGCTCAAGGAGGCACAAAGGACCCAGGAGACAGAGCTCCGCGTGGTGGAGCAGAAGGTGACGGATAATGAGGACGAGATCCGGGGCCTGGCGGTCAAAATACAGACGCACGAGGCACTCCATAAAAAGTGTATTGAAAGGATCGAGGCCCTAGAAAACAGAGGGCGAAGGAAGAACCTTCGGATACTGGGTCTCCCTGAGGGAGTGGAAGGAGCGGACTGTGGAGCTTATGTAAGTACGATGCTTAGCTCATTGATGGGTGCTGAGGCCCCTGCGGGCCCCTTAGAGGTGGAGTGGGCACATCGGATCCCGGCGAGAAGACCAAAAGCGGGAGAACCACCCAAGGCGACAATCATGCGATTTCACCGCCTTAAAGATAGAGAAGAGGTCCTGAGATGGGCTAAAAAGGGGCGGAGTAGCAGATGGGAGAATGCAGTGGTACGGGTGTACCAGGATTGGAGTGTGGAGGTGGCGAGAAGGAGGGCGAGTTTTAACCGAGCCAAGGAGGTGTTACACAAAAAGAAGGTGCAGTTCGGGATGCTGCAGCCGGCACGACTATGGGTCACGTACCAGGAGAGACACCATTATTTCGATACGGCGGAAGAAGCATGGACCTTTATTAAAGAGGAGAAATTGGATCGGAACCGAGGGACTGATACTGTAGGGAATGTTATTGTTATTGTTATGGTTGATGTAAATAGAGAAGTAAATTGGGATGGGGGGGAGACACTAGGAAATATGGGCGCCGGTGAGGGGGGAAAGAAGGGACATAGGCGGAGAATGAGGAATGGGAGGGGGAGAGGAAAGGGAGCGGGTCAGATAAAGGGATGTTCCCGCGCCAGAAAAATTATGGCGGGGAGACAGGCGCAAGGCGGATGGGAGTTCCCCACACGGGGGTGTCAAGGAGTGAGCAGGAGTAGCCGGGGTCAGTTGAAGTCAGCTGACTTGTGGAAGTAATATGGGGGGAGCAATCACGCTAGAAAGGGATCTAGCGGGGGGGGCGGGGGGGGGGGGGAGGGGGACAACTGGGTTGCTGCTGCGGAAATCAAAAAGGAAATGGCTAAAGAGTGGGTGGACGGGGATGGAATGCGACGCCTGGGAAGCGAGTGGGAGCGCGGAGGCGGGATATGGGACTGGCCTAGAGAAGGTGATGGCTAGTCGACACGGGAGTGGGGCAGGTAGCCCCCTAGTGAGGCTGATCACGTGGAACGTGAGAGGCCTGAACGGACCGATTAAAAGGGCCCGAGTGCTCGCGCATTTGAAAGGACTAAGGGCAGACGTGGCTATGCTCCAAGAGACGCACCTAAAGGTGGCGGACCAAGTTAGGTTAAGGAAAGGATGGGTGGGACAGGTGTTCCACTCAGGACTAGATGCAAAGAATAGAGGGGTGGCCATATTGGTGGGGAAACGGGTAGCATTTGAAGCAAAGAACATCGTAGCAGATAGCGGAGGTAGATATGTAATGGTGAGTGGCAGGCTGGAGGGAATGGAGGTCGTGTTGGTTAATGCATATGCCCCGAATTGGGACGATGCGGGATTTATGAGACGGATGCTGGGTGCTGGGTCGTATACCGGACCTGGAGGTAGGAAACTTGATATTGGGAGGGGACTTCAATACCGTGCTGGACCCAGGGCTAGATAGATCCAGCTCAAAGACCGGAAGAAGGCCGGCAGCGGCCAAGGTGCTCAAGGGGTTTATGGACCAAATGGGGGGAGTGGATCCATGGCGATTTCTTAGACCGAGGGCCAGGGAGTTCTCCTTCTTCTCCCATGTCCATAAAGTGGATAGATTTTTTTGTTTTGGGAAGGTCGTTTATCTCAAGGGTGGAAGAAGCTGAGTATTCAGCCATAGCGGTTTCGGACCATGCCCCACACTGGGTGGACCTGGAACTAGGAGAGGAAAGGGAGCAGAGAGCACTCTGGCGATTAGATGTGGGATTGATGGCGGACGAGGGAGTGTGTGGAAGAGTGCGGGGATGTATTGAGAGATACCTGGAGGTCAATGACGACGGGGAGGTCCGTGTGGGAGTGGTATGGGAAGCACTAAAAGCGGTGGTCAGAGGAGAGCTGATCTCCATTGGGGCCCACAAAGGGAAAACAGAGGCCAAGGAAAGGGAAAGATTACTAGGGGAGATTTTAAGGGTGGATAAGGAAGTTGCAGAGACCCCGGAGGAGGGACTGTACCGGGAGAGGAGACGACTCCAGACGGAGTTTGACCTCCTGACCACCAGAAAGGCGGAGGTGCTGTGGAGGAAGGCACAGGGGAGGAGGTATGAATATGGGGAAAAGGCTAGTCGCCTGCTGGCCCATCAGTTGCGAAAGAGGATAGCGGCGAGGGAGATAGGGGGAATTAGAGACGAAAAGGGAGCCACGGTGCGAAGAGCAGGGAAGATAAATGAGGTGTTCAAGACCTTTTATGAGGGACTGTATAGGTCCCAACCCCCAGTGGGAGAGGAGGGGATGCGGCAGTTCCTGGATCAATTGAGGTTCCCGAGGGTGGAGGAGCAGGAGGTAGAAGGTCTGGCGGCACCGATTGGGGTGGACGAGGTTATTAAGGGGCTGGGGAACATGTAAGCAGGGAAGGCTCCGGGACCAGACGGGTTCCCGGTGGAATTTTATAGAAAATATGTGGACTTGTTGGCCCCGTTGTTGGTGAGGACATTCAATGAGGCCAGGGAAGGAGGGACTTTACCCCTGACAATGTCGGCGGCGACGATATCGCTAATTTTGAAGAGGGATAAAGATCCGTTGCAGTGCGGGTCCTATAGACTTATTTCATTATTGAATGTGGACGCCAAATTGCTGGCAAAGGTACTGGCATCGAGGATAGAGGACTGTGTCCCGGGGGTGGTGCACGAAGACCAGACAGGGTTCGTAAAAGGGAGACAACTGAATGTTAACGTGCGACGACTATTAGGGGTGATAATGATGCCCCCAGTGGAGGGGGAGGCAGAGATAGTGGCGGCAATGGATGCAGAGAAGGCATTTGGTAGGGTGGAGTGGGAGTATTTATGGGCGGTGTTAAGGAGGTTTTGGTTCAGGAACGGGTTTATTAGCTGGGTCAAACTTCTTTATGGGGCCCCAACGGCAAGTGTCGTCACGGGTCGGCAAAGATCGGTGTATTTCCGATTATATAGGGGAACAAGACAGGGATGCCCGCTGTCTCCACTGTTGTTCGCGTTGGCAATTGAACCTCTGGCCATGGCGTTGAGAGACTCCAGGAAATGGAGAGGCATGATTAGAGGGGGAGAAGAACACTGAGTCTCGCTATACGCGGATGACCTACTGTTGTATGTGTCGGACCCAGCGGGGGGGATGATAGAGGTTATGCGGATGTTGAGGGAGTTCGGGATTTCTCGGGATATAGGCTCAACATGGGGAAGAGTGAACTATTTGTGATACACCCAGGGGACCAGAGTAGAGAGATAGAAGGCCTGCCTCTAAGGAAAGTGGAAAGAAACTTCCGATACCTGGGGATTCAGATCGCTAGGAGCTGGGGAACCTTGCACAGACTTAATCTGACACGATTGGTAGAACAAATGGAGGAGGACTTCAAGAGGTGGGACATGCAGCCTCTGCCGTTGGCGGGCAGAGTGCAGGCAATTAAGATGATGGTCCTCCCGAGGTTCTTATTTGTATTTCAATGTCTCCCTATACTAATCACTAAGACCTTTTTCAAAAAAATAGACAGGAGCATCACGAGCTTCGTGTGGGCAGGGAAAGTCCCGAGGGTAAGGAGGGGGTTCCTACAACGTAGCAGGGACAGAGGAGGATTGGCGCTACCGAATTTGGGCGACTACTATTGGGCCGCCAATGTGGCGGTGATTCGTAAATGGATGATGGAGGGAGAGGGCGCGGCGTGGAAAAGACTGGAGAGAAAGTCCTGTAAAGGGACGAGTTTAGAGGTGCTGGTGACGGCGCCGCTACCGTTCTCACCTAAAAAGTTTACCACGAACCCGGTGGTGGCGGCAACATTGAATATCTGGGGACAATGGAGGCGACAGAGAGGTGTGCGGGGAGCCCTGGTGGGGTCCCCAATTAGGAACAACCATAGGTTTGTCCCAGGAAGAATGGATGGAGGATTTCAGAGCTGGCACCAGTTGGGAATTAGGAGGGTGGGAGATTTATTTATAGATGGGACGTTTGCGAGCTTGGGAGCATTGGAGGAAAAGTATAAGTTGCCCCGGGGAAACTTCCTTAGATATATGCAGGTGAGGGCGTTCACTAGACAACAGGTGAGGGAATTTCCGCTGCTCCCGGTACAGGGGATTCAGGACAGAGTGCTTTCAGGGGTGTGGGTCGGAGAGGGCAAGGTGTCAGAGATATACCGAGAGATGAGGGAAGAGGGGGAGGAGTTGGTGGGCGAACTAAAAGGAAAGTGGGAAGAAGAGGGGAGGAGATTGAGGAGGGTATATGGGCTGATGCCCTAAGCAGGGTAAATTCCTCTTCCTCATGCGCCAGGCTTAGCCTGATTCAATTTAAGGTGCTACATAGAGCACACATAACGGGAGCAAGACTGAGCAGGTTCTTTGGAGTGGAGGACAAGTGTGGGAGGTGCGGCGGAAGCCCGGCTAACCACGCACATATGTTTTGGTCGTACCCGGCACTGGAGGGGTATTGGAAGGGAGTGACTGGAGTGATTTCTAAGGTGGTGAAGGCCCGGGTCAAACCAGGCTGGGGGCTAGCTCTATTTGGAGTTGCGGACGAGCCGGGAGTGCAGGAGGCGAAAGAGGCCGACGTTGTGGCCTTTGCGTCCCTAGTAGCCCGGCGCAGGATCCTACTCATGTGGAAGGAGGCGAAACCCCCCGGACTGGAGGCCTGGGTAAACGATATGGCGGGGTTCATAAAATTGGAGCGGATAAAGTTTGCCCTGAGAGGATCGGCTCAAGGGTTCACCAGGCGGTGGCAGCCATTCCTCGACTACCTAGAGGAACGTTAGAGGGAAGACAGATGACCAGCAGCAGCAACCCAGGGGGGAGGGGGGGGGGGGGGGGAGGGGGGGTGGAAGTTTTAGTTTATGTTAAATGATTAGATTACCATGTTGATTAGCCATTTGTTTATTGTTAAACTTTCTTTACTGTTATGTTTGTTTTGTAAGGGGAAAACATTTTTGATCGAAAAAATTTCAATAAA
Source organism: Scyliorhinus torazame (assembly GCF_047496885.1). Classification (NCBI taxonomy): domain Eukaryota; kingdom Metazoa; phylum Chordata; class Chondrichthyes; order Carcharhiniformes; family Scyliorhinidae; genus Scyliorhinus; species Scyliorhinus torazame. The sequence continues at coordinate 188,757,891 of NC_092713.1, forward strand.
ACATATTTTTAAAAAAACAATGCGGCCACCCAGAGAAAGTTGTTGGCGGAGCCAACATTGACTTTTCAACAGGCCATTCAAATAGTATTGTCCCGCGAGAGCGCAGAACGAGGAGTGCAGGAGCTACAGGGAATGGAAGTGCATGCCTTGGGTGCAACCCCTTCTGTCCGAAAACGACCCCCACACTCGGTACCTTGGGCGAGGCAACGTCCGGACCGACGCCAGTGGCCGCGGGACATTCCTCCCCGAAGGGAGCCTTCTCCAGAACCAATGGATGAGGAGCCATGTCCGTGTCAGACTTGTAGGCGCCGACCCCATCGCGGACGGCGGTCCTGGGGGCGCCAGAGGCGCCGTCGTTCCGACCGAAACTGGGACCAGCCCAGGGGCCGTAACTGGGACCAGCCCAGGGGCCGTACATGTGGATGAACCTGCAGCGACTACTCCTGAGGACATGGAGACGGAGGACGACTGCCTGCAGCTGCATTGTGTGGCAGCTCCCCGTGTGGTCCCATTAAGGTGACAGTACGGGTCAATGGCCACCCGCTTGAGATGGTGTTGGACACTGGCGCAGCGGTCTCCGTGATCGCCCAGAGGACATTCGACCGCATCAAGCAGGGTATACAGACCCTTACATTAACCGACTCACAGTCCAGGTTGGCCACCTACACGGGGGAACCACTGGACATGGCAGGAACTACAATGACCCCTGTTGTTTATGGACGCCAGGAGGGGCATTTCCCACTTATAGTGGTGCGCGGCCATGGGCCCAGCCTGTTGGGTCGGGATTGGTTGCGCCATTTGCGGTTGCAATGGCAGCACATCCTCCAAACAGTTTCCGGAGGGTTGACTGAGATGCTAGGACGATACCCAGATGTATTCCAGCCTGGTTTGGGGAAAATAAAAGGGGCCGTAGCCTGTATCCAAGTCGAACCAGGAGCCACACCGCGCTATTTCCGGGCGCGCCCAGTGCCTTATGCCTTGCTCGAGAAGGTAGAAGGGGAGCTCACTCGTTTGGAAAGTTTGGGTATTATCAGGCCCATCCGTTTTGCTGACTGGGCAGCACCAATTGTACCTGTAATGAAGCTAGATGCCACAGTTCGCTTGTGTGGCGACTATAAACTTACAGTGAATACGGTTTCCCGACTTGACCGGTATCCAATGCCTCGCATAGAGGATCTCTACGCGAAGCTTGCAGGTGGACTCTCGTTCACAAAATTAGATATGAGTCACGCCGACCTGCAGTTGGAGCTGGATCCTGCCTCCCGACCATATGTAACGATTAATACACACCGGGGCCTGTATGAATATACACGGTTGCCCTTTGGAGTATCCTCTGCCTGCGCAATTTTTTAACGTGTTATGGAGGGCATTTTGAGAGGTTTACCACGTGTTGCTGTCTACTTAGATGACGTTTTGATGACAGGGACGTTGGAGCAGGAACATTTGGAAAATCTGGAGGCTGTCCTTAGACGCTTTTCGGAGGCTGGAGTCCGTTTACGTCGCACAAAGTGCGTATTTCAGGCTAAGGAAGTAGTCTACCTAGGTTATCGGGTGGACCACGAAGGTTTGCACCCCGTCGCAGAGAAGGTGTGTGCGATTCAACAGGCCCCCGTCCCGACTGACACTTCGCATCTTCGTTCTTTTCTCAGTCTCGTAAACTATTACGGGAAGTTCCTCCCCAATCTGGCAACTACGCCGGCCCCGTTGCACCTTCTGCTAAAGAAAAATCACACCTGGGTTTGGGGTCAGCCGCAAGAAACCACTTTCCGGCGGGTAAAGCAACAATTGTCGTCATCTGGGTTACTAACCCACTATGATCCTGGAAAGCCTTTGCTCGTCACATGTGATGCATCCCCGTATGGTATTTGGGCCGTCCTGTCCCACAAGATGGAGAACGGGGCCGAGCGGCCGATAGCTTTCACCTCCCGCACATTGACTACAGTGGAGAAAAAGTACGCGCAAATCGAGAAGGAAGGGCTGCCAGTGGTTTTTGCAGTGAAACGCTTCCACCAGTATGTGTATGGCCGCCATTTCACTATCATGACTGATCATAAGCCTCTGCTGGGACTTTTCAGAGAGGATAAGCCAATACCGCCCATTGCTTCCGCACGGATCCAGCGCTGGGCTTTGTTGCTTGCTGCATACGAGTATTCTCTGGAGCACAAACCAGGAACGCAGATAGCAAATGCCGACGGACTGAGCCGATTGCCTTTATCGACAGGCCCCATGTCGACCCCCACGACCGGTGAGGTGGTTGCAACCCTAAATTTTATGGACACCTTGCCTGTGACGGCATCACAGATCCGTGAGTGGACCCAGACGGAGCCAGTCCTGTCAAAGGCTCGGCACGTAGTCCTGTATGGTGGGCAGCATAGACAGCTCCCAGGCGAGTTGCGGGCATTTTCCTCCAAGCTGTCAGAATTCAGCGTGGAAGACGGCATCCTCTTGTGGGGGACGCGTGTGATTATCCCGGAAAAAGGCCAGGAGCTGATACTAACAGACTTGCACAATGGGCATCCATTACGGGGATAGGGTAGATACGTGGGCTTCAGTAGGGTGCTCTTTGTAAAGGCTGGTGCAGACTCGATGGGCCGAATGGCCTCCTTTTGCACTGTAAATTCTATGATTCGTCCGCAGTAATTTGCTTTCATACGCTCTTGAGTTTCCCTTTTGTCCAAAATAATTTATCTCACACAATTTTCTTTTAATTTGATAAGGCCCATAAATCTTGCTTTTAATGGTTCACCTTCCATTGTAACAATACTAGTACTTTCTCCCCACTTACAAAACTAAAATTTTTGATTTCTCATCTTTTGTCATTTATTACCTGTTGTAATAATTTTAAATATTTCCTAGCCAATTCACCAGCCCTTGCGCAGGAGGAGGTGGAGTTAGCCCTGTTCAGCGCTTCGTTACAGAGTTCCCACCCTACCTCTGTCCCCAGTTCGTCCTCCCATTTTCATCTGTCCAGTGGCGTTCGAGCTCTGTCCAGTAACTGTCCGTATAGGTTCCCACATAGCCCCCCCTTCTTGCTGCTGGTGCCTATCAGGTCCTCTAGTAGTGTGATTTCTGGGACCCCGGGGTACCCTACTGTCTCTTTGCGGAGGAAGTGTTTTATTTGGAGATGTCTCATTTCCTGTCCTTTTGCTAGTTTTACTTCCTCGTCAGTTTGTCTAGTGTCGCCAGTCTGCGCCCTACGTAGAAGTCCCTGACTGTCAGTGTGCCCCCGTCCCGTCTCCATCCTTTGAAGGTGGTATCTAGCATGGCTGGGAGGAATCTGTGATTGCTGCAGATGGGGACCATGGGGGACATTTTAGCTATCCTGAAGTGTTGTCTCAGCAGGGTCCATGTTCTCAGCATGGCCGCTACCACTGGGCTCGTTGTGTATCTTTTTGAGGAGGATGGGAGTGCTGCTGTTGCCAGGGCCCGGAGGGTCGTTACTTTACAGGAGGTCTCCTCCATTTGTACCCAATCTGTGCCGGATTCTTGTACCCATCCCCTCACTCTTTCTGCCGTTGCTGCCCAGTGGTAGTATTGTAGGTTTGGTAAACCCAAGCCCCCTTTGATTTTCCTCCTTTGCAGTGTCGGTTTGGGAATTCTTGGGTTCTTACCACCCCACACAAACGCCATGATTAGACTGTCTACATTTTGGAAAAAGGCCTTGGGGATTGTCATAATATGCACCCATGCACATCATGAGGTAAAAACAGGCAGTGACAGACACCCAGGTTAGCCAATCAACATACAGGACCGAACACAACCAATCACCAGACAGAACACCAGAGGGGGGGCTTCCAACTATAAAACACACGAGGCATCAGCACTCCTCCTCTTTCCACTGGTGACAACTGTAGTGACAGTCAGGGTGTATATATCAGTCAACACCTTCTACACGTGGATCAGAGCTAGCCTGGTCTAGTAAGCTAGAGTTAGTCCACTTAGAGTAGTCGAGTGTCAACCCACAGCCAGTTGAAGTTCAATAAATCGTATTGAACCAACGCCTACGTTTGGTGTATGCTTTACCGTTCATCTGCATCCTGTTGCAGTCCGTGTTACCCAGGGTGAATAACACGACAGGGATGAAGATCGGTATGGATCGAAACAGGAAGAGGAACCTTGGCAGTACGTTCATCTTGATCGTCTGCACTCTCCCCGCCAGGGAGAGTGGGAGTTAGCCCCACCTTTGAAGGTCCTTTTTTACTTCCTCCACCAGGCTGGTCAGGTTCCACGTGTGGATCTGTGTCCAGTCGCTGGCTATCTGGATCCCCAGGTAACGGAATCTGTTCTGGGCCTTTTAAACAGGAGCCCCTCCAGCTCTGCCTCTCCCCCATTTGGGTTCACTGGGAATGCCTCAGTTTTGCCCAGGTTAAGTTTGTAGTCCGAAAATATTCCAAACTCATTCAGGATCTGCAGTATTGCTTTCAGTCCCTCCTGTGGCTTCGAGACATAGATGAGCAGGTCATCTGCATAGAGTGAAACTCTGTGCTCTCTGTGTGCTCTCCAGATGTCCTAGCTTTTTGCATTCTGTAGGGCTATCGGCAGGAGATTCGATCGCTAGTGCGAACAAGAGTGGGGACAGGGGGCAGCCCTGTCTTGTTCCTCTCTGCAGCTGGAAGTATTCAGAGCTGGTGGTGTTAGTTCGGATGCTCGCTTTGGGAGCGTTGTACCGTAGCCTCACCCAGGCGGTGAACCCTGCTCCTAGCCCAAACCGTTCCAGTACCTCAAGGAGGTAGTTCCATTCGACTCTGTCGAAGGCCTTCTCTGCATCCAGCAAGATGATCACCTCTGGTGTTCTCTCCCGGGGCGGGGGGGGGTGGTGGTGGGGGGCGGGGGGTGTAATTTTTACGTTCTGCAGCCGCCTGATGTGAGCTGTGAGCTGCCTACCATTGACAAAGTCCGTTTGGTCCTCTGCGACCACCTCTGGTACGCAGCCCTCCAGCCTTTTGGCCAGGACCTTTGTGAGTATTTTCGCATCCACGTTCAGCAGTGAAATGGATCTGTAAGAGCCACATTCCGTCGGGTCTTTATCTTTTGTGGTTATCAGTGAAACTGTAGCCTGCGCTAGCGTGGAGGACAGAGTGCCCCTTGCCAGTGAGTCCGCGAACATGTCCCTTAGGTGTGGGGCCAGGACTGGTGCAAATTTTTGTCGAAGTCCGCCTTCCCCTACTGCATGCTCCCCATGATTTCTCCCAGATCTATTGGTGCTTCCAACTCCCCCCGTCTGTCTTCCCCCACAACTGGTTGTTCCAGTCTGTCGAGGAACTGTTTCATCCCCATGACCCCGTTGGGGGGCTCGGAGGTGTACAGTCCCCGGTATAAGGTCTCAAATGCCCGATTGGCCTCCTTTGGTTCTGTTATCAGTCTGCCTCTGCTATCCTTTACCTGCGCTATTTCCCTTGTGGCTGCCTGCTTTCTCAGCTGGTGAGCCAATAGAGGGCCAGTCTTGTCTCCGAGTTTGTAGAAGGTCCGAGAAGGGCCCCCGTGTCTGGTGGAGTACACTGCTTTCCTAGTGGATAGCAGGTTAAAGTCCATTTGCTGCTTTTTCCTCTCTGCCAGCAGCTGTAAGGTTGGGGCCTTGGAGTATTTTCTGTCAACTTCCAGAATGGAGTCCACCAGTTGTTGCCTGGCCACCCTCTCTTCCCTATCTCTGCTTGCCTTGTAGGCTATGATCTCTCCTCTAATCATGGCATCTGTGCCTTCCAAAACGTGGAGGGTGAGACCTCCCCGTTTGGTTGTTACTAATGTAGTCGCCTATGACCCGCAATATTTTTGACAAAAGGCCTCATCAGCCAGGAGCTCCATGTTCAGCTTCCACATGGGGCACTGGGCACGGCCTGTCTCCAACCTCACATCCATGTAGCGTGGAGTGTGGTTGGAGATAACGATCGCGGAGTATTCCGCTCCCATGATCTCTGGAAGCACCGATTTCCCCACTGCAAAGAAGTCAATACAGGTGTACATTTGTGCACTTGTGAAAAGTACGAGAATTCCTTTTCTCCTGGGTGCAGGAACCTCCATGGGTCCACCGCCCCCATCTACTCCATAAACGCTCCTAGTTCCCGAGCCATGCCAGTCTTTTTCGATGTTCTGGAGTTCGGTCGGTCAGTGGGTCCAGCACGCAGTTAAAGTCGCTCCGTCACCAGCCCTAGTTAATCCCTTTTAGTATTTTATATTCCTCGATCAGATCTCCTCTCATCCTTCTAATTCCATCGAGTATAAGCCCAAACTGATCTCTCCTCATATGTCAACCCTTTCATCCCCAGTATCAATCTGGTGAACCTCCTCTGAACTGCCTCCAATGCCGCCACATCCTTCCTCAAGTAAGGAGACCAATACTGCACACAATACCCTAGATATGGTCTCTCCAACACCCTATGCAATTGCAACAACACTTCTCTATTTTTATACTCCAGTCCTTTTTTAATAAACACTAACATTCCATTTTCCTTTTTAATTACACGCTGTACCTGCATACCGGCTAAAATGGACAATCTTACACTTATCCCACATTAAACTCCATCTGCCAAATTTTGGCTCAATCGGGCAGCACGGTGGCGCAGTGGTTAGCCCTGCTGCCTCGTGGCGCCGAGGTCCCAGGTTCGATCCTGGTCCTGGTCACTGTCTGTGTGAAGTTTGCACATTCTCCCCGTGTTTGTGTGGGTTTCTCCCCCACAACCCAAAAATGTGTCGGCTAGGTGGATTGGCCACGCTAAATTGCCCCTTAATTGGAAAAAATGAATTGGGTACTCTAAATTTATTTTATTTTTAAGAAATAAATTTGGCTCCATCTCCTAGCCTATCTATATCCAACTGAAAATCTTTATCTCCTCTTCACTGCCTGCTTTCCCATCCGTTTTAGTATCATCCACAAATTTTGCTATGTTATGCTTGCAGATCATTTATATAGATTGTAAACAGTTGAGGTCCGAGGACTGACCCCTGTGGCAGCCCACTAGTTATAGCTCGCCAGCCAAAGAAGGACCCATTTATCCCGACACTCTGCTTTCGTCAGTCAGCCAATCCTCAATCCGATCTAGTACTCTACCCCCAATCCCCTGCCATCTCACCTTCTAGATCAGTCTTTTAGGCGGCACCTTCTGGAATTAGAAGTCTAATGATGACCATGACACCATTGTCGATTGTTGTAAAACCCTGTCTGGTTCTCTCATGTCCTTGAGGGGTGGAAATCTGCCATCCTTACCTGGCCTGGCCTACATGTGACTCCAGACCCACAGCAATGTGGTTGACACTTAACTGCCCCCTCAAGGGCAATTAGGGATAGATAATAAATGCTGGCACAGCCTGTGATGTCCAAGTCCCATGAACGAAAAAAATTTTGTCAAACGCCTTCTGGAAGTCCACATATACCACATCCACAGAAACGCAAGAGAAAATGCTGGAAAATCTCAGCAGGTCTGGTAGCATCTGTAGGGAGAGAAAAGAGCTAACGTTTCGAGTCCGATGACTCTTTTTTACCACATCCACAGATTCCCCACCATCCACCTTGCTGATTTCGTCCTCAAAGCACTCAAGTAAATTTTTCAAGCATGACGATACAAAGGTTGGTGGAATTGCGGATAGCGATGAGGACTGTCAGAGGATACAGCAGGATTTAGATTGTTTGGAGACTTGGGCGGAGAGACGGCAGATGGAGTTTAATCCGGACAAATGTGAGGTAGTGCATTTCGGAAGGTCTAATGCAGGTAGGGAATATACAGTGAATGGTAGAACCCTCAAGAGTATTGAAAGTCAGAGAGATCTAGATGTACAGGTCCACAGGTCACTGAAAGGGGCAACACAGGTGGAGAAGGTAGTCAAGAAGGCATACGGCATGCTTGCCTTCATTGGCCGGGGCATTGAGTATAGGAATTGGCAAGTCATGTTGCAGCTGTATAGAACCTTAGTTAGGCCACACTTGGAGTATAGTGTTCAATTCTGGTCGCCACACTACCAGAATGATGTGGAGGCTTTAGAGAGGGTGCAGAAGAGATTTACCAGAATGTTGCCTGGTATGGAGGGCATTAGCTATGAGGAGCGGTTGAATAAATTCGGTTTGTTCTCACTGGAACGAAGGAGGTTGAGGGGCGACCTGATAGAGGTCTACAAAATTATGAGGGGCATAGACAGAGTGGATAGTCAGAGGCTTTTCCCCAGGGTAGAGGGGTCAATTACTAGGGGGCATAGGTTTAAGGTGAGAGGGGCAAGGTTTAGAGTAGATGTACGAGGCAAGTTTTTTACGCAGAGGGTAGTGGGTGCCTGGAACTCGCTACCGGAGGAGGTGGTGGAAGCAGGGACGATAGTGACATTTAAGGGGCATCTTGACAAATACATGAATAGGATGGGAATAGAGGGATACGGACCCAGGAAGTGTAGAAGATTGCAGTTTAGTCGGGCAGCATGGTCGGCACCGGCTTGGAGGGCCGAAGGGCCTGTTCCTGTGCTGTACATTTCTTTGTTCTTTGTTCTTTGTTCTTTGACTCACCCTTCGTAAAATCATGCTACAATGGTGGATTGACCTTTGTCTTTCCAAATGTTCAGTCATCTCCTCCTTAATGATTTATTCCAGCAACTTACCCACCACAGAGGTCAAGCTAACCGGTCTACAGTTTTGACCGTTTTGCCTCTCTCCCTTTTAGAATAGGGGCGTCACATTAGAACATAGAACATAGAAAATACAGCACAGAACAGGCCCTTCGGCCCACGATGTTGTGCCGAACCTTTGTCCTAGATTAATCATAGATTATCATTGAATTTACAATGCAGAAGGAGGCCATTCGACCCTTTGAGTCTGCACCGGCTCCTGGAAAGAGCACCCGACCCAAACTCAACACCTCCACCCAACACCAAGGGCAATTTTGGACATTAAGGGCAATTTATCATTGGCCAATTCACCTAACCTGCACATCTTTGGACTGTGGGAGGAAACCGGAGCACCCGGAGGAAACCCACGCAGACACGGGGAGGACGTGCAGACTCCGCACAGACAGTGACCCAAGCCGGAATCGAACCTGGGACCCTGGAGCTGTGAAGCATTGTGCTATCCACAATGCTACCGTGCTGCCCTTAAGAACAAATAAATCTACACTATATCATTTTACCGTAATCCATGGACCTATCCAATAGCTGCTTGAAGGTCCCTAATGTTTCCGACTCAACTACTTCCACAGGCAGTGCATTCCATGCCCCCACTACTCTCTGGGTAAAGAACCTACCTCTGATATCCCTCCTATATCTTCCACCTTTCACCTTAAATTTATGTCCCCTTGTAATGGTTTGTTCCACCCGGGGAAAAAGTCTCTGACTGTCTACTCTATCTATTCCCCTGATCATCTTATAAACCTCTATCAAGTCGCCCCTCATCCTTCTCCGTTCTAATGAGAAAAGGCCTAGCACCCTCAACCTTTCCTCGTAAGACCTACTCTCCATTCCAGGCAACATCCTGGTAAATCTTCTTTGCACCTTTTCCAAAGCTTCCACATCCTTCCTAAAATTAGGCGACCAGAACTGTACACAGTACTCCAAATGTGGCCTTACCAAAGTTTTGTACAGCTGCATCATCACCTCACGGCTCTTAAATTCAATCCCTCTGTTAATGAAGGCGAGCACACCATAGGCCTTCTTCACAGCTCTATCCACTTGAGTGGCAACTTTCAAAGATGGATGAACATAGACCCCAAGATCTCTCTGCTCCTCCACATTGCCAAGAACTCTACCGTTAACCCTGTATTCCGCATTCATATTTGTCCTTCCAAAATGGACAACCTCACACTTTTCAGGGTTAAACTCCATCTGCCACTTCTCAGCCCAGCTCTGCATCCTATCTATGTCTCTTTGCAGCCGACAACAGCCCTCCTCACTATCCACAACTCCACCAATCTTCGTATCGTCTACAAATTTACTGACCCACCCTTCAACTCCCTCATCCAAGTCATTAATGAAAATCACAAACAGCAGAGGACCCAGAACTGATCCCTGCGGTACGCCACTGGTAACTGGGATCCAGGCTGAATATTTACCATCCACCACCACTCTCTGACTTCTATCGGTTAGCCAGTTCGTTATCCAACTGGCCAAATTTCCCACTATCCCATGCCTCCTTACTTTCTGCATAAGCCTACCATGGGGAACCTTATCAAATGCCTTACTAAAATCCATGTACACTACATCCACTGCTTTACCTTCATCCACATGCTTGGTCACCTCCTCAAAGAATTCAATAAGACTTGTAAGGCAAGACCTACCCCTCACAAATCCGTGCTGACTATCCCTAATCAAGCAGTGTCTTTCCAGATGCTCAGAAATCCTATCCTTCAGTACCCTTTCCATTACTTTGCCTACCACCGAAGTAAGACTAACTGGCCTGTAATTCCCAGGTTATCCCTAGTCCCTTTTTTGAACAGGGGCACGACATTCGCCACTCTCCAATCCCCTGGTACCACCCCTGTTGACAGTGAGGACGAAAAGATCATTGCCAACGGCTCTGCAATTTCATCTCTTGCTTCCCATAGAATCCTTGGATATATCCCGTCAGGCCCGGGGGACTTGTCTATCCTCAAGTTTTTCAAAATGCCCAACACATCTTCCTTCCTAACAAGTATTTCCTCGAGCTTACCAATCTGTTTCACACTATCCTCTCCAACAATATCGCCCCTCTCATTTGTAAATACAGAAGAAAAGTACTCGTTCAAGACCTCTCCTATTTCTTCAGACTCAATACACAATCTCCCGCTACTGTCCTTGATCGGACCTACCCTCGCTCTCGTCATTCTCATATTTCTCACATATGTGTAAAAGGCCTTGGGGTTTTCCTTGATCCTACCCGCCAAAGATTGTTCATGCCCTCTCTTAGCTCTCCTAATCCCTTTCTTCAGTTCCCTCCTGGCTATCTTGTATCCCTCCAATGCCCTGTCTGAACCTTGTTTCCTCAGCCTTACATAAGTCTCCTTTTTCCTCTTAACAAGACATTCAACCTCTCTTGTCAACCATGGTTCCCTCACTCGACCATCTCTTCCCTGCCTGACAGGGACATACATATCAAGGACACGTAGCACCTGTTCCTTGAACAAGTTCCACATTTCACTTGTGTCCTTCCCTGCCAGCCTATGTTCCCAACTTATGCACTTCAATTCTTGTCTGACAACATCGTATTTACCCTTCCCCCAATTGTAAACCTTGCCCTGTTGCACGTACCTATCCCTCTCCATTACTAAAGTGAAAGTCACAGAATTGTGACTTAGCATGTTTACAATACACCAGGACTCTTCCAGAATCCAGGGAATTCTGAAATATCATAACCAATGCACTACTATCTCTGCTGCCACCACCCTTAATACCTTGGGGTGTACGCCATCAGGTCTCGGCGACTTATCTGCCTTTAATCCCATTAGTTTATTTAATGCCGTATCCCTGGTGATGGTTATTGCACCAAGTTCCTCTGCATTAACTGCAGTTTTTGGAAAATTTTCATTATCCTGTACTGTGAAGACCGTGGCAAAATATTGGGTCAGTGCCTCTGCCATCTATGTATTCTCCATTATTACCTCGCCAGTATCGTCCTCTAAAGGACCAACATTTACTTCAGCTATTCTCTTCCTTTTTAGAAGCTTTTGGTATCGTATTTAGGTTTTTGGCTAGTTTCCTTTCATAATTCATCTTGGCTCTTTTGATTTGATATTTGGTAGCTCTTTTGATTTTATTTTTAGCAGCCTTTTGCTGAACCTTAAATGTTCTCCCAATCTTCCAGCTTCCCACTTGCTTTTGCAGTATGGTATGTCCTTGTTGTTGCTTTGTGCCTTCCTTGTTTAGCCATGGAACATTTTTATCCCTTTTACAATTCATCTTCCTCTCAAGAATATACTTTAATCGAGAGGCATTTAGTATCTCCCTGAACATCCATAGTTCCTCAACTGTCCTACCCTCAATTATTTGTGCCCAGTCTACTTGGGCCAACTCTTTCTTCAGGCCTGTATAATTACCATTGCCCAATGCTAAAACTCTAGTATAGCACTCTGTCTTCTCTCGCTCAATCTGAATTTGAAATTCTAGAATGCTGTGATCACTCCTTCCAAGAGGATCCTTAATGACAAGACTATTTATCAACCCTTCTTCATTACATAATACTAAATCTAAAATAGCCTGCAACCTGGTTGGCTCCATAACATATTGCTCTAAGAAACAATCCCTCATACACTCTATGAAATCTCCTTCAAGGCTACTCTCGCCAATTTGATTAATCCAGTCAATATGCATGTTAAAATCACCGATGATTACCATTGTGCCCTTCTCACAAGCCCTCATTATTTCTCGGGTTATTCTATGCCCCACTTTGGAAGTATTGCTCGGGGGCCTACAAATTACTCCCTCCAAGGAGTTTTTACCCTTGTTTTTTATTTCCACCCAGATCGATTCATAGGGTTGAGGTTATGGCTTGCTAGACAACAAAGTCTAATTGATGCAAATAGGCAGTTATCAAGTAGAGGCCAATTGGTTTTGGTGAGACAAATTTATGGGTTAGTTGGTGTTATAAATTTCTCTCTTTAAAAAAAGAATTGGTCGAGATTTTCTTGTAAATCGGCAAAGGCTGAGTGCGGGCAGGAAAAGCGGCTTTGAGCCCGCCAATGGCATTGAGGGCTTTTCCCATCATATAGTGCCAATACTTGGTCAAAAGAAATGTTTGTGCAAGCATTCCATGCTGTATTGCTGGTGAGCAGCCTCTGATTTACCCGTTCCGCCATCACCTCAGCATTTTAATCATCGGGACACTACCTGGAGTCAAACTACTGAGTGGCCACATTTCTGGCCCTATTCTGTTTCCTGAGCTCTCCTTTCAGGCACAGGCATTGTCTAAGCTTCACTCCATGGCCTTGCGCTCACCTGGTCTATGGGAGGTCATTTGTCAATATGCATCTCAGCACAAAGTCACGGATTTGGAGTTCTCTCCTTCGGCAATGTGCCATTTCTAACTCTCCAAAGGAATATAGCTGCTTGCCCAATCTGCCAATGTTACAGGCATGCCAAGGTAGTCAGTGAGCCAAGGGCTAAATGCTGAGCAGCAATCAGTGGCACTCACACACCTAAATGGTGCTTGAGTGGGTATTATTGTGGCACTAATTTGACTCCAGGCGTGTCAATTGAATTGCAACTGAACGGTCTCAGTTGCAATGGGGTACTGTTGCAATGTGTAACAGAAGGCAGCTTCAAGAATGGTGTTTTTCAACTTGAAAGCCACCCACACCCCCATTCTCCCCCAACTAGGCCCTCGGTAGGTTGGTGTGAAACCTCCAGTACCCTGGAGTCAAACCCCTGGTCTCCCTTGACTAGGCCCCTAGTACCATGCAGTCAACATCCCCCAGTATCTTTCGAGGATTAACACAATATCCTACAAGTCTTATCCTAGCTTCCCTTGAGCATTACGGTCTCCCTCAGATGTTACGCCAGTACCCCCGAGTCAAACAGGTGTCCCGTGTAAAAGACCAGTACGCCTGAGTCAGACCACTGTACCCCCGAATCAATCCTAGTGTCCCCCACGTCAGACCTCCATACACCCCAGTCAACCCTGATTACGTGGAGTGACTCTGCGTGCACTTCGCTCACCTCTGAGCTCCCCTAGAGGTGTGCTTGCCAAGTGCACGCCTTTTGAAACCAGTCATGATTCACGTGGTTCTGACATTGCGTCACCATGGATGGATTTTTTGGTGGGGGGGGGGCAGGGGATGATTATGGTGTATGGGCCCAATAATGAGATGCAAATGTATTGTAATCATATTTGTCAGGAAATGCAGCCTGCCACTGATTTGGGGGTGGGGTGAGGGTGGGGGTGGAGCAGGGTTGGCGAGCTTTCATGCCGACGTAAAACACAACCTTGCACTTATTGCAATATTTTCCGCTCGCTGACAAACCCACCCGACACAAACAGAAATGGAAAATCCCACCCGTCGATCTGTCCAATAGTTTGTCTGTAAAATATAGTTGTCCTCCACTCTTTGTGGTCAGGTAGCAGGAAGTTTTCTTTAGCACGATAATTGGCATTGATTGGTTGAGTTAGTTTTGTTCTATTTTCTCTTGTAGTTTTTAAAAAATGATAAGGCTGGCATTAGCTTGGCTAGATGACCAGCTAGTTCTGGGACACATTCTTGACATTAAGTTGACAAGTTATGCACTCCCATAGCCTTTTCTGGATTCGGTCATCTGGTGCTCACTGAATTGGCTGAACCCTGGCAACTATTACGGTGGGGACTTCAGGAGGGGACTGAGGAGATTGAGTGCCATGTACTATTAAATCTAAGATGTGCGATCACAGCTTTAGTTTTAAGTGGGGTCATTTTTTTTTTTTGCAATCCCCTGCCTCTTTTCTGAAGATACTGCGTTTTCAGGGATATGGTTTGACAAGTACCAACTGCCTTCCTATAGTCTGCGAATTTTCAAATCTGAAGTGATCAGTGTTGGCGGTTAACCGACTGTAGTCATTTGTACACAAACTGCTCCCGTCCCTACCAAATGTTTCTGCTTGTAACACTCCCCATTTGGGTCACTAGCGATCAGGAGCAGGAACTCTCCTCCTTTTTTAACTCCCCTCGCCCCCCTGTTTTCAAAGGCTCGTTGAGTAATCGTATTGCCATCCTAACTGAGGTTAGGTATAGATCAGAGATTAAATGTGGGATCTTTCTGGTTTGGTATCACACTAGATATTTGAGTTTAATGTATAATAAATCCAATCTTCGCGTATTTCTTCGTTTGTCCATAGTAACTCAGTCACTGGGGAAATCATTTCCCAAAATCATAAATTTTGTGCCTTTCTGCAAAATATTTATTTTTGAATGTACAGTTAGGACTTCCCTGATCAATTTTGTAACGTTTATTTCCTAAAAATGTAAAAGGATTTTCATCCACTGAGCCAGCAGGTAAATGTCCTTCGCGAGGCAGTCCTCAGCAGACCTCAAGGTGCCAGGTTCACTCCCAAGTCTCTGCTGTGCTAGTTATTCTCAATGGATGTAGCAATAGAATACCAGAGTGACCCTGAGCTAGAGAAGGGAAAATCAACCAAGGGTTCCTATTGCTGTTTGCTGTCTGCCTTTTACAATATGTGTGAATATCAACCAAGGACAGGATAGGGCTGAGCTGCGATGCTCACCCTTGCAGACACTGTAAATGCTCACACTTGAAGAATAGCCACTAGGCCAGGCAATTGAATTGGCTCTGGCACTCGTAAACTATATTCCAGCTCGAGTCAGCACCTTCTGGATAAAAAAAGGAAATATATTTCAGTCGCATATTTCACGCCTTTAGAATGCTTCATAGCACTTCATGGCCGACGAACTGCTGTTCAGAAATGTGACAGCCAACTTGCGCACAGCAAAGTTCCAAAAACAGCAATTTTATAATGACCAGATAATCAGTTTCAATGAGGTTGGTTGAGGTCCCTGTGGAGAACTCTCCTGCTCTTCTCCCTTCTTTGAAGTATTGTGCCCTGGGACTTCTCGTATCTTGCTGAGAGGTCAATCAAGGCTTTGGTTTCAACATCTCAGCCATAATACTGCAGATCTAACAGTCCAGCACTTGCTCAGTACTGTGCAAACCTACATATGAACGTACAAATTCACTGTGTCTCCAGCAATGCAACATGGCCACTGGTATCCCGTCCACACATGTGCAGGAAACCAATTATGACATTTGCAGAAGACACGCTCTCCGGATTACCACTCCCATATACCGTATTTGCAGCTCCGAGGTTTCTTCCTGGTGACAGGCCAAGGTTAAGGAGAGGCTCCAGAGCAGGAGATTCCGAAACTATGGGGAGGCCGTGTCCCGACCTTCCGCTCATCATGGTACTCAGAAACTGGGTGAACAGCTTCAGGATACAAATGCGATCCAACTGGAAGAAGCCTCGGAGCTCCAGACATTGGATAGAGGATGTGATCCGGAATTGCGGCCGTTACGCGTGGACCAAAAGCTTTCCCATCCCAATAACCGGCTCCATACCTCCCCTCCACATCATCAACTTGGAGAAGGTCAGGCTTTTTAAATTACTGCTTTTAAAAAAATCTCTTTATTCTCCACATTTTCATCATTTTCATCAAACAATAAAAGAAAAACAAACAAAATAAGAATCCCAAAAAACAACAGCCCCCTCAATATACAATTCGATACATTTATCCATACATTCCAGGTAAAAATTAACAAAACAGTGAAAAGGAAACCCGACCCCCTTCCACCCCCAATCAATGGCAACAAGATCCTGAAAGTTAATGATATACAGTGCCCATGAACTGTAGAACCCCTCCTTCATCCCTCTTAGCTCAAATCTCACCTTCTCAAGGGTCAAGAATTCAAGTCCCCCCGCCAAGTCGTGGCATAGGGGAAGAAGCTGACCTCCACTCCAACAGGACCCGCCTCCGGGCAATCAGCAAGGTGAAGGCTAAAACATCTGCCCCTGCATCCGCCTGCAGCTCAGGCCTGACCGACACCCCGAAAATCGCTTCTAGGGGAAGTTCCAAGTCCACATGCAGTACTACTGAGATGATGCTAAAGATCTCCCTTCAAAACCTCTCTAGCTTCGGGCAGGACCAAAACATATGTACATGGTTTGTGTGTCCCCTCTCTAGCTTCGGACAGGACTAAAACATATGTACGTGGTTTGTGCGGCCCCTCCCGCACCCCTCACAGACATCCTGCACTCCCTCGAGGAGCCGGTTCATCCTCGCCCTCGAGAGGTGCACCCTATACAAACCCGTCAGCTGTATTAGCCCCAACCTCGCGCATGAGGTTGAGGCGTTCATCCTTTGTAGCACCTCACATCACAAACCTTCTTTCAGCACCTCCCCCCAACTCTTCTTCCCACTTGGCCTTAATCCCTTCCATGGATGCCCGTTCTCCTCCTGAAACTTCCCGTGAATTGCCCTCACCCCTTCTCTAATCCCCCTGACATCAATACCCCTTCCAACAACGAGGAGGCCGGCGCTATTGGGAAGTTCAGAACCTCCTTTCCTGCAAAGTCTCGGAGCTGCAGGTACCTGAACCCTTCCCCTTGCCCCAGTCCATACTGCTCCCCCAACTCTTCCAACCTCGTGAAACGTACCCCCGGGACATCATTTAATATTCTGATCCCTCTCTCCTCCCATCTCTGAAACCTCCCATCCAGCCTACCCGGCACGAACCTGTGATTTCACCCTGATCGGTACCTCCCATGACCCAGCCCCCAACTTAAAGTGCTGCCTCAGCCGCATCCAAATCTTCAGCATTGCCACCATAACCGGACTCTCCGAGTACGTGCCCGGGGCCAGCAGAAGCGGCGCCAGTACCAGTGTCTTCAACCCCGACCCCCTACACAAACCCTCCTTCATCCTAACCTACTGGGACTCTCTCTCTCTTAAACCCCCCCCCCCCATGAACCAACTCCTCACCTTTTCCATGTTCACCGCCCGATAGTAATACAGTAAATTTGGGAAGCCGAGCCCATGCCTGCCCCCCTCTTTGTAGGACCACCTTTCTGACCCTGGCTTAATTGCTGCTTTTAATAACTCTTTGAAAAACATCACTGCTCCTGGATCCTGCTGACCACCTTATCTAGCCACTGCAGCGCTGTGCCTGGATGGGCTGCTGAGCTGTAGGCCAATCTGATTGGCTGACGGTTCTCCATGACAGGACTTCTGCCCAAGTGCGGATGGAAGTCCCGCTTGCATCAATCAGAGCACAATTTAGCTTGATGTGGCACTTTGTCAAATGCCTTCTGGAAATCTAAATGCACCGCATCCACAGGTTCCCCTTTATCCAAATTGCTTGTTACTTCCTCAAGGAACTCTAACAAATTAGTCAAACATGATCTTCCTTTCACAGCACCATGTTGACTCTGCCTCATTGTATCGAGATTTTCTAATTTTTGCATTGAGGTGCCTGTCATGGGCTCAGATTCTGGAGTGTGCCTTGAATCCACAACCTGATATGAAGGTTGTGTTGCTCACAACAAAACCACATCTGACATCACAATGCAGCTGACAAATATAAATAAAGGTTTTGTATTCATGGTCGCTGCCTGATGGAATATGTGTGAATATCAAGTGAGGACAGGATAAAGACCAGCTGTGACAATTGCCAATGACAATATATTTGCAAACTTATCACAGTGACGATTCACACATGGAAGAATAGCCACTGGGCCGGAATCATATCCCATTCTGAGTCAGCAATTTCAGGAGGAGAGAGAGAAAATTGAAGCGTTGTAGCAAAATCAAAGCAGAGTCAAACCATGGCCAATTGAAGTGTGATGGCCAGTGTTGATATAATAGTATAATATCAAACCCCTCTAAACTGTACAATCTCCAGCTGTCACAAGCTTACAGATTACAAGCACTTGAGAGGAACAGAAGAAGAACGGGCAATTCTATTAGTGGCTGGATGAATGAGAGGTTACGGATGTTGTAAAAAGGACAAAAGATAAGGCCCCTTGACATTTTTGAAAACTAGTCGAAAATAATTTGAGCCAATGTGCTTTTTAAAAAGATGCAATGTCGGTGCCTGTGTTTTTAACAGTATGTTCCCAGATCGCTCACCCTTGGCACCTGAAAATAAATGCTAATTATTAACATAGTTTTTCAAAAATTGTAGCTGAAGCTACCCTATGCAGTAAAATGTAGTTCAAACCAATCTGGGCTGGATTCTCTGGTCCCCCAGCCGCGTGTTCCTTGGCAGCGTGCCGTTCGCTGGTGGCGGGATTCTCTATTCCCGTCGCTTGTCAATGGGATTTTCCATTGAAGCCACCCCATGGTGCTGGAAAATCCGTGGGCAGGGATGTGCTACCGTCGAGAACAAAGAATCCCAAAGGCCGGAGAATTCCAGCATCTGTGCCCGCCTTTCTTCATTCTTTCTTCACTTACTTTCTTGTACTTATGTGTGTACTCTCTCCCTTTTCTCTCTCTCCCTTTATTCTCTCTCTCCCTTTATTCTCTCTCTCCCTTTATTCTCTTACTTTGCTTTATTTCTCTCACTATCTCTCTTGTGTGCTTTCAGTTTCTCTTTCCATAAATTCCTCTTTTTCTCCCCCTTTTGTCCCTGTTGTTCCCCTTGGTAATTTACTATTTGAGTGTACAAGCCTTACCTCAAGCTGTGCAGCGCTTATTTTACCGGGTGCCTGCCGTCATTACATTTGACTTCAATGTCAAATTGTTGAATATTCAAAATGAATTCTGACATAACGGAGTCTGCAAGCACATGTCTAATCCAGGTATGGAATTCCAGTGTCCCACTCCTATTCAGTCTGTCAGCATAGAACAGCCTGACTCAAACAGCTGATAGATTTGTCACATTGTGCTGTCTCATGCTGAATGGAGTTAAATCAGGAGAGCAGAATACTCGGGAGGGGATAGAAATGTTGACTTAATTTTTGAGAGAGCAAATCAAAGTGCCTAGATAGCCAGCAGAAGCTGTCAAATCTGAATGTACGTTTTGTGTTCCTTGTATCATTCTTGTTTCATTGTATAATTTTCACATCAGGATTGAGAGAAGGACCTGGGTAAGCATTTGATGAAATATTGTGAACTGTGTGCTCAACATCTATTCTTCCTAAGTTAGCTGCTGGAGTTTCCTACTCTTTCTCTTCAGGTATCATGCCCTAAGAGCATTGGCAACCATGGACCTCCACGTCAATCTTGCTCTAGGGGTGTGAATCATCTTCATTGCTGGTACATTCATCTAGTTTGTGAGGCTCTTTAGAAAGATCATTCTTTGAGTACTTCAATCTCTTTTACCATCAATGTTTCGCATCAGACATCTTTTAACCTTTATTTCTTATTACTTGCCCAAGGAATTCCAACAGCCTGATCTTGACCAGCAGAGTTCTGGTTTCAAGTTTTACTGGTACCTCTTCACTGGTAGTGTGAATTGCACAAGATATCTTATATTCTACGATTTATAAATAAGATACCCCCAGACCCTGCAAACAGCCTTTTACATTCTATCCATATCCTACCAACAAATGGAGAGTGCCGATTCCACACCATATTCCCGTAGAAATAGTCAGGTAGGAACAGAGGAGCAACAAGATGAAGAATTGGGAGAAGCAATGAAAGAGCCATAGCATCCCTACTGTACAAAAGGAGGCTATTTGGACAATCGAGTCGGCACCAACTCTCTGAAAGAGCCCTAACCCTAATAAAACAAAGAACAAAGAAATGTACAGCACAGGAACAGGCCCTTCGGCCCTCCAAGCCCGTGCCGACCATGCTGCCCGACTAAACTACAACCTTCTACACTTCCTGGGTCCGTATCCCTCTATTCCCATCCTATTCATATATTTGTCAAGATGCCCCTTAAATGTCCCTATCGTCCCTGCTTCCACTACCTCCTCCGGTAGCGAGTTCCAGGCACCCACTACCCTCTGCGTAAAAAACTTGCCTCGTACATCTACTCTAAACCTTGCCCCTCTCACCTTAAACCTATGCCCCCTAGTAATTGACCCCTCTACCCTGGGGAAAAGCCTCTGACTATCCACTCTGTCTATGCCCCTCATAATTTTGTATACCTCTATCAGGTCGCCCCTCAACCTCCTTCGTTCCAGTGAGAACAAACCGAGTTTATTCAATCGCTCCTCATAGCTTATGCCCTCCATACCAGGCAACATTCTGGTAAATCTCTTCTGCACCCTCTCTAAAGCCTCCACATCCTTCTGGTAGTGTGGCGACCAGAATTGAACACTATACTCCAAGTGTGGCCTAACTAAGGTTCTATACAGCTGCAACATGACTTGCCAATTCTTATACTCAATGCCCCGGCCAATGAAGGCAAGCATGCCATATGCCTTCTTGACTACCTTCTCCACCTGTGTTGCCCCTTTCAATGACCTGTGGACCTGTACTCCTAGATCTCTTTGACTTTCAATACTCTTAAGGGTTCTACCATTCACTGTATATTCCCTACCTGCATTAGACCTTCCAAAATGCATTACCTCACATTTGTCCGGATTAAACTCCATCTGCCATCTCTCCGCCCAAGTCTCCAGACAATCTAAATCCTGCTGTATCCTCAGACAGTCCTCATCGCTATCCGCAATTCCACCAACCTTTGTGTCGTCTGCAAACTTACTAATCAGACCAGTTACATTTTCCTCCAAATCATTTATATATACTACAAAGAGCAAAGGTCCCAGCACTGATCCCTGTGGAACACCACTGGTCACAGCCCTCCAATTAGAAAAGCATCCGTCCATTGCTACTCTCTGCCTTCTATGGCCTAGCCAGTTCTGTATCCACCTTGCCAGCTCACCCCTGATCCCGTGTGACTTCACCTTTTG